>NC_090372.1:72191967-72515721 GCF_036365525.1 Heterodontus francisci | reverse complement strand
CTATAATGGGCCTCATTCATCCAGGTTTCGGTGATCTCGTTGAAGTGGAGGTGCAGCAGAGCGGGAGGGAGGGTCAGGCACCTGCAGCAGCAACGCAATGACCCGCGAGCCCACAGGAGAGTCAGTAGCAGCCTCCAGACGGTGGAGAAGGGCGCAGAGGGGAAAGACAGGTGGCTCCCCTCCAGAAAGGATCTACAGTTCGAGGCACAGCCACCTGCAGATGTCCGAGAGGCAGTTCCAATGAAGTTCCGCATCACCAGGGAGGCCGTCACTGACCTATGTGCTCTGATGCAGGACGAGCTGTGCCCCAGGGGACTTGGTGAAAATCCAATGCCAGTGGCGCTGAAGGTCACCGTGGCGCTGAACCTCTATGCTTCTGGATCATTCCAGGGATCTACAGTAGACCTGTGTGGGATCTCACAGTCTGCGGCCCTTCAGTGCATCAAGGACATGACCACTGCCCTTTTCAGGAGGGCCGACAACTATGTGCGCTTCTGCACGGCTCCCAACTCTCAAGCTGAGAGGTCCATTGGATTCAGGGCCAATGTTAAATTCCCCCAGGTGCAGCATGTCATTGACTGAACGTATGTGGCCATCAAAGCTCCTGAACACCAGCCAGTGACCTTCATCAACAGGAAGGGCTTCTACTCCCTCAATGTGAAAACAGTCTGCGACCACCGTTAATGGATCCTGCAGGTCTGTGCATGCTTCCTACATTTTCAGGCAGTTCCAGATGCCAGAACATTTCTGGCCTCCTCCTGCCTTCAGGGATGGACCCTTAGAGACAAGGGCTACCTACTGAGAACATGGGTACTGACACCTGTGTGGAACCACGCACAGATGCAGAGGCGAGGTACAACTCTTGCCACGGGACAACATGAGCGAACATAGAACAGGCCATTGGTCTGCTGAAGATAGGATTCAAGTGCCTAGTTTGGTCCAATGGAGCCCTTCAGTATGCCCTGGTGAGGGTCTCATGTATTGTGGTTGTCTGCAGTGCACTGCACAACCTGGCACTACAGGGTGGGGAGGCTTTGAACAATGAGGAATGCGAGGAATGCGATGCCTCCTCAGACGATGAGAATGTGGAGGAGGAAGCTGGTCAAGCATCGCCAGATGAAGGAACCCAGGGACAACAGGAGAGATGCCATGAGATACATGCAAAGGAGGTGCGCGATGCCCTTATATATTTGTGTTTCCTTTGATCCTTACTGGAGTTGTACGTTGACCACTAAAGACTTATCTATATGCAGCCCTGTTGTCACCTTCTTTCCTTCAAGGAACAAACTCTCATTTATCAATTGTGCAGCGCTGAGTTGGCAAGGCTCCAGACTGGATCCCTCGCAGTATGATGCCT
Organism: Heterodontus francisci; assembly: GCF_036365525.1. Lineage (NCBI taxonomy): Eukaryota > Metazoa > Chordata > Chondrichthyes > Heterodontiformes > Heterodontidae > Heterodontus > Heterodontus francisci. Next base: position 72,514,364 of record NC_090372.1, on the reverse strand, counting down.
TCCCTCAAGCCTCTTTACAGAGGCTGGGTTGATACAAAGGACCAAAGGCCTTAAGGAAGAGGAAGAAGATCTTGTTTGTTGGAAAAATGTTCTTTACTGACCATGACAGCAAACGCTACCCTTTCCATTTACAATGCACAATTACCCATGAAAACCCTACGCTTCTAGTTATCCTTCTTCATTCTTTTGCATGCACTCCTACAAGGTATTCTCCCTGCACTGTCAGCTGAAGTGGAGGCAGGCTACTGACCTTGTTGTCCCTTGGCTAGAGTATTGTGTCCAGTTCTGGGTGCTGTATTTTAGCAAAGATGTGAAGGCATTGGAGAGAGTGCAGGAAAGATTTATGAGAACAGTTCCAGGGATGAGGAACTTCAGTTATGAAAATAGATCGGAGAAGTTGGCACTGTTTTCCTTGGAGAAGAAAATGCAGAGAGCTGATTTGATAGAGATATTCAAAATCATGAGTGATCTGGACAGAGTAGATAGAGAGAAGCTGTTCCCACTCGTGAAAGGATTGAGAACGAGAGGGCACAGATTTAAAGTAATTGGTAAAAGAAGCAAAAGCGACATGAGGAAAAACTTTTTCACGCAGTGAGTCTCTGCGCTGGCGGAGGGTGCAGGGGTATGAGGTGATACTGGATCCACTGAGGCTCTGTCCTCCCCCTCAGAGGTGGCAGGCTCTCCTACAGTCTTGGAGGCTCTTCAAGTAGGCACCGTTTGACCTGCATGAGAGAACAGAGAGATTGAAGGGTCAAGGGTCTCCCCTCCTAACATAGCACACACCCTAACTTTGGATATCCCTGTACGCACCGCATGCCTGATGAGCAGCATGGCTCCATCGCTGCAAATGCACCCTTGTGTCCCTTGGCGACCTTACTCACTGTCTTGGGAAGGTGTCCCTGTCCGTCCATCTGCAACTCTTTGTCTATCCTGAGGTCCAGCTGGCTCCATAGACTCCTCTTTCATCAGGCTCCAGACATGGAAAATCGGCAGTGTGCTACCAGTCTTGGCCCACTCTCTCCGATTGTGTGTAATCTTCTCCTGCAGATAGAGGGATGAAAGCTGTTGGTCTCACAGCGGGAACAATCCCATGACCAATGCTGGGGTTTGTCCATCAGTTACAGATGGGGGCACACAGATGCCTCCTGCATCTGGCCCTTGTACAGGGACCTCATGAGGGTCACCAATGACAATGGCCTCCTTTCTGGGCCATTTTGACATGCTTCAGGCAGTTTATATGCATCGCTTGACCCTTTGCTCACATCTGGGTGACCACCCCACCTACACCCAATTCACCCTCCTGCTTTGCCAGGTGCAAGACCCAAGAGGTGAAGGCATTAAGAGGTACTCACTTTCACTACCTGAATGAGATAATTGAGCCACTTGCGGCACTGAATCCAGGTCCTTGGTGTGATCCCACGCCTGCTGACATCCTGCACTATCTGCAGTCAGGCTTGCTAGGTCTGGCTCACAGGTCTTCTTCTCCCATCCCTAGGGAATAGTATATTTTGCCCTTCCCTGGCAGCTTGTAAGAGGACCTGGAGAGAGGCATCACTAAAGCCAGCTAGGGTCTACTGCCTGCCATCACTCTGCAGCCTTTCAGAACTCTGTCACTTCTATCATTGGACACAGCAATATTAAATGCAGGGAGGCAGCCCTTTAAAAATGGTGCCATCACCTGCTGCCTCCGTCCCTGCCACCAACCATGTAATTGGTCAACCCCCGTGCCTAATGGCCCTTAATTGGCCGGCTGCCACTGGATTGCATGCGTTCAGCTGCTCCTGGCCCCAGTGTAGCACGCACCCACTTGCAGTCTACAGAACAAAATCCGGCCCAATATCCCTACTTATTGCAACCAGAGGAATTCTTCCCCTCGTGTCATGTCACCATCCCTAGTACTTGTGATTATCCACAACGATAAAGTACTGAAGCTGGTATCTTTATTAACAACATAGCAAGGTTATGATCATTACCTATGACCCAAGCTTATCAATAATACTATTTTAGCCATCAGTAAGCACAACTAAATGGGTCCTTTCACGCTGTCGGTAGTCACAGCATGCACATTTGCCATCAGCTTACTCCACTGGGCAGTCCAGTCAATTCTCTACAGTTCATTATTGGTAAAATAATAATGATCTGAATTTTAACTAAATGGTGTCGAAGGTGAAATAGACTCATGGGACAGGATTTTTGTTTTGGGGTTGGGACCCAGATCAAATGCGAGTCCCGACCCCGCACCATGTCGGAAATAGTCACCCAACAAGATTTTCAAAGGAAAGGCCAATTAATGGCAAGAGGGCATGCTCGTCAAGCAATTCAGGACAGTGGGTGGGCTCCAGACACTGGAGGCCAATAGGAGGCTGTCCAGCAATGAGAGACTGGCAACCTGTCAATTGCAGGTAAGGAGATAAGGGGGAGAGAGAGGGCACCTAAAGATGACGGCTCCCTCTCAGCACTTTCAAAATAAATAAAGATGTCCACAGCTGCCAGACAGCCATTGTGGAGGCGTAACCGCTCCACAGGGCAGGCTTCGGCCGCAGCTGTGGACATCCTTTGACAACGGCACTGAGCGGTGGTGTGCAGCTCCCTGGTCTGCTGTCAGAAAGCTGCTTGCTTTCACTGGCCATATGTCGGTCAACGCAGGGGGCCCACTTGTTGACTGGAAATTCCAGTCGCCGTGGGAGAGGGGCCTTCATAGCGTCTTATTTGCTTATGTTGGCTAACCCCCACTTGTGGGCGGGCAATCGTTTCGCCCCCGACCCAGCCTGTTTGAAAATGACTCAGAGGTGGGACTGTGCCAGCAAACTGGCATGCCAACCGGTGGTGGGAAATTCCGGGCCTGCCAGCCTCAGGTTCCGCCTCCACCAACCACTGAAAATTCAGCTCATGTTACCCAACGCAAAATGGCAGCTGCAAGGCATCATAGTTTCAAGTTAACTAGATAGAATCATAGAAAGTAAAACAGACTAAAATAGAATAATGAAATGAGCTAATTTCTTTAATAATTAATTTCCATTTGTTACATATGAAATTGAAAATGGGTGTTTATGTGTAAGTAACAGTTTGGATTTGATTTGTCCCCTTAAGAGTACTTGGTATGCTATTGCCCTACTTTTTTTTTAAGACAACATAATGTAGCTCCAGTTCACTAAAAGTGCACCACAGGGAGACTACATGGAACAGTGAGTGAGAACATTGTCCTTTCACCTTGGGAACTTGAGTTTGAGTCTAGGCCACACTAGTGGGATAAAAGCCTTTTCTCTCTGACAGCTGTAAAGAGCCTGAATGAAATGAGTTTGGGCAGTCTCGATCCAGTTCTTAGTGGGTGAGAGTCCACAGCACAAAATTGCCCATAAATCAGCACCAATTAGCACTAAATTGGCGGTCTCATTCAGAAAAACTAAGGAGATAGCTGCAGTGGGAAATAGAAAAGTCATTATGATGCAGTAGTGAGTGCTTTTCTGAGACTAGGGTTAAGACGCATTTTTGGGCCATCGGCAAATCAAGCTTATGACTTTGAAATGCTTAATGTAGACAGTGAATGACAAACAGCACAAGATTTTCTGTTGCTCAACAAACATAAAACATGTCTGATCTTGATGAGCAAAGTAAAAATATTGTAGCCTCATTTTAATTCTTTCTATAGAACCGTGGTAAGAATGATTGCGACTCATGATTCACAAGGAATGATTGAGACTGATGATTCACGTGGAGGCCAAAAGCATTATTGGAAAATGACAACAATAAAAGTTACAATTCTAAGTATCAGGGATATTTTCAAGCTGAACTTGTCCATGGAAGGGCCAGTTACATGGGGCTGGATTTGAAGAGTCGGTGGCGAGCTCAAAAAATGGCAGACCGGACGCCAAAGAGCCGCCACGCTTAAGATCGCAGCGGTTCATTTAAATAGCTGGGTCTGCCTGCTCCCCCACCCCCCCCCCCCCAAAGTATGTGGAGGGGGCGGGCTGTCTGTCACTGCAGCACTAGCAATGGTGTCAGCTGCCTGTGCACTGGCACAGGTGCCATTTTTAAAGGGCAGCCAGCCCCCTGACGGCATATTAAATTTTTAAAGAAAGATCCTCCCAAAACTAAATAAATAAATTGATTATGTCCCTTTCCCACCCCCAATAACAATTACAGTAACTGTTTGCCCTTCCCCCCACCAAAACACTTCCCTTTTACATCTGACCTTCCCCCTACATAAACTGCACAAAGTTTAAGGTTCAACCCTTCCCACCATCCCCTACACCCATGACATGTATTTGACCCCGTCTCCCCACTCCCACACTGATAAACATACCTCCTCCCCCCCTCCCCACCAGTGTGGCGTCTCGTTTCCCTGGATGGAGATCTGAAGGCGTGAGAGTGCGGGCCACTGCGATCTCCCTCAAGATCTCAGGTAAGTGTATTTAATATTATTAATTATATTGATTTGCATATTTCAATTGTGGTTCTATCACCCAGTGCCGGGGAGGGTGCTACCATTGAGCCTCGCCGCCACCGGGAGGATTGGGCTGGGCCCTGCCGGCACCAAGGTCCGTGGCGGGCCTCATCCGGAGCTATCTTCAGGCACTCCCTCCCACCCCTGCCATGGATCACGATGTCGAAGGCTTATTAAAATCTAGCCCCAGATCTATGCTTGACTGTCTCATTCACCTATATGCAGCACAATTCCTATTGCTAATGTGCACCATTCCAGTTTATGCCGCAGAATAATACACAATACAATATCTCATTCTATCTGCTGTATTCCCTGACTTTGGCTAGTTTTCAAATATCATACCATAGACTAATTTCTCAGCAACATATGGGTAGTTTATTTGAATAGCAGCATATGTAAGTATCATCCCTTATTATATATACAGCTGTGTAGCACTTTAACTAGTACTTGAGAGCCTCTTTCTAGCAGAGTATTACCATAATGCAGTATTTAATGTTTCTGTAGGTTTTTTCCCCTGATTCCAGCTGTGACACATTAGTTAACAACTCACCCATAGGATCTCAGCATAATACACCATTCCCAGTGGGACTAGACAGAAATATGTGCAACAACAAACTTTGTTGTTCTATGTCAGTAGTAAATCCCATGACCTATTCACTTAGTGCTGACAGGAATTATTTTTTGTAGTGCACCTTTCAGCCTTGAACAGCCATCAACCATATGTTGGAGTGGTCCTTTGGGTAAGTTTATCATTAACAAGCCACAGCTGGAGGTACGAGAACCCCATAGACTAGAATGACATTGCACTAATTGACAGAGACATCTCACTACTATGTGGAATAATAGGTTATTGTATAAAAAGTGTTTTGTTGATCAATGTCATAATAACCGAATAATAGCAAGGACATGGTGGGAACTTTGAACTTTCTAACAGTCCAGGACATTCAAATATTGCATCTGGTCAATTTCAACTCTTGTAGTAACTTTCACATAAAATGTGATAAAAGATATTTATGATTAATACTCCATTGCTCAAAGAAATCCAGACATCAATTAAGTATGAATTCCTATAAATCTATGAAAATTTCTTGAAATACACAATGCTATTAAATATCCTTGTCTTCAATTCCATTTTGTTTTCACAAATGAAAATGAATAACTAACAAACTACTTTGAAGATTGAATTGTTTATAACCATTTTCTACATACATAATGGTACACAGATTTTGCACAATTCACACCTCTTTATCCTGAATGAGTAATACTATTGACTACAACACAATTACACATAGTTCAATACCAGTGTCAATGCTAGAAGAGTCTTGGTTTATAAAGCAACAGAAAATATTGGAAACACGCAACATTATCTGTCAGTGACAGAGAGGCAAAATTGGTTCAGTACAGATCTTTCATCAGAATTGATTTCCAGCATTTGAAGTTTTTCTTTTTAATCGCTTGACATTTAAGAGATTCTCTGGTCCCAGTATACAAGATGTCCGATATCATGGCACAATGCAAAACAATAGGTAATTGATATGAAAGCATAATATGAAGTACCCAAGTGAAGCAAATCACATCATTCATGACTTGAAAAGTTCTGCAATCATTAGCGTTCCCTCTTGGGGGGGGAATCAACTTTCAGGACTGTAGACATCCAATACAACAGATAGCATCATCACACCATTACTGTGAAAAACATACGTCATGGGTGAGAAATTAGATCAAGGTAAGATTGCCTTCAATACCCATTTAAATAAAATTATTTTCTTCCAGTAGGTTTAGTCTTCAAAATTTTTTGTCTCGACCACATCCAGTGATAGATTACAATGGCTGATTGCTGTTACAAGGCTACAAGATAGAAGTGAAAAAAGAACATTCATATAACCCTGTTCACCCCACCATTTATAACCTTACTTTGGAGCTGCAACACCTTTCTTTGTTTCCTTTCTTGGCACCATATCCTACAACACCCTGTCCATCATTTTTGAATGCTTCAGCAAAATCCACTGTCACTGTGCAAGTTGTTTCCTTAATCTGCCAGCTTTAAATATATTTACTCTTAACTCTGTGCTTAGATGATAGATTTTACAAGTTGGTAGTCTATCTCTGTTGGAAGTCTATTTCAAACAGGGCCAATAATGTGACAATGCAATCTACACTATGCCAACAGACAATTACACTTAAAGGCCGAGATCTTGTTCTCCTCCTGACTTTGGGTTCCTGCAGGCTTTTCAGGAGAAATGTAGCATTGGGGGTTTCTGGGAGGCCTTTCAGGAGAAATACAACATCAGGGGTTTCTGCAGGCTTTTCAGAAAAAATGCAGCATCAGTTTCTCTTTTTCCTACACTTGATTCTCAGGACGTTCTCAAAGAGATGGAAGAGGGTGAGCTGATGATGGCTGCTCTCTTGGCTGGTTTTCTCCAATTGTCTTCAAAACACTTCACACCCCAACACACTGTACAAAGTGAAACAAAACTCAATATCTTAAGAGTCAAGCCTCCTGACCCTTATAAATCATGACCTGTCACATCTCTGTAAACATCTTCCCCAGGTCACCAAGGTTTCTGTTGTTTATTGCTTAAAGCACATGACTTCCAGCAAGGCTGTTTTTAAACAACATCTCAGTGTCCTTTCAATGAACTGTCAACAACAAAGCAAAGTCCAGCTTTTATGAAATCTTCAACCTTCCAATGAATCCATCTTCACAATTTAAATATAAGTCCTCAAAAACATATACTTAACAAATATATTCAAGCACTTTTGAAACAATGACCAGAGACGCCGTCACACAGCTATGCCCACTAATGACTAAGGACCTGCAACCAATGGGTTTTGGTGGTCACCCTGGTGCCTCTGGATCATTCTAGGGATCGACCGGTGACATGTGTGAGGTCTCTCAATCCGCAGTGCACCGCTGCATAAAGGAGGACACTGATGCAAGGAGGGCCAGTGACTATGTTTGCTTCAGGACGGACCCTGAAAGTCAGCTGAGAGGGCCATGGGATTTGGGGCCTTTGCGGGATTCCCATTGGTGCAGGGCGTCATCAACTGCACTCGTGGCCATCAAGGCTCCCTTGGAACAACCAGCTGTATGCATAGACAGAAAGGGCTTTCATTCCATCAATGTCCAACTCTTGTGTGACCACAGGAAGCATTTCATGCAAGTGTGTGCCTGCTACCCAGGCAGCTGCCATGATTCGTTTAGACAGCAATAGTCTCAGGTGCTGCTGCTGTTCACTCCCTCCATTCAGCTTCAGGGGTGGATTCTTGATGATAAGGGCTACCCCTTCATGACGTAGCTTATGATGCCAGTGAAGAACCCCAGCAACCATGCAGAAGAGCACTACGACACCTGCCACGGCTCCAACTGAACTATCATCGAGTAGGCCATTGTTATACTGAAGATGCGCTTCCGCTGCCTCAATAGATCTGATGAAGCCCTATAGTATGCACCAGACAGGGTTGGGCGCATCATTGTAGGGTGCTGCATTCTGTACAACATCGCAGTCCAGAGGGGGGATACCTTGCAGGATGAAGAGGTAGGAAGTAGGACACATCCTCCGATGATGAGGCTAGAGGGCACACAAGAACAAGCACGCATCTGAGCACAGAGAGTAGTGGTGGAGGGCCGACATGGTGAGCAACGAGCAAGGGAGGCAAGGTAACGACTGATAAATCAGCGGTTCCACAATGCTTGAAGTTCCACACATGTTCCTCATAGCACAAAGCACCAACATGCATGCCATCTGAAGTCTTCTGCCTCTGTAACGTCCATCTCTCCAGCATGACTGGCAGCTGCTAACTGAGCCATTATCCATGTGACTTCATCTGTACAATGTCACATGGTGTATATTGGCATGGCAATGATGCTATTGCTTACGTTGGCAGTACTATCAGGCTTAAGATGTAATGCAAAGACACATAATCAATCCATACGTTATTCAGACAATAAAGGCAGATGATTAGCAGGACAACACATTTAATTAAAGTGCACATGGTGTATTTATTTCACCCGTGAATACCCATATGTGTCAAGGTGCCTTTTTAATACATTTGCTCCTTTGCGCTTTGACCTCTGCGTTGGCTAGTGGACTAGAGGCAGGCTGCCCCATGGCTTGGGATGACTTCGGCAGTCGTCCACTGTGCGGCTAAGGCCTGGAGGGCCCTGGCTGCCTGAGGATCTCCTACACTAATGCAGGGCTATCCTCATGCATCGTGGCTGCTGGAGCTGGACTCACTGCCAGAGGGGCTGAGGAGCCGGTGTTCATACTCGGATCGCCCTGAGAGGAGGCCCCAAATGTGGAGCGCAGCTTCTCCTCCTCCCTCTCTAGGCTCGTTGGAGCCTCCCCGCTCTCCGTAGAAGGAAGAGGAGTGGGAACACTCTCCATGCTCCTGGTCCTTCTCTTGGCCAGCCACGGCTGGATTGCAGTCATGCCCAAGGCGACAGTTTGCAGGTGATTGAGCATCTGTGGAATCTGACTCTCCATGAGGCTCATCAACCTCTCAATGGAGGAAGCCATATGCTCACACACCTGGGATGTGGCAGCACTCACGGCATGGATGGACTTCCCCACCGTCCATTCATGGCTGTGCATGGCCTCTGACATCTCCGCCAGATGCTGCCTTACCTCTCACTGCAGATCCAGCATGCCCTGTGCTGCCAAAACCAGAGGCTCATCATCAGCCTGGGGCTCAGCATGGGCCTGGCCACCCACAGTCCTCCGACTGTCAGAGGTCTGGGCTGTCTCAGCCTCAGCCAGCTGCTCGGGCGTATGTATTGTCCTCTCACCAGCTTGTGACCCTGATTCTACTGCCAAATGTATACCCACCGAGGTGAGTGTATCTGCACTGGTGGAAGGTGCAGGAGAATCATGGGATGGTGCATCCTCTAAGTGTATCTGTTCTTCAGAGGTAGTTGTCATTCCCTGGGTCGCTGGGGGTATTGGCGAGCGTTGCCCTGAAAGATACAATGAGAAGAACAGACATTTTGGTGTTAAGGTACACATGTCACAATGAGGACAGCATAGGAGATGAAATTTCGAATCATTCTGTGCTTGGCAATAATCACTCTCATCAACTGGGACCCTGAGCGCCACATCCAATATGACATGTGCTCCTTGTCTCCCGGCTAGCTCCATTGCCTCCTCCTCAGCCTGCGACAGCTGCCTGATGTTGGGCACATTGCCTCTGGCCATGCAAGGTCCCAGAAGACTGAAGAACAGGCTGCTGGCAGCGAATTACCAATTCAAGAGTGTTCTGCTTATGATTTGCCAACATCTCTGTTGGTAGTGTGGGCTTGTAATATTATCCCCATAATCAGTCCATTAATTACTCCAATAGTGAGCCAATAAATCACCGCACAATCAGCCCAATAAATTAACCCCATAGTCAGATCAATAAATAACCCCATTAGTCAGGTCAATAAATTGCCCACATAATTAACCTAATAAATGACATCCATAATCACCTCAATAAATTACCCCGATAATCACCACAATATTTTATCCCCATAATCATCCAAAAATTACCCCCATAATCATGCCAATAAATTAACCCCATAGTCAGATCAATAAATAACCACATAATTAGCCTAATAGGTTACCCCATAATCACTGCTATAAATTACCTCATAATCAAGCCAATATATTGCCCATTAATCGCCCCAATACATTACTCCCATAATCACCCCAATAAAATACCACCATAATCACCCCAATAAATGAACACATAATCACCTCAATCAGTTACCCCATAATCAGCACAATAAATTATCTCCTGTTCACCCCAATAAACGACTCCTATAATCATCCCAATTAATTAACCCCATAAACAGACCAATAATTTAGCCCCATGATCACCCCAATAAATTACCTTCAATCACCTGAACAAATTACCACCAAATTACCTGAATAAATAACCCCCAAATCATCCCCATAATTACCCCAATAAATTCCCCAATTTCAACCCCCAAAAATTACCCCATATTCACCCAAGTAAATCACTTCCATTAGCACTCCAATAAATTACCCACATATTCAACCCTACAATCATCCCTACAATCAAAATATAAATTACCCCATAAACAGCTCAATAAATTACCTCCAATATTCTGCACAATATATTAGTCCCTATAATTACACCAATAAATTACCACCCTATTCACCTTGTAATTTGCCCAATAAATTATGATTAATCACCCCAATAAATTAACCCATTATCACCTCAATACGTTACCTCCATAGGCTGCCCAATAAATTAACCCCCATAATTGCTCCAATAATATTTCCCTATAATCACCACAATAATTTACTCCCTTGATCACCCCAGTGAATTACCCCATAGTATCCCAATATGGTACCCCCATAAGGACAGCACTTGTCCCAAATCACCCCTCCATAATCTTCACAATAAATTAATACCACAATGACCCCAATAAAGCCCCCATAAGCATCACTATAAATTACTCCATAATCAACCTAATAAATGAACGCAATAATTACCTCAATAAATTACCCCATAAACCCCCCCAGTAAATTACCAGATTATAAAACAGGTAAATTACCCCCATAATTGCCTCATTAAATTACCCCCAGAATCACCCCAAAATACCCCAAAATCAGTGCAACAAATTATCCCATTATTGACCCAATAAATTATTCCATTATCAGGCCAACACATTATCCCCACAGTCACTGCAATAAACTAACTACATAAACACTCAAGAAATTAGCCCCATAATCACCTGAATAAATTACCCCATATATCCCATAATCAGTGTAATCAATCACCCCCTTATCACCCCAATAATTTGCCCCTCTAATTACCCCCCAAATTACCCCATTGTCATGCAATAAATTAACTACATAAATACCCAAATAAATTACTCCATAATCAGCCCAATAAATTTCCCCCCATCACTGCATTAAATTACCACATAATCAACTAAATAAATGAGCCCCACAATCACCCCAAGAAATTAACCCAGTAATCAACCCAATAAATTATCCCATAAACAGCTTGATAAATTGCCCCCATAATCACCCCAATAAATTAACTTCAATCGCCCAAATAAATTGCCCCAAAATCAACCCAATAAATCACCCCATTATCCCCCAATAAAATACCATCATTATCACCCCAAGAAATTAATCCCATAAACAACAAAGTAAATTACAGCCATTAGCAGCCCAAAAAATTATCCACACAATCACTGAAATAAATTGCCATTAGCAGCCCAAAAAATTATCCACATAATCATCAGATTCAATTAACCCTCGTAACTAGCCCCATAATTTACCCCAGAAATATTCCAATAAATTACCCTATATTCAACCCAATCAACTACCCACACAACCACCCTAATCAATTACTCCCAATTGTCTCAATAAGTTATGCTTATAATCATCCAATAACTTAACCCCCTTAATCAGCTCTGGAAAATACCCCTTAAATCAGCCCAATAAATTACCCCCATAATCAATCCAGTAAATTACCTTATAATCACCCCAAAGAATTACCCCATAATTACTCCAAATATTATCCCCAAATCTGCCCAATAAATGCCCCTCATAATCACATCAATAAATGACCTTTATAATCACCCCTATAAATTAACCCCCCAGCCCCCTCCCCCCCCCCCCAATCAACATATTAGATTTGACCAGAGCATTTGTCTTCCATGTATTAAAAACTGGGATCTGCCCTTTTGAAAAAAAAACACATTTAGTTCAATTAACTTTAATCCATCTCGAGCTGTTATTTGAACCCTTTCAAATAACCCTATATTGAAACTGATGGTAATTTCACAGCCCAGTTATCATGGAGTGGAAAATTAAACTTTTGATGGCAAAGGTACTATCCGTACAGCTTCCTGTATGGATTTAACATACAGAAAATGATTACTGATTCTGAACAAAAAGCATTCATTGACTGAAATATTAGAGAGGGAGCCATGTAACTTAAACATGTCTGCCATTTTTGAATATTTAAACTCCCTGTGCCATCGCAGATTTACATCAATTCCAACCAGGTTTGATTACTGTTGACTATCTCAATTTACCTACTTATTTTGAAAATATATAATGTGAGTTGTAATATAAAATTATCAATTGAACCTTATTGTTTCGTTATGAGTTTTCATAATCCAATATAAATCATTCTTTTCCTGACATTGTTTTGTCCAAAATGCATGAGAAAAATATTAACGTGCATTATTTGCTCCAGCTTTCTCAATAGGCATTGAGGAAATGTTTGAAATTGCCACATATTTGTGGACAAATTTGTATATTTCAATTATCACAAGCCAACCTGCCTTCCACATGAAGAAATATATTAATGAAAACAACACCTAAAGAACAAAAGGCTGATAGTATGTGATGGAATGTTGTAGAAACTTTAAATGCTACAAAAAATTGGGTAAACAGGTAACTTGCTGCATGATTCCTCTCTGTATTATAAAATCACAACACACAGTAAAGATACAGTCCAGTGAGAAAGAAAGGCTCTAGAGGAAGAACACATCATCCATGGTTAGCTAAGGAAGTTAACGATAGTGGCCAGAATGTTACGCCTCCCCCCCCCCCACCCATCCAGCGCCAAAGAGCAGGCTGGTGACACGGGTGGGGGGGGCGTAAAATGGAGTGGGAGGGTTGGGGGGCCCTTCCCGACCTGCTTCCACCTCTGCCGCCATTTTACACGAGGTGGTGGCCGTGGGAAACGGCCTGCCCACCCCAGGCCAATCAAGGCCTCCGCCCACTGCCATGGGGATTTTACCACTGGCAGGCAGGCAGCCCAGGCCTGGAAAACCCCTCTGTAAAAAGTAGGCGGCCTTCTGCTGGCCTGGGGGGTGGGGGGGCCCTCCTGATCAGAAACACTGTGGCTGACAGAGGGTCCCCCTGATGCCCCAACCACTCCCAATATGCAACACGCCACCCCCCATCCCTCCAGTCAACCCCCCCTTGCCTCGCCAGGGCCCAACTGAGAAACTCCTGCGAGGCCCCAAAAGCGTACCTCTTTTCTGTCCTCTCCGTCATCTTGATCACAAAGCTTGGTTGCAGTCCCAGCTGTGGCCACCATTCCCTGTGGCGCTGCTGGGACAAAGAGCTGCCAGCCCGCTGATTGGCCGGCAACTCCATTAGGCGGGACTTCATGCCTCAATGAGGTGGAAGTCCCACCTAAGGCCAATTAAGGGCTTGGGGACTGTAAAATCTGGACTGGATCTCCGGGGCTAGCAGAGGCAGGATCACCATCGACTCTTCTGTTGGTGGACGGCTGCCATCTGACTAGTGTAAAATTCCGGCCAGTATCAAATTGAAAGAAAAAGCATACAATTCAGCGAAGAGTAGTGACAGGTCAGAAGATCTGAAAGAATATAAAACAGCAAAGAATGACTAAAAAAAAGGGTGGGAATTTAGAGTATGAGAGAAAGCTAGCTAGAAATATAAAAATGGATAGTAAGAGTTTCTACAGGTACTTAAAAAGGAAAAGTGTAAGTAAAGTGAGTGTTGGTCCTCTAGAGAGTGAGTCTGGAATAATGGAAAATAAGGCAATGGTGGAGGAATTGAACAGATTTTTTGCATCTGTCTTCACTGTAGAGGATGCGAATAACATCCCAGAAATAATTGTGAATCAAGAGTTGAAAGGGAGGGAGGAACTTAAAACAATTACCAGCACCAGGGAAAGGGGACTGAGAAAATTATTAGAACTAAAAGCTGACAAGCCCCCAGGTCCTGATTGACTTCATCCTAGGGTCTTAAAAGAGGTGGCTGCTGAGATAGTGGATGCATTGGTTTTAATTTTCCAAAATTCCCTAGAGTCTGGAAAGTCCCATCAGATTGGAAAATAGGGACTGTAACTCCACTACTCAAGAAAGGAGGAATACAGAAAGCAGGAAACTACAGGCCAGTTACCTTAATATTTGTCAGAGGGAAAACAATGGAATCTGTTATTAAGGAGGCTATAGCAGGTCATTTAGAAATCTCAGTACAATCAGATAGAGTCAACATGGTTTTGTGAAAGGGAAATCATGTTTGACTAATTTATTAGAGTTCTTTGAGGAAGTAACAAGCAACTTGGATAAAGGGGAACCTGTGGATGTGAGATACATGGATTTCCAGAAGGCGTTTGACATGGTGCCACATCAAAGGTTACTAAACAAGAACCCATTGTATAGGGAGGGCAGGTTAGCTAGCAGGAAACAGAGAATAGGTATAAATGGGTCATTTTCAGGTTGGCAAGCTGTAGCGAGTGGCATGCCACAGAGATCAATGCTGGGGCCTTAACTATTTACAATCCATATCAATGACTTGGATGAAGGGACAGAATGTATGGTTGCTAAATTTGCTGATGACACAAAGATAGGTGGGAGAGTAAGTTGTGAAGAGGGCATTAGAAATCTGCAAAGGGGTATAGATAGGTTGTGAGTGGGCAAAGATTTGGCAGATGGAGTATAACGTGGGAAAGTGTGAACTTGTCCACTTTGTCTGAAAGAATAGAAAAGCAACATATTATTTAAATGGAGAGAGATTGTAGAACTCTGAGATGTAGAGGCATCTGGGTGTCCTAGTACATGAAACATAAAAAGTTAGTATGCAGGTACAGCAAGTGATTAAGAAGGCAAATGCAATGTTGTCATCTATTGCAAGGGGAATGGAATATAGAAGTAGAGATGTTTTGCTAAGTTGTACAGGGCATTGGTGAGATCACATCTAGAGTATTGTGTACAGTTTTGGTCTACTTACTTAAGAAAGGATATAATTGCATTGGAAGCAGTTCAGAGAAGGTTCACTCGACTGATTTCTGGGATGAGAGGGTTATCTTATGAAGAAACGTTGGACAGGTTGGGTCTGTATTCATTGGAGGTGACTGGGTGGATGTTGAAAGGATGGTTACCCTTATGGGAGAGACTAAAACTAGGGGACACAGTTTAAAAATAAGGGGTATCCCATTTAAGACAGAGATGAAGAGACATTTTTTCTCTCAGAGGGTTGTGAGTCTGTGGAACTCTCTTCCCTGGAGAGCGGTGGAGGCAGGCTCATTGCATGTTTTTAAGGCAGGGGTAGACAGATTCTTGACAAACAAGGGAGTCAAAGGGTATCGGGAGTAAGCAGGAAAGTGGAGTTGAGTCCACAAACAGATCAGCCATGATCTTATAGAATGGTGGAGCAGGTTCGAGCAGCCGAATAGCCTACTCCTGCTCCTCGTTCGTATGTTTGTATGTACGTATGTATGTTCATATAGTAAAGAACAGTTGACATGGAAAATAAAACAAAATGTAAAAAGAGGGTAATAGAAACACTTAATTTATGTAGGGCCTTTTCGCAGCTGCCAGAAAGATCTCATACAATGAAGTTACCTTGCAGTGCACTAATTCTTCATATGCAGGAAACTCAGCAGTGATTTTGCAGATAGCAAGATCCCACAAACAACAATGGGAGGAATAATGGGTTTATCTGTTTTGAGTGGTACTAGCTGAATGAGAAATGTTGACCAAGATAACTTTCTGCTCTGGAATTTTAATGTCTACCTGAACAACAGAATTGCAAATGAGGCAGAAAGGCAGAAAGGCCTCATCCAAAGGCCAGCTGTTCGGACAAAACAGCATCTCCCAGTGCTGGCGTACCAGCCTATGTTATATGCTTAGGTCCTGGAATAGAGCTAAAACCCGAAACTATTTGCCTCAGAGGTACTGCTGCTATTAATTGAGGGGAACTGAATGAGAAAGGAGCCTTTTATTTAAATAACCATTCATAAGCATATTGTACAATCCTGCACTTGAATTTCTGATATGCACTCTTGACCAGTCGAGGTTAACTTGGTATGAAAAAGTATTCCTATGATGTGTAGCTAGTTTCACTGCTTTATTTCTTGCAATATAGTTTTAAAAAGCAATAACAATTAGTTTGCCAGAACTGATCAGAGTAAATGCTGCCAATATCTGACCAGGGTGTTCACCAGTTAACAATAGATCTGGCCAACACTTTCCTTGTGTGTGGTGCTGGTGCTCAAAGGCTGACACCTATAAACATGAAAGAATGAATTTGCATTTATATGATGCCTTTCATGTCCTTGTTTTTTTCCTCTATTATGTCAGTTGCTCAGTCTGTTTTAATATATCTTTAACTATTCTCTTAATGATCATTTCAATACAAGTACAAAAGCAAGGAGGTTATGGTGAACCTTTATAAAATACTGGGCTGCATTTTATGTTGGAGCCGCAGGTCCCAATGTTGGGACCGGAAACTGGTGCAGCTTATGTTGGAGCAGGAGTGGCTGGCTGCATGCGATCCAACGGTGGCTGCATGCGATCCTGTGGCGGCTGGCCACTTAAGGGCAATAATGTGCGGGGGCCGAACAATTACGTGGTCAGTGGCAGGGGTGGGGGTGCAGGCGGAGATGCCAATGTCAGCTGACACCACGGCAGGTACTGGTACCATTTTTAAAGGGCTGCCAGACCTACATTCAATGTCGCTGTCTGCAGTGATAGGATTTCCAGAGTCCTGAAAGGATGCAGAGTAACGGTGGATAGTAGACCCTGGGTGGCCCCACACTTTAGTGATGCCTCCCTCCAAGTGCTCCGACAAGCTGCCAGGGAAAGGCAGGAGATTCGCTTCCCTCAGGACGGGAGGAGAAGAGCTAGGAACCTGACCAAGCAAGCCTGGCTGCAGAAACGGAGGTAGTCAGCAGCTGTGGGGTCACCTCAAGGGCCTGGTTACAGTGCTGCAAGCGGCTCAGTGACCTCATCCAGGCAGCGAAAGTGAGTACCTGTTAAATTCACAGGGGACACAGACAAACTGCCTGAGGCATGGCAAAATGGCTCTGAAAGGAAGCTGTTTGTCTTTGGAGACCCTCAGGAGGTCTCTGGAAAGGGCCCACATGCAGGAGGCATCTGTGTGCCCCCATCTGTAACCGATGGACAAACAACAGCGTATGTTTTGGGATTGTTCCCACTGGGAAACCAACAGCATTCATCCTTGTATCTGCAGGAGAAGACTGCACACAATCGCAGAGAGCAGGCCAAGACAGGCAGTGGAAAAGGAGGCCATGGAGCTGTCTAGACCACAGGATGGCAGAAGTGTTGCAGACACAGAGACAGGGGCACCTTCCCAAGATAGTAAGCAAGGTTATCATGAGGGAAAAGGGTATATCTGCAGCGATGGAGCCATGCTGCCCATCAGGCATCTGGAGCCCACAGGAATCTCCAACGAAGGGGTGTGTGCTATGTCAGGAGAGGAGGCCCTTGACCCTTCAGTCTCTCTGTACTCTCTTGCAGGTCACACGGAAACTATTCGAAAGGCCTGTGAGACTGCCACCTCTGAGGGGGAGGACGGAGCCTCAGAGGGTCCAGTGTCACCTCATACCCCTGCACTGATGCTCTCACATTGATGGGTATGGACTCATGGTTAGATTAGGCTATACAACCTGGTGAGCATAGCACTGACCCACCCAAGGAACTGACGCAGGCTGTGACAGCCCAGGCCTCTGAGAGTCAGAGAACTGTGAGATGCCAGGCCCAAGTCGAATGCCTGGCTCACGACGTGCCTCTGGTATTGCCAGGAAATACTGCAGCTGCAGCAAGGTGGTTGGGGGTGGGGTGGGGGGGCAGGGGTTCAGGCAACATCTGGCGCAGACACCAGAGACTGAGTGCCCAAGCGCGGATGATGGAGGAGTCCATCCAGGCCTTGAGTGCTGCACTGTCTCTGACTAGTGCACGAATGGCGTCTTCCATTGAGAAGTTGGCAGCGTTCCTCGAGAGTCACATCCAGCAGAGCACTCAGTGTCTGCAGAACAATCGTGTAGACCTGCATACCCTCGTCTTGACCATGAGGTCAAGTTAGCAGGGGGACGAGGGACCTAGAGTCACCATCAACTCCTCCACCTTCACAGGTCAGCAGGGAGGCACAAGTTGGTCTTGCAAGGGAGGAGGGGTGGCAGCCCACTGCTGCTGGGGGCTCATCTCAGCGTGCTCCTGGTGTGGCCAACAGTTCCTCTCCCTCTCTGCCAGTGACACCAGGGCCTCCATCATCCTTGACAACAAAGGGTAGTACTGCTTCTGTGCAGGAGGACCCCAACATGCTGGGGCTCATCAGGCTTCGGGCAACCAGTGGACGACTGCCAAGGTTATCCCTAGCCAAGGGCAGCAAGGTCAGCAGCTGTCTCCTCCTCAACTGACAATGCAGGGGGAATACCTCATAGGAGTGCACGCAAAAGAATGAAGAAGAGCACCTAGAAGCACAGGGTGTTCACAGGTGAATGTATATTGTAGATGGAAAGGGTAGCGTTTGCTGTCACAGTCAGTAAAGAATTTTTTTTCAATAAACAAGGGCAGCTTCCTATTCTGTATGGCCTTTGGTGCTTCATATCAACCCAGCCTCTGTAAAGAGGCTTGAGGCGAGGCATCGTACTGTGAGGGATCCAGCCTGGAGCCTTGCCAGCTCAGCGCTGCGCAAGTGATCAATGAGCGTTTGTGCCCTAAAGGAAAGAAGGTGACAACAGGGCTGCATAAAGGTAAGTCTGTATTAGTCAACATACAACTGGATCAAAGGAAATGCGAATGTATAAGAACATCGCGCATCTCCCTTGCACATATCTCGTGGACTCTTATAAAAGCAAAATACTGCGGATGCTGGAAATCTGAAACAAAAACAAGAAATGCTGGATTCACTCAGCAGGTCTGGCAGCATCTGTGGAAAGAGAAGCAGAGTTCCGAAGAAGGGTCACTGACCCGAAACGTTAACTCTGCTTCTCTTTCCACAGATGCTGCCAGACCTGCTGAGTGAATCCAGCATTTCTTGTTTTTGTCTCGTGGACTCTTTCCTGTTGTCCCTGGTGTCCTTCATCTGGTGGTGCTTGACCAGCTTCCTTCTCCGCATTCTCATCATCTGAGGAGGCCTCAAACTGAATGCAAAATTCAATCATATTATGATCGCTGTTACCTTGGGGCGCCTTCACTATGAGGTCATCAATCCTATCTCGTTGCACAATACCAGGTCTAGTATAGCCTGCTCTCTGGTTGGCTCCAGAAAATGCTGTTCTAAGAAACTATCCCGAAAGCATTCTATGAACTCCTCATCCAGGCTACCTTTTCCCATCTGATTCTTCCAGTCTATATGTAGATCAAAATTAATTAAAAATATGTTGTTGCGGTGCCACTGCTGGTGCTTGGACCTCCCTTCTGCTCTGCTGCACCTCCTCTTCAATAGAGTCCCTGAAGCGTGGATGAATGAGGCCCATGATAGGTGGCCTCTCCCCAAGTACAAGGCCTCCACTGCCAGTGGCATCCCTCCTTCTCCCCACTTGTCATCTCTGATGAGGTGGCACTTGCCCTCCTGAAATGATATGCCCGCTGTCTGGGACCTTTGCCCCCACTCCACAGATGATGCCCGATGCCCTGCCTTCTCCACCCTACCTGGCAGTCGATGCTGCCTCTCACAATGGCCTTCCCTTGCAGCCATCAATGAGCTCCTACCTCCTTGTCGCCTCCTTCAATCAGGGGGTGAGGCTCTGAAGCCCCGTGAATCTTGTGTGCCAAAAATAAAATTTAAAACTAAGAATAAAATTGCTGTCAATACGGCTCTTAATTACCATAACTGCCTGCCTACCCCATTGCTGTCTGATCTGCACCCTCCATGTTTGCCGCCATGGACAAAATCGGGATGCGACGTCACAACATCAGAGTTCCTGTCCAGCATCTCCCATCCCAATTTTATGCCTCCATTCCCGTCCCAGAGGTCTGCACAAAATTCAGCCCACTGGTTGAGCCTCAACTGGAGTATTGTTCTAGGCACCACACTTTAGGAAAGATGTGAAGACTTTAGAGAGGGTGCAGAAAAGATCCTCAAGAATGCTTCTAGGGATCAAGAAGTTCAGCTATGAGGATAGACTGGAGAAACTGGGTCTGCTCGTCTTAGAGAAGAGTAGGTTGAGAGGATATTTGACAGAGGTGTTCAAAATCATGAGGGATTTGGACAGAGTAGAAAGAGAGAAACTGTTCCTATTTGGAGACGGTTAAGAACTAGAGAACACAGATTTAAGGCGAGTGGCAAAAGAACCAAAGGTGACGTGAGGAAAGACTTTTTGACCCAGAGTATTGTTAGGATCTGGAATGCACTGCCTGAGAGTGTGGTGGAGGCAGATTCAATCGTGGCTTTCAAAAGGGAACTGGATAATTATCTGAAGGGAAAAAATATGCAGGACTATGGGGAAAGGGCAGGGGAGTGGGACTAGCTGAGTTGCTCTTGCAGAGAGCTGGCATGGACACGATGAGCCAAATGGTCTCCTTCTGTGCTGTAACCATTCAAATTCAATTTCATTTCATTTTTAACTCAATGAACTCAAATGCATTCCTCACTAATTTTGTAACCTGTTTCGGAATGCTACTGGAGTAATATCCCATGCACACTCTCCAGAACCTTCAGAACACTACTGTCAACTACCCAAAGGTAGACATTACTGTAATTGTGGAAAAATGTTCTTTCCATTGGTGTATAGCAACAGAAATAACATGCATGTACATCAATAAATACAGGAGAAAAAAGGAAAACTGTTATCAGGTGGACAGAAACCTTGTGATCTCCTGGACTTCCAGGACCCAGGGTCCCCCAGTTTGACATATATTGGCTATACCTCACAGACGAGGATGATTATCCTCCGTGAGTCCGAAGATGGCTGATGAGGCTGATTTGGTATCTACATATGGCCCATTGGGCGTTTTTTGTCATGTGGGATGCCTGGTTGTGTATTAATAGTTTGGGTCACGGCTTGTTCTTTTCACCGCTCTTGTTTTTCCTCGTCATTTTGTCATTGTTGGGTCTCAAAATGCTGGGATCCTTCCCACAGACTCTGCCTCCATCTGGTTCGGTCCAGGGCAATGGGCACCCAGGAGTTGAAGTCAATGTTGCATTTCTTCATGTTGGTTTTCAACACATCCATGAAGTGCTTCTATTGTCCTCCACTGGTGCGTCTGACATGCCTGAGCTGGGAGAAGATGACCTGTTTTGAAAGCCTGGTATCTGACATCCGAACTATATGACCAACCCAACAAAGCTGATGGTGGATAATTATAGCCTTGATGCTTGTGGTTCCTGTTTGTGAGAGGACACTGATATTGGTCCTCCCACTTGATATGTAGGATCTTCCGCAGGCAGCGCTGATGATATGACTCCAATGCTTTGAGGTACCTCCTATATGTTATTCATGTTCCAGCTCCGTAGGGTAAGGTAGGGATCATGACCGCATGGTAGACCATGATCCTGGTTTCAGTTTTGATGTCGCAATTATCAAACACTCACTTCCTCAAGTGGCCACACCAGCAGATTTCAGGTGATGCTGGATTTCTTTGTCAATGTCAGCCTTCTGTGGAAGATAACTTCCAAGGTAGTCATAGAGTCATAGAGTTATACAGCACAGAAACAGGCCCTTCGGCCCATCAAGCACCTAACTTTTCGAATCCCATTCTCCAGCACTTGGCCCGTAGCCTTGTATGCTATGGCATTTCAAGTGCTCATTTAAATACTTCTTAAATGTTGTGAGGGTTCCTGCCTCTACCACCTCTTCAGGCAATGTGTTCCAGATTCCAACCACCCTCTGGATGAAAATTGTTTTCCTCAAATCCCCTCTAAACCTCCTGCCCCTTACCTTAAATCTATACCCCCTGGTTATTGACCCCTCCGCTAAGGGAAAAAGTCTCTTTCTATTGAACCTATCAATGCCCCTCATAATCTTGTATACCTCAATCATGTCCACCCTCAGCCTTCTCTGCTCTAAGGAAAACAATCCCATCCTTTTCCGTCTCTCTTCATAGCTGAAATGCTCCAGCCCAGGCAACATCCTAGTGAGTCTCCTCTGCATCCTCTCCAGTGCAATCACATCCTTCCTGGAATGTGGTGCTCAGAACTGTACAGAGTACTCCAGCTGTGGCCTAACTAGCATTTTATACAGCTCCATCATAACCTCCCTGCTCCTATATTCTATGCCTCAGCTGATAAAGGCAAGTATCCCATATGCCTTCCTAACCACCTTATCTACCTGTGCTGCTGCCTTCAGTGATCTATGGACAAGTACACCAAGGTCCCTCAGACCCTCTGTACTTCCTAGGATCCTACCATCCATTTTATATTCCCTTGCCTTGTTAGTCCTCCCAAAATGCAACTTCACACTTTTCAGGATTAAATTCCATTTGCCACTTCTCTGCCCATTTTACCAGCCCATCGAAATCATCCTGTAATCTAAGGCTTTCCTCCTCACTATTTACAACACCACCAATTTTCGTGTCATCTGCGAACTTACTGATCATACCTCCTATATTTACGTCTAAATCATTAATGTACACTCCAAACAGCAAGGGTCCCAGCACCAATCCCTGTGGTACATCATTGGTCACAGGCTTCCACTCGCAAAAACAACCCTCGACAATCACCCGCTGCCTCCTGTCACTGAGCCAATTTTGGATCCACTTTGCCAAATTGCCCTGGATCCCATGGGCTTCTTAACCAATCTCCCATCCGGGACCTTATCAAAAGCCTTACTGAAGTCCATGTATACTACATCAACTGCTTTACCCTCATCTACACATCTAGTCACCGCCTTGAAAAATTTTAATCAAGTTTGTTAGACATGATCTCCCCCTGACAAAGCCATGCTGACTATCCCTGATTAATCCCTGCCTCTCCAAGTGGAGATTAATCCTGTCCCTCAGAATTTTTTCCAATATTTTCCCAACCACTGATGTTAGACTCATCGGCCTATAGTTACCTGGTTTTTCCCTGCTACCCTTCTTGAATAATGGCACCACATTCACTGTCCTCCAGTCCTCTGGTACCTCTCCTGTGGCCAGAGA
The DNA here is from genome assembly GCF_036365525.1 of Heterodontus francisci. Lineage (NCBI taxonomy): Eukaryota > Metazoa > Chordata > Chondrichthyes > Heterodontiformes > Heterodontidae > Heterodontus > Heterodontus francisci. Next base: position 72,491,085 of record NC_090372.1, on the reverse strand, counting down.
GGATTTGAAAATTTGTGTCAAAGCCCCTGCTATCTCCTCCCTTGCCTCACATAACAACCTGGGATTAATCTCATCTGGGCCTGGGGATTTATCCACTTTTAAGCCCGCTAAAACAGCTAATACTTCCTTCCTTTCAATGCTAATGTATTCAAGTATATCATAAACCCCCTCCCTGATCTCGACACCTACATCGTCCTTCTCCATAGTGAACACAGATGTAAAGTAATAATTTAAAACCTCACCTATGTCCTCCGGTTCCACAAACAGATTGCTACATTGGTCCCTAATGGGCCCTACTCTTTCCCTGGTTATCTCCTTGCCCTTAATATGCTTAGAAAACGCCTTAGGGTTTTCCTTTATCTTGCCCGCCAATGTTTTTTCATGTCCCCTCTTTGCTTTCCTAATTACTTTTTTTAGTACCCCCTACACTTTCTATACTCCTCTAGTGCCTCCTCTGTTTTCAGCGCTCTGAATCTGCCATAAGCCTCCTTTTTTTTCCTGATCCAATCCTCTATAGCCCTTGACATCCAGGGTTCCCTGGACTTGTTGGTCCTACCCTTCACATTAACAGGTACATGTTGGCTCTGAACCTTCACTATTTCCTCTTTGAATGATTCCCACTGGTCTGATGTAAACTTTCCTACAAGTAGCTGCTACCAGTCCACTATGGCCAGATCCTGTTTTATCATATTGAAATCGGTCTCCCCCCAGTTCAGTACCTTTATTTCCGGCCCGTCTTTGTCCTTTTCTATAACTAACTTAAATCTTACAGAGTTATGGTCACTATCCCCAAAATGCTCCCCCACTGCCACTTCTACCACTTGTCCAGCTTCCTTCCCTAGGATTGGGTCCAGTACTGCCCCTTCTCTTGTAGGACTTTCTACGTACTGGCTCAAAAAGCTCTCCTGTATGTATTTTAAGAATTCCGTCCCCTTTAAGCCTTTTATACGAAAACTATCCCAGTTGATATTAGGTAAATTGAAATCTCCTACTATTATTACCCTATTATTTTTACACCTCTCTGAGATTTGCCTACATATCTGCTCCTCTATCTCTGCCTGACTGATTGGAGGCCTGTAGTACAGTCCCAGCCAAGTGATTGTCCCCTTTTTGTTTTTAAGTTCTATCCACATGGCCTCATTTGAAGAACCTTCTAAGATATCATCCCTCCTTACTGCAATAATTTACTCCTTGATCAACAGTGCAATGCAACCTCCTATTTTATCCCCTCCCCTGTCACGCCTGAAGATTCTGTATGCCGGAATATTGAGCTGCCAGTCCTTCCCCTCCCTCAACCATGTCTCTGTGATAGCAACAATATCGTAATCCCATGTGCTAATCAACGCCCTCAATTCATCTGTCTTACTGGTAAGACTCCTTGCATTAAAATAGATGCAATCCAGTCTTACATTTTTCCCTTGTGCCACAACAGGTCTATATTTGCTCTGCTTTCCAGATTGACTCAGTTTCTCTTCTACATTTGACTGAGCATCACCCCCTACTGTACCTCCACTCTGTATCCCATTCCTCTGCCAAATTAGTTTAAAGCCCCCCAAACAATACTCCTAAGGGTATACATCCTTGACCCTAGCACCAAGGAGGCAACATACCATCCTGGAGTCACGTTTGCAGCCACAGAAACGCCTATCTGTACCCCTTCCAGTACGAGGTACTGGAAGTATTTCACATTTTCCAGGCACTCATCATGAATCCTAATCAATAGGGCAGGGGAGTGTGCATTTGGAGTTTGCTGATGAAGGATTTTAGTCTTCTGAACGCTCAGTGTAAGTCCCACCTTCTCATATGCCTCAGTAAATATGTCGATGATTCTCTTAAGATCCGTTCCCGACACAACACTTACTGCAGCATCATCAGCGTATTGGAGCTCAATAACTGAAGTCGGGGTGGTCTTAGTTTTTGATTGAAGTCGTCTGAGATTAAATAGTTTATCGTCAATTCAATAAATAAGCTGTACTCCAGCAGGGAGCTTGTCTCTAATCAGACAGAACATGGCAGCTCGGAAGATTAAAAAAAGAGTTGGGGCAATGACACAACCTTGTTTTACTCCTGTCTTGACCTCAAAGGGGTCTGTAATGGATCCATAGCTTAGGATCACCACTCGCATATCATCATGAAGCAGGCAAAGGATGGTGATGTATTTTGGAGGACATTCATACTTCAACAGAATCTTCCAGAGTGCCTCATGATTTACAGAGTCAAAGGCCTTTGTCATGTCAAAAAATGCTATGTAGAGAGGTTGATGTTGTTTGCAACATTTTTCTTGTAGTTGGTGAGCTGTGAAAATCATGTCAGCAGTGCTTCTTGATGGCCAAAACCCACATTGAGATTCGGAGAGTAGCTCTTCAGCAAATATAATGAGTCAGTTCAGAAGGGTTCTTCTGGGCGGCACAGTGGCGCAGTGGTTAGCACTGCAGCCTCATAGCTCCAGGGACCTGGGTTCGATTCTGGGTACTGCCTGTGCGGAGTTTGCAAGTTCTCCCTGTGTCTGCGTGGGTTTTCGCCGGGTGCTCCGGTTTCCTCCCACATTCAAAAGACTTGCAGGTGATAGGTAAATTGGCCGTTGTAAATTGCCCCTAGTATAGGTAGGGAATATGGGATTACTGTAGGGTTAGTATAAATGGGTGGTTGTTGGTCGGCACAGACCCGGTGGGCCGAAGGGCCTGTTTCAGTGCTGTATCTCTAAATAAATAAAAATAAATTTCCTGCAATGGAGAGCAGGGAGATGTCTCTGTAATTTCCACAGTTGGATTTGTCCCCTTTCTTGAGGATTGTCACAATCATGGCATCCTTGAGATCATTCAGGACGTCCTCTTCATTCTAGATCTGTAGAATGAGGGTATGGAGTTGTAATGTTCATTCCTCTCCTCCATGCTTAAAGATTTCACTGGGGATTCCATCATCTCCTGCTGCTTTGTTCTTCATTTGTGTGAGGGCTTTCATCACCTCCATAGGCTTTGGTGGAGTTCTGAGCTTGTCTGTAACTGGATGTTGTGGGATGGAATTGAACACACTCTTGTCAACAATGGATTCTTGATGGAATAAGTCTTCAAAATGCTCCTTGTAACAGACATTGACAGCTTCCCTTTCTTTGATCGGATCTCCCCCAAACTTAGGCCTCAAAGGAGCTGGTCCTTGAGTACTTGAGCCATAATTGGTCTTTGTGGCAATGAAGAAGACATGGATATCATTCATGTCAGCGAGATCCTGTATTTCCTTTGCCTTGTCTGTCCACCACCTGTTCTTCATGTGAAGGGTGCTCCTTTGTACCTCTGCCTTTGCTTGTTGGTAAGCTAGTTTCTTTTGCTTTGAGTTTGGGTCATTCTGCCAGTCTTGTGCTTGTGATCAATCAGTTCATTGATATCTTGATCATTTTCATCAAACCAGTTCTGATGTTTCCTGACAGAAAACCTATGTGTATCTTAGCAGGCATCGATGATATTGGACTTAAGGACATCCCAAGCACTGGGATACTCTTCTTCCATTCTTGATTGAAGTTTGAAAGTTTTTCCCCAAGGCATTTTTGAAATCTTTTGTGGACATCTATTCTGTTGCATCCATCATTTGGGGGCCAGTTTGATGGACAGGATTGAATGAACCAGTCGGCGATTAGTCCAGCAGTCATCAACTTCTGTTATTGCTCTGGTTGTGCGGACATCTTTACAATTCCGAGCATGGACAATGACGTAAGTGATTAGGTGTTGCCGTGACTTTCTGCACTTGCTCTTCTGGCGGAACAGGGTATTGGTGATGATAAGCCCATGTTCTGCGCATTTGGTAAAGAGAAGAATGCCATGGGAGTTGACATTTTCAATTCCTTCCCTGCCAATGGTTCCATTCCAGAGATTGGAATCTCTTCCAACTCTGGTATTGAAGTCTGAGAAGAATAAGCCTGTCCTCCTTCGGAACCCAACAGAGAGTTTGGTCAAGTTTGGCAGAGAAATCTTCCTTTGTTTCCTCGTCAGCGTCTAGCGTTAGGGCATATGCACTGATCATGGTGACATATTGGCTGCTTGCCAGTTTGAGACGCTCATTGCTCCCAAGAGAGAACTCATGAAGCTGGTTGACAAGTTCATTCTTGATGGCAAATCCAACTCAGTGAATTCGGCGTTCTTCTTCTGATTTTCCCTTCCAGAAGAAAGTATAGCCGTCTCGGTGTTCCTTGAGCTGCCCCTTTCCAGCTCACCTGGTCTCACTCAGAGTGGCGATGTCGATGTTATATTGCCAGAGTTCTCAGTCAACAAATGCAGATTGACACTCCGGGCATTCACTCGCGGGTGTGTCCATTAGATTCCTGATGTTCCAGGTTCCAAACTTAACTAAAAACAAGGAATGCTGGAAATACTCAGCAGGTCTGGTAGCATCTGTGGAGAGAGAAAAACAGAGTTAATGTTTCAGGTCAGTGACCCTTACGTTCTGATGAAGAGTCACTGACCTGAAACATTAACTCTGCTTCACTCTCCACAGATGCTGCCAGTCCGGCTGAGTATTTCCAGCATTTCTTCCTTTTATTTCAGATTTCCAGCATCTGCAGTATTTTGCTTTTATCCAAACTTAACTGCTTGTGTCTTTTGTGTGTTTCTACCGCAGAAGATGATCCCTCTGGATGCAGTTATCCAGTCGGGAGAGGTGAGGTAGATTATGTTTAGGGCACCTTTCCTAGCCCCCTCCCTAATAAGGGGTGAGTCGAGTGGATCCTAAAGAGGACTGCTCAGACACAGCCAAAAGACACCCCTGCCTCATCCAGGTGCTAGATGACTAGCTTGTAACTGCCACCTCTATGTCAGATCATGACTAGAAGTTTCCATACAACACAATCCTGCTCCTGTCGCCATTTGCTGGTCGCTGACGGGCTTGGAGGACGTGCTCGGAAAAGAAGATGTGCTTGACATCTTTTAGCATGGAGAAACTGTTGCACACCAGCTTCCACATGTAACTTGACAGAACAGGGCAGCACAGTGGCGCGGTGGTTAGCGGCGCAGTGGTTAGCACCGCAGCCTCACAGCTCCAGCGACCCGGGTTCAGTTCTGGGTACTGCCTGTGCGGAGTTTGCAAGTTCTCCCTGTGTCTGCGTGGGTTTCCGCTGGGTGCTCTGGTTTCCTCCCACAGCCAAAGACTTGCAGGTTGATAGGTAAATTGGCCATTGTAAATTGCCCCTAGTGTAGGTAGGTGGTAGGAGAATGGTGGGGATGTGGTAGAGAATATGGGATTAATGTAGGATTAGTATAAAATGGGTGGTTGTTGGTCAGCACAGACTCGGTGGGCCGAAGGGCCTGTTTCAGTGCTGTTTCTCTAAATAAATAAAAATTAAAAAAAAATAAAAACGACACCTTGATCCAATGGCAAGAAAACCAAAACAATTGGGAGGTTTCATTCTGCTGTAGCCTTTGTCTGCCAGAACTGCTGTTGAGATATTTCAGATGGCACATCTTCCTCTGCCTGTTCTACTGTTGAGGACTTATTTGCCAGAGCCCCACCTGCTGAGTATTTCTAGGATTCCTAACAGGCCTTCACGGTTAATGAAGCAGCCCAGGACCTAGAGTCCCACCGTACTACATCCTGTTTTAATCAACCTTTTCTTATTCATTGCCCAGGTTCCATAGTGAGGATGAGAGGGTGGCCTTTGGAACCTCCCAGTTTGACATATTCACTAATTGAAAACATACAGATGTCTTTATGACATTTAGCAGTCCTTGTATTCCATAATTTTATTATGAACTTCTGGCTATTTATGACCTGAACAGATTATTCACCATTTCTGTTCGAGTGGAATTTCTTTGAATTTAAACAAACTTCTGAATTGCAGTGGAACTGAGTGATACTTTGGTATTTGACTGGAGCAACACCAGAAAAGTTTTCAGTATCTAAGTTGAACCTGATGTTATTATGAGGAAGAGAAGAGTAGCTTATAGTTGAAGCTTAGCATTCCATATTAATCTAGAGAGTCTGCATAGATGACTAGCCATGAGGTTCCATAAGTCACTGTTAGAGCCTGTGAAGCTCTGTCTCAGGACTACATGAATTGGAACAAAAAGAATAATACTGGGCAATCCAATGTTACCAGGGCGAAAAACAGCATCTGAGAAGGGAACCATTAATAAAACATTCTTGCAACTCCTCCAATTAAACTAAAAGATGAAATAAGTAATCACGGTCAATGATGCAGTTAACATCCTACAGTGCCCACTGGTCGTGGAGGACCTCAAGTGTGCCAGTCGCACCACGTGGTCCCTCTCCAGGGTGACTTGAATGGGCCCAAGAGGCAGGAAGTCACGCTCTTTCTCTCTGCAGATCCCAAGCATCCTGGACCTGTGAATGGCAGTTTTGACTAGTCCTTGGAACAAACCCATGAGGATGAAGTCTGATTTACTCATGCCCCCATCGCTGATGATCATAAGCCAGAAGCTAAAGTTTAACCAGAAATTGAAGAGCAGCGCCTTTGGATAATGAAATAAAATATGAAAGAAGGCTTTTCCAGGGCACAGAAATGGTATGTGACCTGGGTGACTCAGTCCCTGGCAATGCGATTTTATGGAACTTCACAGCAAAGTTCAAATACACATTTAATCACCTGCACTTGAAAGAGCGTTGTTGGGGCATGACCTTGGTTGTAGAAAGGCACTGGCTTTTCTCAATAATGCTGCAGATCTTGTTTATGGACACTCTAAACTTCATTTGCAAGCAAATTAGACCTCATTCATTAGAACATTGATGCTATTTCTCCAAACATCTTCATGTTCTCTTCAAATAATGCATTCAGTTGTGTGACACATTTGACCCTGCCACATTTGTGTCTAGCTGTACTATACATCTCCAATAAAAGATATACATTCCCAATTCTCAACAATGAATTTTTGTCCCTGTGTACTTTGTCAAATTAATTTCTTTCCCACATCTATATAAGAATCCAAGCTGGAATATTGAACCACCAGCTGCCATACTTCAATAAAAACAGAAAATGCTGGAAATGCTTGACAGGTCTGGCAGCATTTGTGGAGAGAGAAACAGAATTAATGTTTCTGAAAACGCTGGGAAGAGCACTAGTGTGGGCATGCCATGTATGTGCAGAAGCTTTTGCAGTAGGCATATCCTAATGTCAAACAGCTTCTCAGGCTGAGTTGATGCACATTCTGCAAATTTAGACTGCGTAGGACTAGTGAACACTCTGTGCGAACCACTCACAGCTGAACATGTGCTCAGCTGCAGGAGGGATCCCCACTATTTGAAGGGCTAGCCATCCAACTTGCAGATGAGGTGGAGGTATGGCGGTGTGTTTTTGGAGGTGAATTGCTGGATTTGGAAGGGAGTGTTTCTGCATCCTGATAGGGCGGGCAGAGGGGTTTTGTGGCCTGTCCATAAAAAGGCGGTAACAGTTATGGGGATGGTAGTTGCAGTGCCTCTGGGTCTGCAACACAAGAGGGAAATGCAGCTGAGGTTGCAGAGAGGGGAAGCTTTGCTCAGAGGAAGGAGGAGGCAGACCAACTACAGAAAACCTTATTCACCAGGGACATTCAGGGAACACTTCTCCTATCTCCACCTCAGCCAGGAACAATGCCTGAGGCACCTACAATTCACAAAGGAATAGTCACAGATCTGTGCCACCTCCTTCAACAGGACCTGCAGCCTCACAGCAGGGCGAGGAGGGTGCTGCCAGTGGCCATCAAGATCATTGTCGCTCTCAACTTCTGCGTGACTCTATCTTTTGGGAGCAGGCAAGATTGTAAACATATTGCAGTTCACTATCCAGTGCTGTATCCATCCATCACAGGAGGCCCAATGAATGAGGAAAGGAGAATTCATTGTTTTCTCTCTAACCGGAGAGAAGCAGGAAAAGTGAACATGTGGCTTTGCCAGGGTAGCAGGATTCCCAGTGGTGCAAGGTGCCATTGACTGCACGCATATGTCTCTGCAGGCCTCACGAGTAACCGGGAGAGGTACAGGAACCACGGAGTTCCACTCCATTAACATGCAGTTGTGTGTAATCATGCCCAGACCATTGGTGAATGCCTGCTACTCTGGCAGCAGCCACAACACCTACATCCTGAACCAGTCTGTTGTTCCCACATCTCCGCGCCAGCACAAAGAACCAGAGGCTCGCTTCTTGGGGGCAAGGGGTACGCTCAGTACACATGGCTGATGACACCCTTCCACCACCTGACCATGCGAGGACAATGGGTCTACAATAAGAGCCTTTTTTGCCACCAGGAACATTGTGCAGCAGACTATCGGCATTCTCAAGCATCTGCTTGAACCATTCAGAGGGAGCCCTACAATACTTGCTGGCGTGTGTCTTCAAGATTGTGGAGGACTGCTGCATCCTCCACAACCTCTCTATTATGAGGGTGCAGCCATTGTCACCAGGCATATGGAGGCCACCTCTGGAGAAGGAGGAAGAGCAGGAAGAAGAGGAGGAGGAGACAGGGAGGAGACATCGAGGACCCCTTCGCTCTGGATGTGCTGTCTGTGAATGCTTACTCAGACTCTGTTTCCCTTAGGATGTCATCCCTTCACCGCCATTGCTCCACAATTCCCCACCTTCCCATCCATCTGTGACATCCCATCGCAGCATTCTCTTGGCCAAAATCCTGCAAATAAAAGCCACCAATAAAAACCTTTCCATAACAACTTTATCCCACCACACATTCAATAATACAAAAAAAAGCTGAACTATTCATTCTTGCGCATTCCTTTAGTGCTTGAATTGAGGGTGCCTTTGCCTGTCCTATTGCTCCTATGCAGTTCTACCCAGTGGCTGCATCATGGCTGGTGGATGGTTGCTGACTTTTCAGTGCAGAAGACTGCAGATGGCCTTGCAGGATGACCTCGAGCAGCGCTGAGCATTGAGGGCCCTGCTTCGGACTGCTATAACTTGGAATGGGTGGCAGCAGTCTGGGCTGACCATCTGAGAGACGCCAGTAAGGCCACTGGCGGAGTGGCAATGATGGTAGCACGAATGCTGTCATCCTGAGAGAGGACAGTGGGTTCATGCTCCATGATGTTACTGGCACTCCCAGAGGGTGGCACATCAGCAATCCTAGTAATCTGTTGAAAAACAGATTGCTCGATGGCTGTTTCAGCCTGCATATTCCTTTGAGCATTGAGGTCTGCATCCATGATGGCAGTAGTATGAGACTGCATGGCATCAAGCATGGATCTCGCGACTTAAATCTGAGCTTCCACTGCAGCACTGAGAAATTGGGTGGTTTCTGTCTGTGCTGCAGTGGAAGCTGAGACATCGAACACAAGACGCTGCATCATGGGTGGGTCCGCAAGTGTTGTCATGGAGTTAGCCAGCACTTCCATGCTGGAAAGGATGGGCTCCAAGCTCTGTGCAATGGCCTGTGCTAATTTGGAGCCAGACTCCTCCATGCTCCTTGACAGTGAAAGGAGGCTGTCTGGCAGGCCTGCCAATGTGCCAGACATCTCGGTGAGCATCCTCATCAGCATCCTCCTGTGTGCCGCCCCATCAAAGTCCTCATCTCAGTACCCTGCAGCAGAACTTGTCTGCAACCTTGCTCTCCGGGGATTTGGCATATGAACTGTCCTTTTCCCTTGGCATTGCTGCAGCCCACTCATGCCTGGTGACTCACCACTTGCAGATTCAGATCTATACTACCCTCTAAGGTGCGTGCTGTGTCATTATCTGAGCTGGTAGCTGCGAGTGTCAGATCAAGTGACAGTGCTCCTTCCTCAGAGGTCTGTAGCAGCTTTCACCCTTCCTCATGTGGTTGATCTGGCTGGCCAGGCACCAGTTCTTGGGATTTGGACCACAGAAAATCTGAATGGGAGGTTTGGGGTGAGAGAAGAGGGTGGGGTGAGAAGCAAGACGTCCATGGTCACATGATCTGCAGTTTGTATTTCATACCTGATAGCAGGATGAGAGTGCGATGGGATTTGAGAATGGCCATAAGGTTGGAAAATACTGTCATCCTGAATGTTCTCAGTGGCATTGGATGTAATGGCCTCTGTCACAACTAGCTCCATAATACTGAACGCAATCTCCTCCTATCAGCTTAGGTGATGAAGGTGTGCCAGTGCCCCTCCAGTTCTGCTCTGCTCCCTGCTGTTATGGGCCACTTCGTCCTGCAAGATAGAGGGAAGAATATCAATCCGTGTGTTGCACTGTATTTGGATGATGTGCCCTGCCATAGCTGGAGGTATGTGGAGGCTGCGACAGATGAGGGTGAGGCTGGCATCATTGGTGGGTGTGTGAGGGTGTGGTGGAGCATCTGGATGTTAGGCCTGAGTCCTGAGTGCTAGGGACTGCTGCTGGGTGAATGATGGGGGTGTGGTGCACTGAACAGCATGAAAGGTTGGTGATATGATTGGTAGGAGATATCATGTAAAGATACATTCATTGACCTTGAGAGGTCATTAAGCTTCTTGTGAAATGTTGCCAGGTCCTTGGGGAGAGACTCTGGGAATTGATTTCCACCTCCCCCAGGCACCTGCTCCCACTCCCATCGATGGGTGTTTCTTGTGGGCCTCCTGGCCCCTGTGGAAACATGGCCTCTCTCCTCCTGTCGATCTCTTGGATTAAGGCCTCCAGTACCACATCCATGAACCTGGGAGCCCTCTCGCTTGGCTGTTGCTCCATTTGGTGCCTTTCTCCTTATAGCCACTTGCACTATAGGCAGTCAGCAGCAGCTTCCTTACAATGAATGCAGCTCCCATTAAAGAGAGTCAGGCTGCCTTTAAGAGGTGCAGGCTAGCTGCAACAGGTGCTAGCCACACACGTGCTGGGCACCCTTTTTAGCATTCAGCTAGTCAGCAGCATGGGTTGCACTTGACTGAACGCTAAAATCGTTCAAATGAGGAGGCAACACAAATTTCACGTGCTGTCTGCCTCAAAGGGAGGGGGGAGCAGGCTGATGAGAAGCGCGAGCTCTGCACTCGAGAACAGAACAAACCAATTTTTCGCCCTTGAATTTTAGTTCCTTGGATGTTTTACAACATTACAGGCACTATATAAATGCAAGTTGTTGTTGTAAAAGACATTGCATAAAGTTTTATTGTAGTCTGTGGTGGCTGAGGCTAAACTTGAGAAAAGTATCACCGCATTAATAGTGTACAGCAAATACAATATTAGTTTCACCTTGCATTTAACATGTCAATAAACTATTCCTTACAATGAGGAAAAGTATATCATTCAGTTATGCTGGTGCTGAAGTGAATGGAGGAACAAATCGTTAAAGCAGATCAATTGTTAAGGGTGATCTCCTTTATAAAAAAATGAGATTGATGAATGGGTATAATAGATAATCAGCAGCAAATTGTCCTTTAAAATCTAAATAAAACAGGAGTGCCTAGCGCATGTATTAATCACAGAGTGCCTTACCAACCCATTAATACATATTTTGGAGTTCATATGTTAAAGACTTCAATCAGAAAACATCAATTAGAACAACAAATAATTTATTTTCATATTGTATTGCTGTACAGCCCATCATCTATCATATTATAAGAACCAAATGTGATTGATATCTCTAAAACTATATTTAATATCGCTACTGCTAAAGATTTTCCACTTCGAACTCTTTGGAACTCTTACTGCTTTTATTATAAATCCTGAAGCATGTGTCATGCTCACGGAAGGAATAATTATGAACTATAAAATGAACTGCTGAATTGAACTCAAAACGGACACCTTTTGCTGAAAAACAAGAGGGAGTAAGTGGGTGGTACAGTGGCACAGTGGTTATCACTGCAGCCTCACAGCTCCAGCAACCTGGGTTCAGTTTTGGGTACTGCCTGTGCGGAGTTTGCAAGTTTTCCCTGTGACCGCGTGGGTTTCTGCCGGGTGCTGTGGTTTCCTCCCACAGCCCAAGACTTGTAAGTTGATAGCTAAATTGGCCATTGTAAATTGCCCCTAGTGTAGGTAGGTGGTAGGAGAATTGATGGAAGGTGGGGATGTGGTAGGGAATATGGGATTAATGTAGGATTAGTATAAAATGGGTGGTTGATGGTTGGCACAGACGGTGGCTGAAGGGCCTGTTTCAGTGCTGTATCTCTATAAGAGAGGTCAGGTGACTTCTCCTGTACTGTGTTAATAGATGGTAACTGCTGGAACCCTGAACAAATTATGATGTCTGGTCAAGTGTTGAAGAAAACAGTAGAAATGTAAATGGCCCATTCACTGTTAATGGCTACCCCTCTTCAACAAGTTGGGCTAACATTGATTTTGCAGATATGAAGACTCCAGACTCAAACTCAGGATAAAGGGTGTGAAAAACACCCCTTTATCAAGATGGCATAGCGATGAGCAATATCCAAACCCATTGTCTAACAACGGCCACACCAGTTATGAAAACACAATGGGACAGAAACTTGGGTCACTAGACAGAAACCACGTCTCTGATAAGGAGTTTCTAATAAGAGACATTTTCTGTGCAGAAAGCCAGAAGGAAGAGAGAGACCCATCCTAGCAAGAAGGACCCTGCCAGAATACCATCTTTAAAATACATACAGGAAGAGATGAAAGGTAACCTTGAAACTCCCTATCCGAGAAATTGTAACAGGATTTCTGCCATTGAACTGTGACTGAGATTTAACCAAAGAAGTCTGCAACCAAAGCATCTGTCCACTTGAAACGTTCCAAAGTTTGACATCAGTAAACCAGGGAAAAGAAGAAAGCAGGCCTACACCATTTTTAAATTTTCCTCTGGGAAACAAACAAGGTTTCACAATGAACTCTTTTTAACACCATCAGACCTAAATGCATGCTATCTTTTAATCTCTATATCTTGTTTGTGTGTGTCTGAGTGGGTGAAGTTGCGAATATTTTTGGGTATTGTTTAATAAATAGTTATCTTTCTTTAAACCTATGAGAAAACCTGTCATTTTTCTGCTTATTGACCATTAGATTGATCAAGGGTTAAAACAGAATTCTAATAAAACACACAGTCTTTGATCAGTTGAGAGTTGAAAAGTGGAAATCATCCCGATCATTTCCTATCCAAATCCAACACATGAAATTACACTTCCTGCCCGACTGGACTTAACCAAAGTCATAAATGACATCCTTTCTGACTGTGACAAAGGTAAACTATCCTGTCTTGTCCAGATGCAGCCTTTGACATGGTTGACCACGAAATTCTGCTCCCACGCATCTCCACCGAATTGGTGACACTGCACTCGTCTGGTTCTATTCTTATCTATTCAGTTATAACCAGAGAATCACCTGCAATGGCTTCTCCTCCAGCTTTTACACTATTACCTCTGGTGTCCCCAAGGAACTATCTTTGGCCTCTACCTATTTTTCATCTACATGCTGCCTCTCAGTGGCATCACCCAAAACACAGCATCAGTGTCCACATATATGCTGAGGATACCGAGTTCTACCTCACTAACACCTCTTTTGACCCCTCCAAACTGTCAGATTATTTGTCCAACATCCAGAACTGGATGAGCAGAGAGTTCCTCCAACTCAATATTGTGAAGACAGAAACCATTGTCTTCAGTCCTCGCAAAAAAATCCTGTTCCCTTGGCACTGTCTCTATCCCTCTCCTTGACATCTGTCTGAGGCTGAACTAGACTGAAGGCAATCTTGGTGTCATATCTGACCCCGAGATGAGCTTTCTACCACATATTCGCACCATCACCAAGACTGCCTATTTCCACCTCTCTAACATTCACTGTCTCCGCCCTTGCCTCAGCTTTTCTGCTGCTGAAATCCTCATTCATGCCTTTGTTACATCTAAACCTGACTATTTCCAATGCACTCCTAGCAGGACTTCCTATTCTACCCTTTGCAAAGTTGAGGTCATTCAAAACTCTGCTGCTCGTGCCTTAACTTGCACCAAGTCTAGCTCAGTCATTACCCCTGTGCACGCTGACCTACACTTGTTCTCGGTCAAGCAATGTCTTGATTTTAAAATTCTCATCCTTGTTTTCAAATCCTTCCAAGGCCTTGCTCCTCCCTATCTCTGTGATCTGCTCCAGTCTTACAGTCCTCCAAGGTTTCTGGGCTCTGCCAAATCTGGCCTCATCAGCATTCCCAATTTTAATTGCTTCACCATTGGTGGTTGTGCCTTCAGCTATATAAATGCAAGTCGTTGTTGTTGTACTTCATTTCACTGGACAATAAGATCTTAATAGGCAACTTCAGAATCCTATAGAATTTATTACAAAAACAAAATACTGCCAATGCTGGAAATCTGGAATAAAAACAGAAAATGCTGAAATACTCTGCACGTCATGCAGCATCTGTGGAGAGAAAAATAGAGTTAATATTTGATGTTGATGATCTTTCATTATAACTAAGAAAAGTTAGAAATGTAATAGGTTTTAAGCAAGTGAAAATGGGGAAGGTGGAAAAAGAACAAAAGGGAAGGTCTGTGATAGGGTGGAACACAAGTGAGATTAAATGACAAAAGTTTTGACGGTGAAAGGCCAAAGGGAGTGGTAATGGGACAAGTAAAGAAATGCAAGATGTGTCTAGAGGAGGTGTGAATGGCAGAATCATCAACAGCTGCCATCTGAAAGCAAAATAAAGAGAAAAACAAGAGAGAGAAACAAAAACCAGCAAAGTGAAAGGAAACAAAATGAAAGCTGTTTCACCTGGAAGGAGTGTTTAGGGCTTTGGATGGCAAGAAGGTTGAAGTTAAAAATGCAGATGTTGCATCTCCTGGTAGGTGCAATGGGAAGGGGAGGGGTGTTGGGGTGATTTAGTTCATGCTGTTAAGCTGTTGTTCTAATTGGACAGGTTCCGGCAACGTTACCCTGGCACAGTGGCAGTGAGTCTGCCGGAAGTCAGGGCGAATATTCCACACAAAAGCACCAGACCCACTGATACTGTATACACATTGGAAAACCTCATGGTGCTGATCAATCAGCTTAATACATTTTCTGGACAATTTGATTACCATTAAAATTTTAGGTTGTGAATGCAGTACATGTTTCTCAGAGTCTTTACACTTCCATTTCATTTACATTACTATTTTAATGTAGCAGAGTGCTGAAAAATAAAGCTTGCAGATGATTATGTGATTTAGGGGTTTACTACCCAATAGTAACATAGCAACAGGAGTAGGCCTATTATCCCCTTGAGCTTGTTCTGTTATTCAGTTAGATTATTGTTGATCTGTGCCTCAATTCCATTTACCCAGCTTAGTTCTGTATCCCTTGATACCCTCTCTTAATAAAAATCTATCGATCTGAGTTTTGAAAATTTCAATTGACCCAGCCTTTTGAAAGAATGAGTTCCAGATTTCCACTAACATTTGGAGGTAATTTTGACTTTGGGCAATAGTTTAAAATGGACATTGGAAGTCAATGAAAATAAAAATTGGAAGAGATGCGTAAGGGTGGCGAAATTGATATCTCCTGTTTTACATTTTATTGTTTGAAATCAAAATTACCCCATGTGACAAATGTACTTCCTGATTTCACTCCTAAATGGCGTAGCACTAATTTTAAGGTTCCTGATGGGTTTATACTAATTGCCGAATAGGAGCAAGGAACATCATAAATATAAGAAATGCTGGATTCACTCAGCAGGCCTGGCAGCATCTGTGGAAAGAGAAGCAGAGTTAACGTTTCGGGTCAGTGACCCTTCTTCGGAACTGACAAATATTAGAAAAGTCACAGATTATAAACAAGTGAGGTGGGGGTTGGGCAAGAGATAACAAAGGAGAAGGTGCAGATTGGACCAGGCCCATTTACCTCCTCTCTCCTCACTATCCCAGGCCCCAAACACTCCTTTCAGGTGAAGCAGCGATTTACTTGTACTTCTTTCAATGTAGTATACTGTATTCGCTGCTCACAGTGTGCTCTCCTCTACATTGGGGAGACCAAGCGCAGACTGGGTGACCGCTTTGCGGAACATCTCCGCTCAGTCCGCAAGCAGGACCCTGAGCTTCCGGTTGCTTGCCATTTCAACACTCCCCCCTGCTCTCATGCTCACATCTCTGTCCTGGGATTGCTGCAGTGTTCCAGTGAACATCAACGCAAGCTCGAGGAACAGCATCTCATCTACCGATTAGGCACACTACAGCCTGCCGGACTGAACATTGAGTTCAATAATTTCAGAGCATGACTTTACTTTCTTTTTCAGTCATTTTTAGTTATTTTTTCTTCCTTTTTTTTGCATTCCTTTTTACATTTTTTACAATCTTTTTTTGCATTTATTTCATTTCATCTTAGTTTGTTCAGTTTGCTTACCCACTGTTTTTTTCAGGTTGTTTTTCTTCAGGTTTGCACTTGCTGATGTTCAATATTCAGTATATTCACACCTAATCTGTACTAATGCTTTGTCTTTCAACACACCATTAACATATTGTTTGCCTTTTCTCCGTGACCTTTTGGTCAGCTATGTGGCCTGGTCCAATCTGCACCTTCTCCTTTGTTATCTCTTGCCCAACCCCCACCTCACTTGTTTATAATCTGTGACTTTTCTAATATTTGTCAGTTCCGAAGAAGGGTCACTGACCCGAAACGTTAACTCTGCTTCTCTTTCCACAGATGCTGCCAGACCTGCTGAGTGAATCCAGCATTTCTTGTTTTTGTTTCAGATTTCCAGCATCCGCAGTATTTTGCTTTTACATCATAAATATAGATGCGCTGGACAGATAAGCCAAATGTCATTGAGCAAATAACAGCAAATATAGTTCTTGATGTCAAACTGTCCCCCTTTTCATGAATGCCATATTTTATACAATGCACAAGACAAGACAGGCAACAATGTATTATTGAATGCCATATGATTTTTCGTGGACTACTTTACAGCTTGTGTGTGTTACCTCAGCTTAGGTCCTCAGTTACTTCCTGACAGCTGCCAGTTAACATCAGGAACTTCAGACTAATAATATTGCCTGGTTTGTGAAATGAACTTAAAGTAACATAAATCAATAAACGAAGCATTTTTGCTCACACATTCTGTTTCCTGCCTGTCTTTTGTCATCTTTGTGGTTTGGATTTCAGACGTAACCATTTCTCCTTGACATGCACTCCTCAACTGCCAGCAAGCAAATCTCAAGAAGCTAAAGGTCACAATAAAATACTGAAGTGCAGTGTCACTTAAACTTCAAAAGATGATTGCACTCAAGTCAATGTGCTCCAAATCAGATTAAAGTCAAATAACATTTTTTGGATTTGTTATAAATAGACAAAATGAAGTGGTATAAAGAGAATACAAAATTTTACAGGTGGTGATTGACTACGCAGAAATTATAGCACTCGTGATCATTTTACAAATTTGAACTCCCAGCACAGAGCTTTGCTTGTTAGAAGTACATATTGGGAATTTGGAATCATGCTCACCATTAATTTTAATGGACAGGAAATTGGCAGTGGGGGTGGGGTGGTGGTGGTGGGTTTGCATCTGAATTGCTGACATGTGTTCACAGTAGGTGAAGCTCTCTGCTGGGACTGTAAATTCATAAAATGATTACTCAAGTCCATAACTTGAGTTATCAGCCTGCACATAACTTGATGCTGTGTTTTGCATGTTTGTGCCACTGAGAAGGCAAAAACCAGCACCAAAGAGCATTGAGTATGACATTACAGCCCAAAGGATTCTGCATAGAAAGAGCACATATGCACAGCAGTCACAGATTCATTGCAAAAGAAGGCCTGAGTCAGAAACTGGCCATTGGGAAATGGAGCCAAATATGAAACTCAAACTGTTAAGTCAAATATACAAGAAACTAACAAGATTTAAAGTATTTGGTCCTGAAATTACCCTGCTGTTCTGGTGGATTCCCACCATTACTCTGGGCTCTGGATGGCTTTCAGAGTTTCCAGTGGACTTGTTTTGGGATGAGGCCTCTACCCATCTCAAACAATGCTGCTGAGGTGGAAGGGCTGCACCATTAGGTGGGATTCCCTGTAATGCATGCTCCTGCCTCAGAAGGACCTGGTGTAAACCTAGAGGTCAGTATCAAAGGATAAGATGGGTAAATGGAAATGAGGTACAGGTCAGCCATGATCTAACTGAATAACAGAACAAGCTCAGGAAAGTAGCCTGAACCCTAGGGTTACCAACCCTCCAGGAGTAGTCTACAGTTGCCAGGAATTGAAGATTAACCTCCAGGATTGCTGCAAGCCACCTAGGAGAAAATCACAGGGTCATTTGCAACTCCTCAGATACTGAAGTGCTCCGTGTCCATATGCAGCAACACCTGGACAACATGAAGGCTTCACTGGTATGTGGCAAGTAACATTCGCGCCACACAAGTGCCAGGCAATGATCTCCAATAAGAGAGAATCTAACCATCTCCCCTTGACATTCAACAACATTACCATCGCTGAATCCCCCACTCGTCAACATCCTGGGGGTTACCATTGACCAGAAACTGAACTGGAGCAGCCACATAAATACTGTGGCTACAAGAGCAGGTCAGAGGCTGGGAATTTTGCAGCGAGTAACTCACCTCGTGATTCCCTGTGCACCATCGACAAGGATTGTGATGGAATACTCTCCACTTGCCTGGATGTGCAGCTTCAACAACACTCAAGAAGCTTGACAACATTCAGGGCAAACCAGTCCGCTTGATTGGCACCCTATCCATCACCTTAAACATTTATTCCATCCACCACCGATGCACAGTGCCAGCAGTATGTACTATAGACAAGATGCACTGCAGCAACTCACCATGCCTCCTTCAACAGCACCTTCCAAACCTGTGACTTATTCCACATAGAAGGACAAGGGCAGCAGATGCATGAGAACACCACCACCTGCAAGTTCCCTTCCAAGCCACAAACCATCCTGACTTGGAACTATATCACCGTTCCTTCACTGTCACTGGGTCAAACTCCTGAACTCCCTCCCTAATGGCACTGTGGGTGTACCTGCACCAGATGGGCTGCAGCAGTTCAAAAATGCAGTTCACCACCATCTTCTCCAGGACAATTAGGGGTGGGCAAGAAATGACCAGCGATTTACCAGTGATGACCACATCCCATGAAAGCATAAAAAAATTTGAGAGTTGTGTTTTCTTGGAACACTCCTGCTTATTAGTTCTAAAAATAGTGGAGTTGGGTGGTAAGATTATTTGACCAACAGTCAAGAATTATTCAATTGGATAATGAACAGTCTTTTTGCTTTCCAATTGGCTTGGGAAGGTGCTGCACTTTGAGAATGGATGTGTTGGGGCACGAGGGTAGCCCAGGATGAAGCCTCCAGAATTGGCAGAGTTGTCAACCCCACTGGAATCACACAGATTATCAGTATAATTAGTAAGCTATTATAACTACATCTGTAGGAGTGGGTGGTGGTGGGGGAGAGGGGGGTGGTTGTTCCCCTGGCACTTTCATGATCAAGCATAGACACCACATTATCTCAGCTTGGGTTTGGCAGGCATTCAAGCTACGCTCGCAGTGAAAATGAAACTTGAATTTATATCCAGTTTTTCATGACTTCAGAATGTCCCAAAGTACTTTACAGACAATGAAGTACTTTTGAAGTGTAGTTACTGTTGTACTGACAGAAAAGCAGAAGCCAATTTGCACACAGCAAGCTCCCAAAAACAGCAATGTGACAATGACCAAAAATGGGCTTTTGTGATGTTGATTGAAGGCTAAATATTGGCCAAGACACCAGGAAAAACTCTCCTCTGCACTTCTTCATAATAACACCACAGAATCTTTTACGTCCACCTGAGAGAACAGACAGGTTTCACATTGCATCTGAAAGATTTCACCTCTGACAGTACAGCACTGTACAGGAGTGGCAGCTTAGATTTTTGTGCCAAAGCATCCAGAGTAGGACTTGAACCCACAACCTTCTGACTTTGACACAAGTGTGCTACCAGCTGAACCACAGCACAAACATAGGCTGGGATTTTGTTGAGCTCCCGACATCGGGCTCCGGGTGGGGGGGAGGAGTGGGGACAGGAGGATCACAGCGGCAGCAGCCTGCCACGGAGCCTGATGCCAGGATTGCCAGGCCCGATCTTCCTGAAGGGGGTGAGGCTCCGTGGTGGCCACCCTGTCGCTGGGCGACGAGACCCAACTTTAAATATTTAAATAAAGGAAATGAATAAATTTAAATACTATTCACCGTGATCTTACTGGCTCTCCAGGATCTTCCGTACAACGTCCGGCACTCACGCGCCTTCACTTTCCCATCCAAGGAAATCTGGTGCCACCAAGGTGGGGAAGGGGGGACCTTAGGATTTTTAGTGTAGTGGGGTGGGGAGGAATATGGTCAACACTGCATTTCTAGTGCTGGGAAGGGAGCGGGCGGAAGGGGTGACCTCTGCACTTTGTGCAGTTGTCGGGGAGAGGGGTTAAATCTTCAATGTAAGTGTTTTTGGGGGGACGGAATGGGGCAGCCATCTATTTTCATTGCATTGTGGTGGGGGCAAGGGGGGGGGGGGGGTGCGCGGGTATGGGCCAGAAATTTATTTACTGTGTAGTTGTGGGGGAAGTACAGTGCAGATCTGGCAGCCCTTTAAAAATGGTGCCAACACCTGCTGATGCCATTCACGGCATTGCCAAGCCCGCCCCCACCACATGATTGGAGGGGGCAGACCGTCCTGCAGACTTAAATGAGCTGCTGGGCACTATATCGCAGTGGCGTGGCAGCACACGGCCCAAACGTGTGGGCTGCCATTTTTTTCACCCACCGCTGCTCCCGGCAGTGGGGAGATAAAGTTCAGCCCATAGGCTAACAGCTTGATTGCTCTTTTCCCAACTCTGCACATTCTAGCAGGGTCAGCGTTGGAGGTGCAACTCCAGCATTAGCACTGGATTGGGGCTCCTGGAAATTTGGTTACTTTGTGTGGAAGCTTCCCAGCCCCGTGGAGATGGGGGTGATGTGGCATGGAAAATCATAATGAGGTGTTTCAGATCCACTTCCCGATGTGTTCCCATTTCCAGGAGATTTTCCCGGAGGTGGGTTCCCTGTGGCAGCAGTTGCCCATCAGTCCATGGTTCATAGCTAATCAAGTTATTTAAAGAGCAATTGTGTGTGGCACAGTGGTGCAGTGGTTCGCACTGCAGCCTCTCAACTCCAGTGACTTGGGTTCAGTTCTGGGTACTGCGTGTGTGGAGTTTGCAAGTTCTCTCTGTGACTGCGTGGCTTTCTGCCAGGTGCTCCAGTTTCCTCCCACAGCCAAAGACTTGCAGGTTGATAGGTAAATTGGCCATTGTAAATTGCCCCTAGTGTAGGTAGGTGGTAGGAGAATGGTTGGGAATATGGGATTAATGTAGGATTAGTATAAATGGGTGGTTGTTGGTTGGCACAGACTCAGTGGGCTGAAGGGCCTGTTTCAGTGCTGTATCTCTCTATGACTGAGCAATGCAATCTTGCAAAGACGTGCGGGCTCCGCGCTATGTTAGGAGTCTAGCAAGGCATTGAAGGTGACCTCATAACAGAAAGTCAGAGGGACGTCGGAGGTTGCTGTCTATGCTGGTATCATGGGGCTGGAATGGGCATTGCTGTAGAGAAAAGGATTGAAACTGGACAAACCACCTGGCATCGACCTAGGCACCGGAAATGACAATGGCAAACCCTGCAAAATCCTCCTTACTAACATCTGGGAGCTTGTGCCAACGTTGGGACAGCTGTCCCACAGACTAGGCAAGCAACAGCCTGACATAGTCATACTCATGGAATCATACCTGACAGACAATGTCCCAGACACTGCCTTCACCATCCCTGGGTATGTCCTGTCCCACTGGCAGAACAGACCCACCAGAGGTGGTGGTACAGTAGGGAGGGAGTTGCCCTGGGAGTCCTCAACAATGACTCTGGACCCCATGAAGTCTCAAGGCATCAGGTCAAACATGGACAAGGAAACCTCCTGCTGATGAGTCAATACTCCTCCATGTTGAACAGCACTTGGAGGAAGCACTGAGGGTGGCAAGGGCACAGAATGCACTCTGGGTAGGGGACTTCAATGTTCATCACCAAGAGTGGCTTGGTACCACCACTACTGGCTGAGTCCTAAAGGACATATCTGCTAGACTGGGTATGTGGCAGGTGGCGAGGGAACCAACAAGATGGGAAAACATGCTTGACCTCGTCCTCAGCAATCTGCCTGCCGCAGATGCATCTGTCCATGACAGTTTTGGTAAGAGTGACCACCGCACAGTCCTTGTGGAGACGAAGTCCCACCTTCACATTGAGAATACCCTCCTTCGTGTTGTGTGGCACTACCACCGTGCTAAATGGGATAGATTTCAAACAGATCTAGCAATGCAAAACTGGGCATCCATGAAGCGCTGTGGGCCATCAGCAGCAGCAGAATTGTACTCAACCACAATCTGTAACCTCATGGCCCGGCATATCCCCCACTCTACCATTACCATCAAGCCAGGAGACCAACCCTGGTTCAATGAAGAGTGCAGGAGAGCATGCCAGGAGCAGCACCAGGCATACCTCAAAATGAGGTGTCAACCTGGTGAAGCTACAACAAAGGATTATCTGCATGACCAACTGCATAAGCAGCATGCAATAGACAGAGTTAAGCGTTCCCATAACCTATGGATCAGATCTAAGCTCTGCAGTCCTGCCACATCCAGTCGTGAATGGTGGTGGACAATTAAACAACTAACTGGATGAGGTGGATCCACAAATATCCCCATCCTGAATGATGAGGGAGCCCAGCACATCAGTGCAAAAGATAAGGCTGAAGCATTTGCAACAATATTCACCCAGAAGTGCTGGGTTGATGATCCATCTCAGCCTCCTCCTGAAGTTCCCAGCATCACAGATGCCAGACTTCAGCCAATTCGATTCACTCCGCGTGATATCAAGAAACGACTGAAGGCACTGGTTATTGCAAAGGCTATGGACCCAGACAATATTCCGGCAACAGTACTGAAGACCTGTGCTCCAGAACTTGTCGTGCCCCTAGCCAAGCTGTTCCAGTACAGCTACAACACTGGCATCTACCCTGCAATGTGGAAAATTGCCCAGTTCTGTCCTGTCAACAAAAAGCAGGACAGGTCCAACCCGGCCAATTACAGCCCCATCAGCCTACTCTTAATCATGAGTAAAGTGATAGAAGGTGTCATCAAAAGTGCCATCAAGCGGCACTTGCTTAGCAATAACCTTCTCACTGATGCTCAGTTTGGGTTCCGCCAGGGCCACTCAGCTCCTGACCTCATTACGGTCTTGGTTCAAACATGGAAAAAAGAGCTGAACTCAAGAGGTGAGGTGAGAGTGACTGCCCTTGACATCAAGGCAGCATTTGATCGAGTATGGCATCAAGAAGCCCTAGCAAAACTAAGGTCAATGGGAATCAGGGGGAAAACCCTCCGCTGGCTGGAGTCATACCTAGCGCAAAGGAAGATTGTTGTGGTTGTCGGAGATCAATCATCTGAGCTCCAGGACATCACTGCAAGAGTTCCTCAAGGTAGTGTCCTGGGCCCAACCATCTTCAGCTGCTTCATCAATTACCTTAATCATAAGGTCAGAAGTGGGGACGTTTGCTGATGATTGCACAATGTTCAGCACCATTCGTGACTCCTCAGATACTGAAGCAGTCCGTGTAGAAATGCAACAAGACCTGGACAATATCCAGGCTTGGGCTCATAAGTGGCAAGTAACATTCGCACCACACAAGTGCCAGGCAATGACCATCTCCAACAAGAGACAATCTAACCATCTCCCTTTGACATTCAATGGCATTACTGTCACTGAATCCCCCACTATCAACATCCTAGGGGCTACCATTGACCAGAAACTGAACTGGAGTAGCCATATAAATACCATGGCTACAAGAGCAGGCCAGAGGCTAGGAGTCCTGCGGCAAGTAACTCATCTCCTGACTCCCCAAAGCCTGTCCACCATCGACAAGGCACAAGTCAGGAGTGTGATGGAATACTCTCCACTTGCCTGGATGGGTGCAGCTCCAACAACACCCAAGAAGCTCGACACCATCTAGGAGAAAGCAGCCCGCTTGATTGGCACCCCATCTACAAACATTCATTCCCTCTACCACCAACGCACAGTGGCAGCAGTGCGTACCATCTGCAAGATGCACTGCAGCAATGCACCGAGGCTCCTTAGACAGCACCTTCCAAACCTGCAACCTCTACCAACTAGAAGGACAAGGGCAGCAAATGCATGGGAACACCACCACCTGGAAGTTCTCCTCCAAGTCACACACCATCCTGACTTGGAACTATATCACCGTTCCTTCACTGTCGCTGGGTCCAAATCCTGGAACTCCCTTCCTAACAGCACTGTGGGTGCACCTACCCCACCTGGACTGCAGCAGTTCAAGAAGGCAGCTCACCACCACCTTCTCAAGGGCAATTAGGGGTGGGCAATAAATGCTGGCCTGGCCAGCGAAGCCCACATCACACGAATGAATAAAAAAAAACATTCTTGTGAAGGGGTTTCTCCTCCACACTGATGGCTCTGACAGCTCCGGGCCTTCACTTTTATTCAACCCTCTGAAGCCTTTGACAGCGCGTCCATTTTGAGGTGCCCTTGCCCTTTCCATCTGCCTTAGCAGAGTCCACCTCTCCCATTGGGGCTGCTGGCTAGGCAGTCCTGTGGGTGTTCCCATTAGGCCTCCTGTGTCCGTGCCCTTAATTGGACATGGTGGTGACCTCTTAATTGGCTATCTCCTGTAAGATCGTGCCACAGGGCGCACCTCTGACATGAGCGGGGTTGGGACCTGAAAATGGTCCCGAGTTTTTAAAATGGAGAAGATTCTGCTCTTTGCCTTTTTTACACACTTGCACAACTTTAGTGTGTGCACTTTTTGGAAGCGCAGGTGCATTAGAGCATCCTATAATGCAAAAGCACCAGAAGAATAATGGGCACCCAATACTGCGGCGAGCACTTATCAAAAATAAGCAAATTACCTCCTCTTTTATAATCTGATGGTGCCAGGCTGGAAGGTGACCAGCAGGACCGAGCTTCCACTTTACATACTTATACGACCATAAAGTCAGTTGGAGGAGGTTCAATGATTTATAGAGAGAATCACATTGTGAGTCACTTTACATGACTGTGGAAGGGGCAGAAGTGAAGGCTGAAGAAAGATTAGATGCTGCTGAGCAAAGGATTAACATCACGGCAATCCCTGTTGATTCACTTCAAGCAGAAATCTTTGCATTGATGGTCACCTTCTGCTTCCTTTGTCCAGCCAGTTTTCAATCCATCTAACTAATTTTCTATTAATTCCAAAAGCCCTTGCATTTTTAAAGCATCACATGGGGAACTATATTATTAAAAGCCTTTTAAAAGTCCTGACAAATGACATTGTACCACATAAGTGCCAAGTAATAATTATCTTAAGTAAGATAAAGCCCCTGATATTCAATAACGCCACCATCACTGAGTCCCCTATGATCAACATCTCAACTG
Source organism: Heterodontus francisci (assembly GCF_036365525.1). Classification (NCBI taxonomy): domain Eukaryota; kingdom Metazoa; phylum Chordata; class Chondrichthyes; order Heterodontiformes; family Heterodontidae; genus Heterodontus; species Heterodontus francisci. The sequence continues at coordinate 72,465,793 of NC_090372.1, read as the reverse complement.
GATCAACCATATCAACAGCATGGTTACAAGAGCAGGCTGGAGGCATGACAAGAATTAGAATTAGAACATTACAGCGCAGTACAGGCCCTTCGGCCCTCAATGTTGCGCCGACCTGTGAAACCATCTGACCTACACTATTCCATTTTCATCCATATGTCTATCAAATGACCACTTAAATGCCCTTAAAGTTGGCGAGTCTACTGCTGTTGCAGGCAGGGCGTTCCACGCCCCTACTACTCTCTGAGTAAAGAAACTACCTCTGACATCTGTCCTATATCTATCACCCCTCAACTTAAAGCTATGTCCCCTCGTGTTTGCCATCACCATCCGAGGAAAAAGACTCTCACTATCCACCCTATCTAACCCTCTGATTATCTTATATGTCTCTATTAAGTCACCTCTCCTTCTCCTTCTCTCCAATGAAAACAACCTCAAGTCCCTCAGCCTTTCCTCGTAGGACCTTCCCTCCATACCAGGCAACATCCTAGTAAATCTCCTCTGCACCCTTTCCATAGCTTCCACATCCTTCCTATAATGCGGTGACCAGAACTGCACGCAATACTCCAGGTGCGGTCTCACCAGAGTTTTGTACAGCTGCAGCATGACATCGTGGCTCCGAAACTCGATCCCCCTACTAATAAAAGCTAACACACCATATGCCTTCTTAACAGCCCTATTAACCTGGGTAGCAACCTTCAGGGATTTATGTACCTGGACACCAAGATCTCTCTGTTCATCTACACTACCAAGAATCTTCCCATTAGCCCAGTACTCTGCATTCCTATTACTCCTTCCAAAGTGAATCACCTCGCACTTTTCTGCATTAAACTCCATTTGCCATCTCTCAGCCCAGCTCTGCAGCCTATCTATGTCCCTCTGTACCCTACAACATCCTTCGGCACTATCCACAACTCCACCGACCTTAGTGTCATCCGCAAATTTACTAACCCACCCTTCTACACCCTCTTCCAGGTCATTTATAAAAATGACAAACAGCAGTGGCCCCAAAACAGATCCTTGCGGTACACCACTAGTAACTAAACTCCAGGATGAACATTTACCATCAACCACCACCCTCTGTCTTCTTTCAGCTAGCCAATTTCTGATCCAAAGCTCTAAATCACCTTCAACCCCATACTTCCGTATTTTCTGCAATAGCCTACCATGGGGAACCTTATCAAACGCCTTACTGAAATCCATATACACCACATCCACTGCTTTACCCTCATCCACCTGTTTGGTCACCTTCTCGAAAAACTCAATAAGGTTTGTGAGGCACGACCTACCCGGCACAAAACCGTGCTGACTATCGCTAATGAACTTATTCTTTTCAAGATGATTATACATCCTGTCTCTTATAACCTTTTCCAACATTTTACCCACAACCGAAGTAAGGCTCACAGTTCTATAATTACCAGGGCTGTCTCTACTCCCCTTCTTGAACAAGGGGACAACATTTGCTATCCTCCAGTCTTCCGGCACTATTCCTGTCGACAATGACGACATAAAGATCAAGGACAAAGGCTCTGCAATCTCCTCCCTAGCTTCCCAGAGAATCCTAGGATAAATCCCATCTGGCCCAGGGGACTTATCTATTTTCACACTTTCCAAAATTGATAACACCTCCTCCTTGTGAACCTCAATCCCATCTAGCCTAGTAGCCTGAATCTCAGTATTCTCCTCGACAACATTTTCTTTCTCTACTGTAAATACTGACGCAAAATATTCATTTAACACTTCCCCTATCTCCTCTGATTCCACACACGACTTCCCACTACTATCCTTGATTGGCCCTAATCTAAGTCTAGTCATTCTTTTATTCCTGATATACCTATAGAAAGCCTTAGGGTTTTCCCTGATCCTATCCGCCAATGACTTCTCGTGTCCTCTCCTTGCTCTTCTTCGCTCTCCCTTTACATCCTTCCTGGCTAGCTTGTAACTCTCAAGCGCCCTAACTGAGCCTTCACGTCTCATCCTAACATAAGCCTTCTTCTTCCTCTTGACAAGCGCTTCAACTTCTTTAGTAAACCACGGCTCCCTCGCTCGACAACTTCCTCCCTGCCTCACAGGTACATACTTCTCAAGGACACGCAGTAGCTGCTCTTTGAATAAGCTCCACATTTCGATTGTTCCCATCCCCTGCAGTTTCCTTCCCCATCCTACACATCCTAAATCTTGCCTAATTGCATCATAATTTCCTTTCCCCCAGCTATAATTCTTGCCCTGCGGAATATACCTGTCCCTGCCCATCGCTAAGGTAAACCTAACCGAATTGTGATCACTATCACCAAAGTGCTCACCTACATCTAAATCTAACACCTGGCCGGGTTCATTACCCAGTACCAAATCCAATGTGGCATCGCCCCTGGTTGGCCTGTCTACATACTGTGTCAGAAAACCCTCCTGCACACACTGGACAAAAATTGACCCATCTAAAGTACTCGAACTATAGTATTTCCAGTCAATATTTGGAAAGTTAAAGTCCCCCATAACAACTACCCTGTTACTCTCGCCCCTGTCGAGAATCATCTTCGCTATCCTTTCCTCTACATCTCTGGAACTATTTGGAGGTCTATAAAAGACTCCCAACAGGGTGACCTCAGCTCTCCTGTTTCTAACCTCGGCCCATACTACCTCAGTAGACGAGTCCTCAAACGTCCTCGCTGTAATACTCTCCTTGATTAACAATGCCACACCCCCCCATCTTTTACCATCTTCTCTGTTCTTACTGAAACATCTAAATCCCGGAACCTGCAACATCCATTCCTGCCCCTGCTCTACCCATGTCTCCGAAATGGCCACTACATCGAGATCCCAGGTACCAACCCATGCTGCAAGCTCGCCCACCTTATTCCGGATGCTCCTGGCGTTGAAGTAGACACACTTTAAACCAGGTTCTTGCTTGCCAGTGCCCTCTTGCGTCCTTGTAACCTTATCCCTGACCTCACTACTCTCAACATCCTTTACACTGGAACTACAATTTAGGTTCCCATCAAGTAGCTCACTGTTCCTATATTCACCTTTGGTTTCCAACAGCCAAAAAAACTAGACTTCAAACATTCAATATGCTAACTATAGATAAGGAAATAATACAAAAAGAGTGGTGAAACTCAAAGTGGAAAAGGTACTGGGCCTTGATGGCAGGTAGCTGAGAACAGTGAAGGCAGTCAGAGTGAAAATAGTGGATGCTCTGAGCACAATCTTTCAAACATCTTTAGATACTGAAGTTACAGAGGACCAGGAATGTAACCAATGTAACACCTCTGTTTGAAAAGAGATAAAAGAATAAACCAGGTAACTATAGACCAGTCACCCTAACATCAGAGTGGTTAAGCTGCTAAGAGACCATAGTACGGAGAAAATGAATACTCACATAGAATGACATGGGTTAATTATGAAAGTCAAATTATGCACAATATATTTACTTGAGTTCTTTGAGGAAATAACAAATTGTATTGATAAAGAAAATGCCATTGATGCTGTGTTTAGAAATTTTGGAAAGACATTTGATACAGGACTGTGTAGGAGGCAAGTTGATAAAATTAAAGCTCACATAATTAAAGGGAGTGTGACAAGATGGATAAGTAGTTGATTAAAAAACAGAATAGAGGGATGTAAACAGTAGTGTCACCTGGGGTCACTTTTGAGTTGAGTGCTCTTCTCAAAAAAAGAAATGCCTTAATTTAGGTATTGGGGCCGATATAAAAATCTCAAATGCAGAAATAGGGGCCATGGTTAACTGTGAAGAGGTCTCCAAGTGACTTAAGGAGAACATAGACAGATCAATAGATTGGGCAGATATATGCCAGATATTTAATGCATAGAAATATTAAGAGATATATTTTGAGCTGAAGAATAAGGCAAGGATGTATAGACTAAATGGTAACATTTTAAAAGGAGGAAAAAGTATAGAGAATGACATAGAATATACAGCACAAAAACAGGTCATTTGATCCAACTAGTCTGTGCTGTTTATACCCCATGCAAGTCTCCTCCCATTCTATCTACCTTATCTCAGCCTTTCAGGATATCTTGCTATTTTCTTTTCTCTCATGTACTTGTGTAAGTTCCTTTTGAAAGCATCTAAACATTTTTGAAAGCATGGAAACTTTTTGTCTCAACCACTCCCTATTGTAATGAGTTCCACATTCTATACACTCTTTGAGTAAAGAGATTTCTTCTTATTTCCCAATTGGATTTATTAGTGTGAGATGTTAAAGCAGCATCGTCAGCAAAGAGGAGTTCCCTCATGAGGACTTTCCGTACTTTGGTCTTCGCTCTTAGAGGGGCAAGGTTGAACAACTTGCCCCCTGATCTTGTGTGGAGGAAAATTCCTTCTTCTGAAGACTTGAACGCAGACGATGCTGCTTTAACATCTCACACTGAAGAGTGTCTGCAGAGTCTCATCGACAGGTTTGCGGCTGCCTGCAACAAATTTGGCCTAACCATCAGCCTCAAGTAAACGAACATCATGGGACAGGACATCAGAAATGCTCCATCCATCAATATCGGCGACCACGCTCTGGAAGTAGTTCAAGAGTTCACCTACCTAGGCTCAACTATCACCAGTAACCTGTCTCTCGATGCAGAAATCAACAAGCACATGGGAAAGGCTTCCACTACTATGTCCAGACTGACCAAGAGAGTGTGGGAAAATGGCGCACTGACACGGAACACAAAAGTCCGAGTGTATCAAGCCTGTGTCCTCAGTACCTTGCTCTATGGCAGCGAGGCCTGGACAACGTATGTCAGCCAAGAGCGACGTCTCAATTCATTCCATCTTGGCTGCCTCCGGAGAATCCTTGGTATCAGGTGGCAGGACCGTATCTCCAACACAGAAGTCCTCGAGGCGGCCAGCTTATACACCCTACTGAGTCAGCGGCGCTTGAGATGGCTTGGCCATGTGAGCCGCATGGAAGATGGCAGGATCCCCAAAGACACATTGTACAGTGAGCTCTCCACCGGTATCAGACCCACCGGCCGTCCATGAGTCCGCTTTAAAGACATCTGCAAACGCAACATGAAGTCCTGTGACATTGATCACAAGTCATGGGAGTCAGTTGCCAGCGATCGCCAGAGCTGGCGGGCAGCCATAAAGGCGGGGCTAAAGTGTGGCGTGTCGAAGAGACTTAACAGTTGGCAGGAAAAAAGACAGAGGCTCAAGGAGAGAGCCAACTGTGTAACAGCCACGACAAACACATTTTTCTGCAGCACCTGTGGAAGAGTCTGTCACTCTAGAATTGGCCTTTATAGCCACTCCAGGCACTGCTCCACAAACCACTGACCACCTCCAGGCGTTTACCCATTGTCTCTCGAGACAAGGAGGCCAAAGAAGTAGAAGAGGATTTATTAGTAACAATCTTGTATTTATTGCCTCAAGTCTTGCATTCCTCCACAAGTGGAAATATTGGGCTGAATCTTTGATGCCTGCCGCCGAGGTCAGCGGTGGGCGAAGAAAACAGTGGTCCGCCTGCACCGGCCTCATGTCGCAGAGCTACCACAATCTTCCTTGCGGCAGCTCATTTGAATAGCTGGGGTGGCCCACCCCCCTCAATCATGTGGAGGGGGCGGCCTGTCCATCCCCGGCAATTTGTAAAGGGCTTTGAGCCCTTCCGTTAAGTTTAAAGATTTCAAGGAACAGTTAATGAAAAGAACCAAATACATTAATTTTGCCCCTCTCCCAACCTCACAATAACCATAAAGTTAATTACTTGCCCTCTCCACCTGACCTTCCCCCCCGACAAAGTGCTTAAACCTTAACCTAACACCCTTCCCACCATCCCCTATCCCAACGATGTCACTTTGACCCCATTTCTCCCCCCTCCCGCACTGAGAAACTTACCTACTCCCCTCTCCCCACTAGTGTGGTGCCTCGTTTCCCTGGATGGTGATCCAAAGGCACAGGAGTGCCAGCCTGTGGCACAAAGATCGTACCTGGATGGAAGGCAGTGACATAAGTATAATTAATTCAGTAATTTTAATTTATTAAAAATTTAAATGGCGGTCCCGTCGTCGAGCAGTGGGGAGGCCCCCACGAGGCCTCACCACTGCCGGCAATATCGGACCAGGATTTCCCGCGTCAGGGTGCATGGCGGCCCACTCCCGGAAGCATCTTCAAGCCTCCCCCGCCATGGACCCCGATGCCTGGGGGAGAACATAATCCAGACCATTGTCTGTACATTTACAATCCATTCATAATTTTAAAGAACTCTTCGAGAGAAAAAGCCTCAATTTGTTCAAACATTCCCGATAGCCAGAATCTCTCAGTTCTAATTCCATCCTTGTGAACTATTTTGCACTTTCTCCAGTTCTTCTACGTTCTTTGCAGAGTATGGAGACCAGAACTGTGCACAGTACTCATGTGATCTGACCAAGGTCCTACACAAATTTAACATAACTTCACTACTTTTGACTTCTATGCCCTTACAAATAACTCCCAGTGCTTTGTTAGCATTTTAATTATTTTGCTGATCTGCAATGCTGATTTTAATGATTTGTTCTCCTTTATCCTTAGATCACTTTGCTCTTCTACTCTACTCAGTTTCTTATTTTCTAGGTGTAGGCGATGTTTCGATTTTTCCCACCAAATTTATTTATGTTAAAGTTCATTTGACACTTAACTGCCCAATCTGCACGTTTTCTAATCGGTTGGATTTTATAGAGCCCTCGACATTGGGATTGGGATCTGCGGCAGGGCGGCATGAAGATTGCCCTGGTTGAGGTCCAACACGGAACTCAATGCCGGCAGCGGCAAGGCCTCGTGGTGGCCCCCACTGCCACTCGGTGATGGGACCCAGATTACACTATGCAGATGGGCACTTATCATTCATTAATATGCCGATTGCTGCGATTCAGACAGCAGGTTGCGATCTTCATTCTGGCGGCCGGCACTGACGCGCCTTCAGATCCCTGTCCGGGGAAACGAGGTATGACTCCTGTGGAGAAGTGGGAGGAGGTCAGTTTATCAGTGCTAGGGAGGTGGGGGGAGCAGGGTCAAACTTACATGATTGGTCGAGGGGGTGATGGGAAGGAACAAAGTCTAAAGTTTCTAACCATTGGGGAGGAAAAGGTCAGGTACAGAAGGTGAGTATTTTGCGGTGTGGTGGGGGGGTGGGAGAGGACACGGGATGAAATTTAAACTTATTGGGGAGGTAGGAGCGGGGCTTCGATTGTTCAATAAAGTTTTAAGTTTCAATTTGCCCTCCATGTCCCTTTAAAATTTAAATGTGCTGGTAAGGGCTCTAAATCCTTTAGAAATGGCGTCAGCACCTACACAGTGGCACCGGACGCCATTGCCAGGGACAGCTCGCCGGCTCCCTCACGTCATTTGGGGTGGGGAGGGGGGCGGTCCGCCTGGGACATGTTAATGAGTGTATAAGATCACGGCGGATCCGCGGAGTGAAACCTGCACGTGTGGGTTGCCATCTTTTATGGCTGCTGCCGCACTCGCCAGTGGCAACATAAAATCCAGCCCAATGTCTTCATGTATTATGTTGCATTTTCTTCGATGTTAGCAGCACCCCTCTGTTTGGTATCCTCTGCAAACTTTGATATTGAGTTACTTGTCCCTAAGTTCGGGTCATTAATGCAAATTATGAATAACAGCACTGATTCTAGTGGAGCAAAGCTTCTACCTTTCTCCAATCTGAGGAACTTCCCTTGACACCTACTCCCTGCTTTCTACTTTTTAGTCATTCAGCTACTTGTTCACCAACTCCACATGCCTTAACCTCTGTCATGAGCCTACGGTGTGGTACCTTATCGAAGTCCTTTTGAAAAGAGAGAATTAGAGGTTCAGTTAAAAATGGAAGGACAAGTTAATAAAGAGTATATGGCATCACATTTTTGTTCAGAGGAATTTAGAATACAAAAGCAAAGAAATAATACCAGACCTATACAAGTCAATTGTAGACTGCAGTTAGAGTATTGTGCATCTTACTTGAGGAAGAATGTCAAGGTCATGGAGTGGATGGCAACCACTTTCACTAAGATGGTCCCTAGGGTGAGAGGCCTTAGTTATAAGGACAGACGAGAAAAACTAGTGCTATTTTCACAAGCACAATTGCATTAAGCGGATATGTAATAAAAGTATTTTAAATTATGATGGGCTTTGATAAAACAAATCAGGAAAAGACAATTTCCACTGATCAACGATCTAGAGGCATAGATTTAAGACCATCACCAAAAGAATGAAAGGAGATTCTTGGAGAATTTCTTATTACACAGAGGGCTGTTATGATATGGAATTTCTGAATAGAAACAGTGATGGGAGCAGAATTCATAATACCTTTTTAAAAGAGAAATGGATAAATATTTTAAAAAAGAAAACAATTAAAGGCTCTGGGTAAGGGAGGAAATTAGGAATACATAGATCACTCTTGTTAGGAACAATTATTACAGCCACTTTCTATGCTGTAAAATTCTTTAATTCTGCTCTAATGGAGGGGTGGGTCTTGCCTCATAAAATCCAGCAAGACTAGCCCACCCTGCTGCTGCTCAGGGTAAAGCCATGCCACAGGCAAGTGCAGTCTCAATTTTGCCAGTCAGAAGATTTGGAACATAATACATGTTTTCCGCAGTTGTTACAGCAGAAGCAGTCAGCTGAGGCATATCATTCAGTTGGTTCGTGATACCATTTTCATTGAAGGAATGCATTACCTCTTACTGTGAGTTTACAGGAATTTAATCTGCTGTAGGTTATTGTAAAATAACATGGACGTCTTCGTCATAGAATAATAGCATCAATTTTCATGATCAAGGGAATAATCGGTTAATTGTTTATCTAAATAGATCATAGTAACAACTCATTATTCATTAACACCTGGAATATAACCATTGTAATATTATACTTTAAGTTCTTGAGGTATTAAGCTTTTCCATTATTGTAAACATATGCTATGATAAGACAAAATAAATTAATATTTCTATCACAATTTATTTTCTATAGTCATCTGTACAGCAGTTCTATCCCTCATATAAATATGCAAAAATTGTGTTGTGCATGATGTCATCAGGGGATAGTTGTGACTAGATCTGTCCATTGAAAGATAGAAGTCAGTAACATACAGTGCTAGCCAATTTTTCCAACTATAAAGCAACTGTGCCCTTTGTTAAATAATAACTTGACAGGAATACACAGAAAATGTCATTTGTTTTCCGATAGAGATGATTATTTCTTCAGGAAACCCACGTTACTGGCTGTGTTCACTGCTATGCTTCGATACCCCCGCTTTATAACTGTGTAAATTATAGCACGGTTCTGTTTCATGAAAGCTTGTCGACTGAAGTGTATGTTTAATAGATGTTATTTGTGTTGAGTGAAGTATATCAGATACATATTTTAACTGTTAGCACACATATTATTGTTAATATACAATACGATAATAGCCAATACATTGAGTATTTCTGATTAACTATATTGTATTATTTTTATGATAATATATTTTATCCATGCTGAGCACTGCACCAGACAAAAAAGTTGAATGCTATTCAGTGTATGCGACTGTTATCAATTTCCATGGTTCATTCACTATAAAATGACTATTACACAATACTGGTCTATAGGCTTATGTCATTTTAGGTCTTGACCAAATTCTTTATCATTCTTTTATGTGTACCATTAATACATGGATTCGCATTTTTTGTATGATTATATCTCTTTTTTGCTGCAAATTATCTCTGCACTGATCCATTGTGAAGTAAATTGTAAATAATAAGTCATTGTGGCCACCTTTGTGCTTGCTATTTCCTGCGTGAGAAACAAATGTTATATTGGTAGTGTACATCACAGTCACACTCGAACTGGCAACAGTCAAAGACTAAACAGCATATGACATTATGTTCTGAGAAAAGAGTCAGAACACAGATGTACAGAGTACAATACACAATATTCAATAACAATATTTACACAGTGTGCTTTATTTTCATCCATTCTCTGTTCTTCTGGGTGAAACGTTGACACATCCGAAGTTTCTGGTACCAAAAAGATGACTGTGCTCCACTGTTTCTGCTTTTCCCCTTCATTCTCTCATTGCTCTTCATTGTTCCCAATGCTCATTGTCCTTGCTTTGCTTTAGTTCCCCTTTTAATTAGGGTCAATAATCTCCATTTTCCACCGCGTTCTCTACCTGGCTGACTGTTGGAGATGGTAGCGATGCTGGTGAAGGCATCCATCCAGTTGGTCTCTGTTTTGTCTGCTACAGAAGGAAGAGGAAGTGCAGTGCAGATCCAGATATATTTAATTTGGCAGTACATGTAGCATTCATAGAACCATAGAAAAGTTACAGCACAGAAAGAGACCATTCAGCCCATTGCATCTGCTCTGGCTGAAAAAACTAGCCACCCATTCTAATCCCACCTTCTAGCACCTGGTCCATAGCCTTGCAGGTTACAGCACTTCAGGTGCAGGTCCAGGTATCAGTTAAATGAGTTGAGGGTTTCTGCCTCCACCATTGATCCAGGCAGCAAATTCCAGACACCTGCCACCCTATGAATGAAAAGTTTTTCCTCATGTTCCCTCTAATCCTTCTATCAATCACCTTAAACATGTGCCCCCTGGTAATTCACCTCTCTGCTAGGGGAAACACGTCCTTCTCGTCTACTCTATCCAGGCCCCTCATAATTTTGTAAACCTCAATGAAGTCACCTCTCAGCCTCCTTTATTCTAAGGATAACAACCCGAGCCTATCCAATCTTTCCTCATAGCTGCAATTTTCAAAGCCCTGGCAACATTCTTGTAAATCTCCTCTGTACTCCCTCATATTGTACATCCCATCTACTTTGTTTTACATACTTAGCAATGAGTCGTCAAAATAGGCATACCTTATACGAAATGCATGTTAATAACATGTGATAAATTTGATATATCTGCAACATGTATCTTTGCATATATGAGTAATTAAATAAACTATGGCTGACTATTTTAGCCCTTGCTCCATCATCCCTAGTTATTTTTGATTACTTAGATGCATACAGATACATGTTTCATATATTAAAATCACCATGTCATTCTCATAACACTAACATAGATATTTTAGATACTGTGCAACAAAAGACTTTGTGGCAAAATTTTTTTAAAATTCATTCATGGGATGTGGGCGACGCTGGCCAGGCCAGCATTTATTGCCCATCCCTAATTGCCCTTGAGAAGGTGGTGGTGAGCTGCCTTCTTGAACCGCAACAGTCCATTTGGGGTAGGTATACCCACAGTGCTGTTAGGAAGGGAGTTCCAGGATTTTGACCCAGCGATAGTGAAGGAACGGCAATATAGTTCCAAGTCAGGATGGTGTGTGACTTGGAGGGGAACTTGCAGATGGTGGTGTTCCCATGTATTTGCTGCCCTTGTCCTTCTAGTTGGTAGAGGTCGCGGGTTTGGAAGGTGCTGTCTAAGGAGCCTTGGTGCATTGCTGCAGTGCATCTTGTAGATGGTACACAGTGCTGCCACTGTGCATCGGTGGTTGAGGGAGTGAATGTTTGTAGGTAGGGTGCCAATCAAGCGGGTTGCTTTGTCCTGGATGGTGTCGAGCTTCTTGAGTGTTGTTGGAGCTGCACCCATCCAGGCAAGTGGAGAGTATTCCATCACACTCCTGACTTGTGCCTTGTCGATGGTGGACAGGCTTTGGGGAGTCAGAAGGTGAGTTACTCGCCTCAGGATTCCTAGTCTCTGACCTGCTCTTGTAGCCATGGTATTTATATGGCGACTCCAGTTCAGGTTCTGGTCAATGGTAACCCCTAGGATGTTGATAGGTGGGGGATTCAGCGATGGTAATGCTGTTGAATGTCAAGGGTAGATGGTTAGATTGTCTCTTGTTGGAGATGGTCATTGCCTGGCACTTGTGTGGCTCGAATGTTACTTGCCACTTATCAGCCCAAGCCTGGATATTGTCCAGGTCTTGCTACATTTCTACACGGACTGCTTCAGTATCTGAGGAGCCACAAATGGTGCTGAACATTGTGCAATCATCCGCGAACATCCCCACTTCTGACCTTATGACTGAAGGAAGATCATTGATGAAGCAGCTGAAGATGGTTGGGCCTAGGACACTACCCTGAGGAACTCCTGCAGTGATGTCCTGGAGCTCAGATGATTGACCTCCGACAACCACAACCATCTTCCTTTGCGCTAGGTATAACTCCAGCCAGCGGAGGGTTTTCCCCCTGATTCCCATTGACCTCAGTTTTGCTAGTGCTCCTTGATGCCATACTCGGTCAAATGCTGCCTTGATGTCAAGGGCAATCACTCTCACCTCACCTTTTGAGTTCAGCCCTATTGTCCATGTTTGAACCAAGGCTGTAATGAGGTCAGGAGCTGAGTGGCCCTGGCGGAACCCAAACTGAGCATCACTGAGCAGGTTGTTGCTAAGCAAGTGCCGCTTGATGCCACTGTTGATGACACCTTCCATCACTTTACTGATGATTGAGAGTAGGCTGATGGGGCGGTAGTTGGCCGGGTTGGACTTGTCCTGCTTTTTGTGTACAGGACATACCTGGGCAATTTTCCACATTGCAGAGTAGATGCCAGTGTTGTAGCTGTACTGGAACAGCTTGGCTAGGGGCGCGGCAAGTTCTGGAGCGCAGGTCTTCAGTACTATTGCCGGAATATTGTCAGGGCCCATAGCTTTTGCAGTATCCAGTGCCTTCAGTTGTTTCTTGATATCACATGGAGTGAATCGAATTGGCTGATGTCTGGCATCTATGATGCTGGGGACTGTAGGAGGAGGCCGAGATGGATCATCAACTCTGCACTTCTGGCTGAAGATTGTTGCAAATGCTTCAGCCTTATCTTTCGCACTGATGTGCTGGGCTCCCCCATCATTGAGGATGGGGATAGTTGTGGAGCCACCTCCTCCAGTTAGTTGTTTAATTGTCCACCACCATTCACGGCTGGATGTGGCAGGACTGCAGAGCTTAGATCTGATCCGTTGGTTATGGGATCGCTTAGCTCTGTCTATTGCATGCTGCTTATGCAGTTTGGCATGCAGATAGAACTGTGTTGTAGCTTCACCAGGTTGACACCTCATTTTGAGGTATGCCTGGTGCTGCTCCTGGCATGCCCTCCTGTACTCTTCATTGAACCAGGGTTGGTCTCCTGGCTTGATGGTAATGGTAGAGTGGGGGATATGCCGGGCCATGAGGTTACAGATTGTGGTTGAGTACAATTCTGCTGCTGCTGATGACCCACAGCACCTCATGGATGCCCAGTTTTGCATTGCTAGATCTGTTCGAAATCTATCCCATTTAGCACGGTGATAGTGCCACACAATACGACGGACGGTATCCTCAATGTGAAGGCGGGACTTCATCTCCACAAGGACTGTGCGGTGGTCACTCCTCCCAATACAGTCATGGACAGAAGCATCTGCAGGAGGCAAATTGGTGAGGATGAGGTCAAGTATGTTTTTCCCTTGTGTTGGCTCCCCCACCACCTGCCGCAGACCCAGTCTTGCAGCTATGTCCTTTAGGACTCGGCCAGCTCAGTCAGTAGTGGTGCCACCGAGCCACTCTTGGTGATGGACATTGAAGTCCCCCACCCAGAGTACATTTTGTGCCCTTACCACCCTCAGTGCTTCCTCCAAGTGGTGTTCAACATGGTGGAATACTGAGTCATCAGCTGAGGGAGGGCGGTAGGTGGTAATCAGTAGGAGGTTACCTTGCCCATGTTTGACCTGATGCCATGAGACCTCATGGGGTCCGGAGTCGATGTTGAGGACTCCCAGGGCAACTCCCTCCCTACTGTAGACCACTGTGCCACCACCTCTGCTGGGTCTGTCCTTCTGGTGGGACAGGACATACCCAGCGATAGTGATTGCAGTGTCTGGGACATTGTCTGTAAGGTATGATTCCGTGAGTATGACTATGTCAGGCTGTTGCTTGACTAGTCTGTGGGACAGCTCTTCCAACTTTGGCACAAGCCCCCAGATGTTAGTAAGGAGGACTTTGCAGGGTCGACAGGGCTGGGTTTGCCGTTGTCGTTTCTGGTGCCTAGGTCGATGCCGGATGGTCCGTCCGGTTTCATTCCTTTTTATTAACTTCGTAACGGTTAGGTATATGGCCAATGCAGCTAAAGTTTTGCCAAATTATTTCTTAAGTTCCTTTTTTATGTGTCTACATGTGTATGTGTTGAGGGAATATGCCTCCTTTCTCTCTAAAAAGATTCTTCCCTCATGCACAGCTGGAGAACTTGTATGAGTGTGGACAAAACAATACTTCTATATCTCTGAAATTAGTTCTGAGGTAATAATGACTTAAATGAAATAGAACTTACCAGAATAAATGCACTTTGTACCAAATTTAATTTATATAGATATCCATTTGTTTTAAAAATGATCCAATCTTTACTGTCATTGCACAAGGGCAGTTTCTTTTTTACCATCCTTAAACAGCAGAGCCAAAGCAGCAGTGTAGAAATAATGCTTAATGAGTGAAAATTATAAGGTAAATGTTGTTCCTAAATATGGAGTCTCACTCAATAGGAGTATTGATTGCTCCCAGTGCTCCCAATGTTCTGCTGATTAAAATTAATCTTAAAAAAAGCATCTTAAATTTGAGCTAACTTGTTTGCTACATTAATTGTCGTGAGTGGTCAACTACCAACCTGCAAGTTATAAGGTGCCTCATAACATGTAATGAGTCATTGTAACTGTATGACTATAATAATCAAGGTCTTTAATAACTACAGCTACAAGAGGCAACAATTCCATGTGTGCTGATGGAATGAATGATTGATGTCATCACAATCCGAATATTTATTATCACTTTTGTCTGCCAGTGAATTTTAATGCATGCAGTGATCTTCATTCTCCTCATTAAAACTGCAGTATCCCTTGTCAAGCAGACTCGCTTGTCATTTTAATTGCTTTTACCATACTCTATGAGCAGGTGGGTCCATCATGGATAAGTGACAGCGAGATAAAGGATTAAAGAGATGTACATGGGGATGTGGGAGCCGAATGCACAGTTCAACGCTTGTTAGTTTTTAAAGCTGGCTTCTAAGAACAAACACACATATGAAAACAGGACACAGGGCATTTATGGCTAGTTCGAAATATTATTTATGCATGTAACCAAGAAATGGTTGATTGTATTGTTATGCATTCCTTTGAACCACCAAAGATTTGATTATTGCAGCACTTACTAAGATCATAGAATTTCAACTCTTCAAAAAGCACTATCACAAAACATCATTGTGGACTTACTGCTGTCATGATAGATACTTTTGCTATTGGTAGAATTTATGTTAAGTTGTATCAAACCTTACTGCACTATCCTCTCTGGTCATATGACAATGTCCCATTATGAAAGATATTTTGCAATCTAATACAAAACTGATTTTTTATTAGCTTTACAGCAACAGTATTTATATTAATTTAATAACCTCCAGATTGTAGGGTCTCAATGAACATCTAATTTGTAAAGTCCCAATGAATCTGAAACTTTGCTAGAATAGAAACAGCCAACAGACAGTGAAATATCACATCTATTTTGTAACATTCAGCCATGGCTTATTGAGATTTTTTTTTTATTCATTTGTGGGATGTGGGTGTCGCTGGCTAGGCCAGCATTTATTGCCCATTCCTAATTGCCCTTGAACTGAATGGCTTGCTAGGCCATTTCAGAGGGCATTTAAGAGTCAACCACATTGCTGTGGGTCTGGAGTCACATGTAGGCCAGACCAGGCAAGGATGGAAGATTTCCTTCCCTAAAGTACCTTAGTGAACCAGATGGGTTTTTACAACAATCAACAATGGTTTCGTGGTTATTATTAGACTAGCTTTTAATTCCAGATTTTTTTATTAATTGAATTCAGATTTCACCATCTGCCATGGTGGGATTGGAACCCATGTCCTCAGAGCATTAGCCAGGGTCTTTGAATTACTAGCCCAGTGAAACTACCACTACGGCACTACCTCCCCATTAGATTATAAGAACATAGGAAATAGGGGCAGGAGTAGGCCAATTAGACCCTCGAGCCAGCTCCACCATTCAACAAGATCATGGCTGATCTAATTGTGGCCTTACCTCCAGTTTCCTGCCTGCCTCCATCAGATTCCTAGCTTGGTTTATCAATACAATACTGGAGGCAGCGAGGCCTGCATCGTAATATGCAAATCATATTCTTATTAAAGAATAATTACCTACCTGGCAACGATGGCCATCCCACGCCGATATTCCAGCCACCGGCCAGAACTCCCATGCCATCGGAACTCCGTTTGGAATTCTGAGGCGTGGCACTGATGGGGAGAGGGGAGCAGTGAAATTCTCAGGTCGAGAAGGCAGAGTGGAGCTGGGAAAACTCTTTGGATTGGTTGGGGGTGGGGTATGGTGGGAAGGCGTCGATGGTTAAAGTTGTTAATGATCGAGGGGGAAATGTCACAATCTGATTCAAAGTTTTTTTTGGGTAGAATGGGCTATTAATGATTTGAAAATTCCTTGTGAGTGTGGGTGGGGGAATGAAGATGTTATGTAATGTGAAACTTAAATTTTACCACTTTATTCCCTTTTAAAATTAAAATTTCTTCTAAGGGCTCGAAGCCCTTTAAAAAAGGTGCTGCGGCCTGCGTGGTGGCACCAGACGCTGTTGGCAGGGACGGAGCAGCCACCCCTGCTACGTCATTGAGGGCGGCCGCTCTGCCCCTTTCATTTATATGAGCCCCTGCGTGAAATGTCGCAGGGGCTCAGCAACGGTGCATTCACGCCTGAAGACCAACAGCAGAGCGCGCTTCCACAATTTGCAGCGCACTCATAAATTTCAGCTGGCCAATGATCTTACCCAAGTGCTTCTACTGCTCCTCTAAGCCTCCCACTCCTCAATGACAAGTCTTTCAGCTACTCAGAGACACTTCAGCCAGTCCAGATTTCAAATTTATTTGGGTTACGATTAAAACAGGATGTAATGGTAGTTCTAAAGAATCCTTAAAATGATCACAATCTGAAACCAGTAAAATTTCTTTACTACAGAAGAATTTATTCAGGTCTTACCAGTATCCCAGATTCTCCATGTGTATTAAATTAAAGTTCTAAGCAGATCGCTGTCCGTAGTAGGTGTAATTCAAAAATTATCTGTAAAGGTATATTTGTTTATTTTAATAATGGAGGTGTATGGGATGTATTGTAAATGGTTCCCTCTCCTCAGGTATTATCCCCTCTTTTCAAAACTGTGGTCATCACTTTCATCCTCAATATACCCATGTTTGACTTCTCTGTCCTTGTAAACTCCTGCTCCATCTCTGTCCTCTCCTACCTCTCCAAAGTTCTTGAATTTCTGGCCACCTCCCAAATCTGTGTCTGTCTTTTTCGCAAGCTCATCTGCCCCATTCATGTCTTTGTTACTTCCACACTCGACTATTCCAAAGCCTTTGGCCACCTTCCCAACCTCCAACCCCATTCGAAACTCTGCTGCCCATATCCTATTGCGTACTAAGTCCCACTTACTCATTATCCTTGTGTCCCATCCTATATTGGCTTCTGGCCCTCAACACCTCAAATTTAAAAGCCTCACCTTCGTGTTTAAATTACTTCAAGGCCTGGCCCCTCCTTATCTCTGTAACCTCCTCTACCCCTCAAACTCTCTGTTCCACTGACCCTGGCTTCTTCTACATCCCCTCCTCCCTTCTCTCCACCACCGTAGACTCCTTTCTTGGCTCAGCTTCATCTTTTTTCCTAATGTCTCTGTGAAGTGCCTGGGGATATTTTATCTATGTTACAGATACTAAATAAGTGCAAGTTGTTGTTGCTGTTGTTATATTGCAGATAAGGAAACTGTTTGATATGGACCTTAAAATAATTTATTTTAATATATTCCCTTCAATTAGTGGCCTCAACCAAATATTTGAAATCTTCTTATACTCCCAATTCCTCACCTGGTTGTAACAATATCATGTCTTCAGTGAAGGACTCCTACAATCAGTTAAATTGCTCTAGATTACATTTCAAAAATGAAACATTAATGTATTACTTTGAGAACTGAAAAGCAGGTGTTTTAAAATGTTCATGACCTGTCGCTATTAATATTGACTTCTCCGAATCTATAGTTTCTTTTCTTCTATCAAAGAGCATATTGTCTGACAGTTTAGATTCATGAAGATTTTTATTCTTCACCTCGATTACATAAATGATATCTGCACAGAATAGTGCATTCCCTATTTCATCTTGAAGTTACTTTAGTATCCAAAAAAATGAAGCATATTTACATTGTATGTAGTCTAAAACTGTCCCTTTTAATTAAAGCTACATCAAGCAGCAATCTGGAAGCCATTACTCAGTAACTCTTCATCATAATTACTTGCAGCTGAGAATCCAGGTCTCAGTAACATAAGTATAAAAGGGAAACTCAGTTAGTAACAAGTGCAATTGATTCCATTCCGAATTCCCCTGGTGTGCTGCCATGTTTGAGAGGAAACAAGCTTTTTTCGAGCCAGGAAATGAATTGGCAGACACGAGATGGTCTGTGTGCTGTTAGACTCACATTTTCAGCTGGTCCTTGTTAAATCTGAGACTTTGGGGCTCCGGCTGTTGCCAGGAGATTTTTTTTTCCCCTTGTAGCTGTGTATACTTACCACTTCCAGGGAGGCTAACACTTTGACAAGCCACAGAAACCTCACTCACTGCTTCACTCCTGTGATCACCATGGCTTTCTCTATTAAAGCAGCCATCACCCCATTTAGCTTGGATTTTTTTTTTAAAGGTTCAAATCAAATGTACATAATTCTTGATAATGGAGACCAGTCTTGACAGAAAGTTTCAAGACATTTTTGAAATATTTCTCCTCAAATAATTCAATGCCAAAAGGGTCAAAATGCCATTTGAAAGGCATATCCATATATAAAGATTCTCCTCTCCACAATCATGTTTGTGCTGTTTTACATGCATATGAGAAATTTTTTACATGGCATTGTTATGTGAACCATTTGTGCAACACTCCGAAATGCCAATTGCTTTTCCTATTGATGGATTTACAAAGCTTTAACAAATTATGCAATTGTGTTAACAAATAATTCACTTCACGTCCCCGATTAGCCTGTAGCTAAAAAAAAACACTAAAACGTTTCAGAAAAATTACCAAGAAACAAAGCACTGACATTTAGTGATTTCACAGAAGTCTACTGATGGAGAAATCTATAGAAGACAGTTCTTACCTTGTGAAATGTGTTGTTTAACAGAGAAAGAACATCCGAATTAAAGAACAACCTAGATCAAATGATTTGGAAAAAGGATGAGCAGTGGACATGAGTCAGGTTAATGTGAGGTTTTAATAAATTCGAATATCACAGCCAATGACAAGCTTTGGATTGCTTATTTATCACAATCTACTTATTACATGAACCATAAGACAATCCTGACCTTTCCCTCTTTTTGTATTTATGCTCTTTTCCTCATTTTAGTCTTGTTTAAGAATATTACTAATAGCATAAAAGCTTCATTCTATAAAAGAGATTTTCTTTGTGTGTTTTGCTCTCCATGGTGTTCAGTCCTCCAGTATAAAAGTGTCTCTTTAGACCTAGTGGCAAATAATTTGCATGATGATAAGTGACAAAACACCCTTTTAACATGGATGTAACGATCATGCTTTATGAAAAGAAAATGACAAATTCAGCAACTCTGGATGTCACATTGACTTTACAGCTGCACTTCTAGTGACCATCTAAGAAGTAAGAGTACATTTTTAATTTTAAAAATGTATTTTGGCAATGTAAATCACAGGCTCCTGTTGCAGATTTATTACAAATAGTATTAAAAGTTTGTATTATAAACATACTTGTTCTTAATAAATCTTGTAAAACTGATTGAATCAAACAATTCATCTTGAATCCAAAAGATCTTATCAGAACTTGAAGTGTAGTAAAAGTTGAGATCTGAGAACTGAAAACAGCAGACCTTGGCAATGAAAACATACTTTCCATCGACACCGCACTTGGGATTGAGCAGTACTTGTTCTTATTCCAATGAAATGTGCTAATCTCACAGCTTCCATGAGTTCTCTTCAGAATCAGTAGCAATGTCTGTTTAAAGAAAAAAAGAATAAAGTTGCGATGATTTAAAAAAATCCATGCATCTCTATCAATAAATGTGAATCACTGAGCTTCTAGAGTGATGAAAGGCTATATCTTCAATGCTGCTTTTGGCCATAGCAGTGGGTTTAATTTCTTTAGGTAGCACACTGGTTAATATGCTTATGTCCAATTCCTTTGTCCACTAATCCTGTGAGTTAAGGACTGCATTACAATCCAACAAAAATAAAGTTTACACTAACATATTAATCAGTGTACGACCATGGAAATTGAACTCCTGAATGAGACTTCTGTGTATGTATGTTTATAACCACAAATTGGAGTAACTATATTCACATAAAAAATGAATTAGTGAGCAATGAAAAATTGAATTCATTGCTCATACAGACCCAAAGATTCCTCAGGTAGCAATGTGCCAGGATGGTGTCCACTGGTCCCTCTAACATGGAACCCCCCCACTAGGGTGCCAGGGGTCGGTGTGGGGGGTGGGGGGTGGATGAGTAAGTGGGTGTAACTACCACTTGAGGAGCTTCCTTGGATTCTATCTGCCCAATGCATCAGGGTTGGGATGATTGGCAGCTCAGATGCCTCCTGACTCTATCATTATTCCTATTGTCTGCTTGGAAAGTTCAGGCAATGTCAGGACTACATGCACCCTTGGGGAGACTGGTACGCCTAGATTATCTAAGTGTAACAGCCACCATCCCGGTCCAGGAGTGGGACTCCCAGTTTAGGGACTCCTCGCCTATCATTTGTCTTGTGAGGGATGGACAGATGTTCTAACTCATACAAAGCAATGCAGGATCTGGCAGAAACAATGTACACTTGACGTCTCCCCTGTTTCTTTGAGAGTTTTGCTGATCTGCCACTGAAATCATGGCAAGAGAGTGGTAAAACCCCTGTGAAAATTCGGATCCTTAAAATTTAGCTGCAGTTGGAGCTCTCTGTCATGAAAAAACACAATAGATTATTTTCTGGGACTAGTGTGAGCCAGCAAGAAAAAGTCATTTGAGAGCAGATTCCCATTTAGCCATTTCAAGATTAATGTGTTATTTATAGCTTTTCATTAGGATCATGTAGATGTTTTAAAGCAGTGTTATTCAATATATTAGTCATTAGCCACATGCAGCTAATTTGGAATCCAGATGTGGCTAACTGCATTTCTGATTAGTAATTATAAATTGAGTAATAACTGCCGCTGTTGGGCATGTAATCTCAATATTCATATTCGCTATCAGGCAAACAGAAATTCCACAGGTGCAGATTTTCCAGTAATTTGATTCGGAGATCTATAAATATGGTGATGGGTGTCTGCACCTCTCAGATATTTGACTGACCAAAAGAAAAGCCACAATTGGGAAAGAGGCTGGATCTTACAAAGAAGTAAACAACAACCTGCTTCAAAGCTGCAGACTTTGCCACACTTGGTGAGCCACAATGGTTTGCATTTCAAAATGGATAAAAATAAAGCCTGTGCAACATGCTGAACAACACACATAACAAATCATCACAAATGTCCTTGTTTATTGATGTGGGCCTGCTAATAATACCCAAGGGAAATCAATGGCCCCACTTCAATGTTATTATTTTATAACGGGATTGCCATTTACGGAGTTCAGTGTGAATTATAGGATGATCTCCTGTAGAAACTACTGTAGAGAGAGATGGAGGGGCTATTACTGTGCCAGACATTTTCCTAATTGGGCCATAAGTATGTCAGAACCTCCCACCTGATTTAAGTTTTAAAAAAGTGAAAAAAACCTAAACAATTACAGTGCTAACTGACCTTTCCTTAGAAAGAGCAGGACTTGACCAAAAAAAGAATTATGATCCCAGTCAAAAACAATCCTCTATACATGTGTCTATCCTGTAATCATGTATCCCACAGATCTGAATGTTCACTACATCATAGTCAAAAATTCTTAGTAGGAGCAGCCCTTGGGATATAAAAATACTCCCTGTTACCCTGCTCCCATAACACATCATTGTAAGAAGTATTGGGAATGAACTGTTCATTCAAAATAAAACTTTTGAGTGCATATATTTTTTCTTATGTTCTTCCAGTTTGAGACTCCTGGATTCTAAAGGTTGCAGTCTGGTACTTCCATAGACTCATCTTGCTTGGAGGAGCAGTGAGAAATATGGGAATAAAATGTATGTCACTGTAAAGCAACCCCGGGATTTCAAATTCTGGACATAGCTACCAATGTCCACTCATCCAGACTTCCTTATTAATGCAACATGCATTTTAAAATGAGAATCCTAGGTGAAGGGAGAAGGTCTATAGTGCAGGAAACCACTAGAACTGAAAGGAACATAGATAAAGTAAATCAAGAACTGAAAGGAAAGTAAAATAAAGTAAATCAAGAACTAAAGATTAGGTGGTGTCAAGCTTGAAGTTGAGAGGGTTGCAGATTGTAGAAGGAAGAGAAGTAAGGGAGGCGAGGAGTTCCACAATGCACACAAAGTATTACAGTGTGAAACATTGAGATTTTTTACAATCTGCCTTGATTGTACACATTTCAGAAAAAAATAAATTTACAAATGTAACAAACCTCAAATAATCAGATGCCAGTGTTCATTCTGACTCTGTCTTATACCAAACTCTGCCTGAAACCTTACTGTTGATGTCAAATGCAACACCTGCAGTATGTATTTACTGCTGAGCAGTAACTTGCTGAGTGTCATTTAGTCCTACGTACTGTTTGATTCCCAAATGCAGCACAATTGCTTTGGAACAAAAGTTGGTTCTGAGCTCTAAAGTGCTGAAGATGTCCATTCCTCATAATCTTGTTGTTGACATTATAATAGCTCTTTAAGAGTTCATTGCACCACAGGGTAAATTTCCACCTTTAGTTCTCTCAGTGCAAACATTTGCCTGCTGAAGAATGTATTAAGGAACTTAATTTTCTTCCCTTTAACTTTAATGGAAGGAAAATCATGGGACAGCAAATGAGTTCCTGATATGTGTGCCTGCCTTGTGAAGCTCTATGCTGGGATTACTAAAGACAGAAATTTGCTCTCATGTTCCAATATTAACAGATCACATGTGTAATGCATTTCCAGTCCTCAGATTGAACCAGCGGGATGCAAAGGCCTGTGATCTAGACTGTTTAGCGAAAGGTGAGCTGCTGTTTATAATTGATGAAACTTCAAGTTTTTTACACACTATTTTATAGCATTCAAAGCTCCACTGGCATTGCAATTGGTAGAGAGGGACCATAAATCATAAAATTTAATCTAACATTGGAATTTTTAAGAAGCACTGCAGATAACTCTGTTGAACGGGAGGCACCTTACAACACAATCCCCCAGGGCCTCACAAGTAATTGTCATTTGCTGCATGCTCTATAATTTCACTCTGCAAAGCTCAAAGAACAGAATGTCAAAGCTATAGCATAACAAGATAATGATAGATAGGTAATTGATAGAAATATGGGTGATAGCTAAATAGCTAAATAGATGGAAAAATGAAAGAAAGAAGAAAAAGGAAGGACCCTGCTGTCATAGATGTGGATTGGCTTGTGGTAATTGCACCATATAGCTTTTTGCCTTTACAAATATGTGGCAATTGCAGGACTTTTTTCCAATTTCTATTCAGAACACCCTATTAGTACAAAGCAGCATTAAAAGATGTGCCAAACACACTGAATTAAGTAACACTGCTGAATGTACATTGCAGTATGCTAAACGATAATGGATCTATAAAGTGTAAGGGGTCATTTTCTGTGGAAAAGTAGAATCACAGAATTACAGAATGGGTACAGCAAAGAAAGAGTCCATTGTGTCTGCTACTTATATAAAAAATGAAATTAAGTGCATTGATTTAGCTGGAGGCAATAAAACTTGATTGAAACTTGATCAGTAATTTTCTAGTCGGCAGTGCTGATGGTACTGGAAAGGTACTGAGCCTGGTGGGGGTGGGTTGAGTCAGAGACCCAATCTGTCTAGATCTCCACTTATTTTTTGCATCTTGCAAGCTTCCATCAGGCCTTAAGGTAAGTTTTTTTTAAAATCAAAAACAGGTAAGTTATAATGTATTGGTATAATGTATTGAAATGATATCCTTATGAGAAATGCAACATTTCCTGTGAATTTCTCATTATTCTCACCAGGAATGCATTATGTCTTCAGTTTCCCTGTATAAATCTTCCAGACAACCTCCATCACAGGAATGGTGCTGCCAGTGGCTGATAAGGTCACTAAAGTCCAAGAACTTTTATGTGGCTGGTTTATTCTAACCAGACACAGGGTACAAGCATGTTCCAAGCTGGTAGGAAGCATTTAAAGGTGTATCAGTTGTTTTAGAAAAAAGAATCTGAAAATGTACTTTAGATTTATATTTTCACTAGATGTCATTTTCTGTATATTTTTGTAGAGATTTTTTGGCTTGTGAGTTTTGTCTGCTAAATTTTAGTTGGAACAATGCTAAGTTTGAAAAGTAACCTTCCAAAGGGGATAAAATGTGCTATTTGGAGGACGGGAAAGAGGAACAAATGAAGTTGATGTGAAGTAGATCAGACTGTATCAGTGGCAATTTGCTGACGCTTATCCTGGAATTTGTCCTCCAAACAATCTCAAGCAAGGGATGGCACTGCCAGTGGATGCCAAGTGCATCATAGCACAGAAGTCTTCTGCACCTGGCTTTTTTCAAGCTAATGTAGGGAACATCAATAACATCAGCAAATCTGCACATCACAGATGTACCAAGCAGGTGACTGATGTACTGTTCTCCAGGGCAAACAATTTTGTCACTCGCTTTGTGGACAATTGGTAGCAGGGTGAACTGGCTGTGCAGTTTATTCACATGGTAGAATTCCCTAAGGTTGAGGGTGTCATTGATTTGTACCCACATGGCCAAATGGTCCCTCTGCACATTTTCCTCACTACATGAACCACATGGGCTTCCAGTCTATCAACATGTATGTCATCTATTTTCCAGGCAGCAGTTATAATGCCACCACTTTAAGGCAATTTATGGCACCAGATTTCTTGATAGAGAAACAAGAGTGCAAGGATGATTCCGGATGCCTGTTCCTGACTCCTGACAACTATGAAGACTAGCAAAGCACAGATATGATGAACCCTGTGTAAGTGCTGGTGTTCATTGCTGATGGAGTGAATGTTACAAATTAGAACCAACGGAACACGAATTGGACGAAATCTACAAGGGTATTTAATCTGCTCTGCCAGTTTGCTGCCTAGTTAGTGAAGCTTATAATTACTCCATCCATCTAATGATGAGGTAGGCCCAATCTGGGCCAAAAGCTCACCATAGGTATGTAATGAGGATGATCCAGGGAAATTGCTCAGAGGTCACGTTGTAGGTGCTATAAATAATAACAACATTGCATTTATATAGGGGCAAATCTTTACCCTCAAGATTGGTGGGTTGGTGTCAGCTGAGATGTAAAAAGTTTAAAAATCTTTAACCCAGCCTCAATATGCCTCCAGCCCACCCACTACAGGGTTTAATGAAGGTGGGACAGGTGGCGACAGGCGGCTAACACACTCCCAGGAGGTGGGTTGACCATTTAAATATTATGATGAGGCTGGCAGCCTCACATTTGAACTGCTTTACAGATGTAACCCTGAGTGGCTGAGCTTCCAAGGCCTCTGGGGACAGGATCCAGATCCACCAAGGTCGGAGATTGGACCACCCCCACACTCCCCCTATCAGCTGCAGGCTTCTTACCTGTGGTAGTGGCTGTGGCTGCGACCTGCTCTGGAATACTCCCCATCCAACTAAAAGCCAAGCCTGACAATCAGGCTGACTTCCGGATGAGAATCCTGTCAAAAAAGAAATACACACGATGTGGAATTAAAACTCTACAGTGTGCAGGAAAACTCAAACTTTCAGGTTTCCCAACTGAAACTCTTCCCACACCCACCTCCGACTTGGAAAACCCACTCATCAGTATCGTGGCCATAGTGACTATAACACAGCTAAATGTTCCAAAGACACTTGATCAGACAAAAATTGACACCAAAACAAAAAAGGAGATATTAGGAGAGTGTCTAAAAGCTCAGTCAAAGAGGTGGGTTTTAAGGAGGGCTTTAAAGGAAGAGAGGGAGGTGGAGAGATGGAAGGATTTAGGGAGGTAATTTCAGACCATGGGGCCAAGATGACTGACGGCATGAACTTCAATTGTGGAGCGAAGGTGTGGGTACATCGCACATCAGAGTCAGAGGAATAGAGAGTTTGTGGGGTTGGTGGAGAGGTGGAGGAGGTTGCAGAGATCAGTAAAGCACAAGGACATGAAAGGATTTAACCACAAGGTTAAGAATTTTAAATTTGAGACACTGGGGCATCAGGAACCAAAGTAAGTCAGCAAAGACAGGGTTGATAGATGAGTGAAACATGGTGTAGGTAGGATATGGGTAGCAGATTTTTGGATGAGCTGAAGTAATGGGAGGACGGCCAGGAGAGAATTGGAATAGTCGAATCTGAAGTGGGTTTCAGCAGCAGATAGACTGAGCCGGGGTGGGGTTGGACCTGAACAGTGTTAACAGAGCTGGAAGCAGGCGCTCTTTGTTATGGACGGAATATGTGGTCAGAAATTCAGCATGGGGTTGAATAGGAATGCTGCTGCTGCTTGTAGATACTCCCACCAGGAGATCTGCTGTCATGGTATGTCATGAATAGCAATGACAAGGTTGCAAACAGTCTGGGGTGTGGGTTGGTATCAGTTGCGAGGGTACAGACTTTGTGGGAAGGCCACAAACAGTGGCTTCACAGGGCATTGGGTCGAGAGAGGTGGTGGAGACATAGAACTGGGTGTTGTCAGAATACGTGTGGAATCTGACTCATGTATGTGGATCAGGCCACCAAGAGGCAGTAGATAGAAAGAAGAGGATGTCAATGACAGAGCTTTGGGGAATTCTGGATGTAATCGTGTGGTATTTGAAAGAGAAGCCATTGCTTGACATGCTCTGTCTACAATGATACAGGTAAGATTGGAACCAAGCGAGGACAATCCCAATGAGCTGGTCAATGGAGAAAAGATGTTGAAGGTGGATGGTGTGACCGACCATGTCAAAGGCTGCAGAGATGTCAAGGAAGATGAGGAGGGATAATGCATTACCGTTATACTCACAAAGGATGTAATTTGTGGCTTTGGTTAGGGCCATTTCTATACTGTAGCAACAACAGAAATTTGATTAGAGAAATTCAGATGTGGAATTGTAGGAAGGATGGGCAAGGATTTGGAAGGTAACATTGTGCTTAAGAACTTAGGAGAGGAAGGGGAGGGTGGAGATGGAACAGTAATTTTCAAGAGTAGAGGGGTTGAGGGTGGGCTTTTTGAGAAGGGAAGGTGATGACAACATTTTTGACAGAAAAACGGGCAGTACCTGAGGAGACGTAACCATTTACAATGTCAGCTTGAATGTTGGGTAGTCAGCAGTTTAGTAGTAAATGGTCAAGTGAGCATAAGGTAGGGGAGAAAAGAAAGAAACTGGAAACAATGTGGTTTCAGGGTCAAGGCATAAGAGAAAAGCCTGGGAATGGGTTGGCTGGAGGACAAGGGCAAGGGAGGAAGGTGCAGAGGTAGCTGATCAGATGGTGTCAATCTTTGTGATAAGGAAGGCATGAGCTCCTTGCACTTGTTGTTGGAGGTGAGGGTGGAGGGGGCAGGAAATGAGATTTAAGGAGACGGTTGTAAGCAGTTATCACTGTTTTAAGCCCACATCAGAAAATAGAGGGTGATGGTCACACCTAGAAAACTACCCTTAACAGAAACTGCACTATTCTGCTGAGTGGAATATTACATTCTGAAAATAGGACTCTTTTCCTATTTTCTATGTAACTCTGCTGCCTGCGTCCATACTCCTGCCAGGTCCTGTTTACCCATTACCCTCCTGCTCACTGATCTACATTGGATCCCCGTTAAGCAATGCCTCAATTTTAAAAATGCTCTTCCTTGTTTTCAAGTCCCACCATGGTCTCATCCCCTCCCTATCTCTGTGATCTCCTCCAGCCCCAGAACCCTCCAAGATATCTGCATTTCTCCAATTCTGGCCTCTTGAGCATTCCAGATTTTAATCACTCTACCATTGGAGTACCTTCAGCTGTCAAGGCCCTAAGCTTGGAAATTCCCATCCTAAACCTTCCCACCCCCTACCTCTCCTGTGTTAAGCTACTCCTTAAAACGTATCTCTTTGGCCAAGCTTTTGGTCAGCTGCCCTAATATCTCCTTATGTGGCTTGGTGTCAAATTTTGTTTTATAATGCACATGTGAAGTGCCTTGGGATGATTTATTACATTAAATACAAGTTTTTGTTGTTACATTATTCCTCAGGTCCAGGCAGTGAAACAACAACACTGAATCAAGAGAGTTCTGAAGTCTGGGTGTATGATATAATTCTGAACAGTTGTGCTATTTTACTGAGCCAAAATGGGGAAGTGAAAAGAGCAAGAGAAACAGGAATAGTGCAAGAGTTCAATTTAATAAAAAAAAATCAGCCTGTATATCTGAAATTAACATCTATTTAAATAAATAAAGTTGTCAGTGTTCACTGAAGAACAAAATGAAGTTGCTTTTTTCCCCCTCACTGGCCATGAATCAGCTGCTATGCAGCTTCTTTGCCTCAATGATCTCTGTATCTTGTAAAATAACTTGAATCCAAACTAAACAGCCAGTCTTGTATGAATTTTTGATTCAACCAAATGTCACATAATTTATGAAAATGTTATTCTGCCAGATGCAAAATACAGAATGAAGCTAAGTTTATAGAAGAGCTGGAAGGCCTATTTCAGTGCATTGTGAAGAGATCGAACACCCTGGGACTTTAAATATTTCCAGATACAGTGCAAGCTGCATTGTACAAGCAGCTCAGAATAACCCAGTGAATTGCTGTATAACAAAAAGAGAGAATGTTATATCTTGCACTGCTACGGCATCAGAGGACCACATACAAGCAAGCAGGGTATAAAAAGTTATAGAAGTAGCCTTTGCACAAGTACACAGTTGTGAGTGACTAAAGACTGAACGTCTGCATGTCTGTGAATAATAATTTTTAGGAAAGGTAAAAGTAATTGCCCTCAACATCAAGGCAGCATTCAACAGAATATTGCACCAAGGATCCTTAGCAAGACTGAGATCAATTAGAAAACCTTCCAATGGCTGGAGTCATAGTTGATGCAAAGGAAAATATTTGTGATTGTCAAATGCCCGTCATCACAGCTACAAAACATCACTGCAAGAGTTTCTTAAGGAAGTGTCTTTATCCCAACCATCTTCAGCTTTTTCATCAATGACTTCCCCTCTGTCACACGGTTGAGAGTGGGGCTCATGATTGCACATGGCTCAGCTCCATTCATAACTCCACCAAGAATAAAGCAACCCCATACAAAGTCACAGCAGGGCCTGCGTGACATCCAGTCTTGGACTGATAAATGGCGGGAAACATTCAAGGGCCTATGTACCTGGCTTTGGACTGCAGCATCTCAGCATGAGCTGACAGGCAACAGCAAAGGCAGTGGAGTGGCAGGGGTGGGAGGATGAATTCTGTCATCCTGAGAGAGGACAGCAGGTTTATGCACTACAGAGTCGTTGCCACTTCCCTGGGAGTGATCCTGGTAATCGACAGGAGGACAGATTGCTGAACTGCCGTGAAACCCTGCATGCCCCTTTGAGCACTGGTATCCGCAGCCATGATGGCAGTAGTCTGAGTCTGCGTGGTACCAAGCTAAGCCTGCATGACAACAAACATGGATCTCTGAAACTCAGTTTGAGCTTCCACTGCAGCATTCAGACATTGGGTGGCTTTTGTTTATGCTGCAAATTGAAGCTGAGACCTCGGCCATCAGACGCTGCATCATGGCTGGGTCAGCCAATCCTTTTATGGAGTCTACCACTACTTTCACACTGGAAGGGATGGGCTCAAACTCTGCGCAAAGCCCTGTGCTAAATTGGAGCCAGACTCTGTCATGCTTCTTGAAAGTGACAGCAGGCTCTGTGTCAGGCCTGCCAATGCACTAAACATTTCATTATGTTCTCCTGAACATCACCCCATCAAAGTCCTCATCTGCGTCCTCTGCGGCAGAACCTATCTGTCATCTCACCCTCTGGGGAACTAACACACTTGCCATCCTTTTTCCTGCCCTGGCTGCAGCCCATTTGTGCCCAGTGACTCAGCAAATGCAGATCCTGATTCTATACTACCCTCTCAAGTTCATGCAGTGCCAGTATCTGAGCTGGTGGCTGCCAATGTCAGATCAAGTTATTGAGCTTCTTCATCAGGTATCTGCTGTAGCTCCACCCCTTCATGGTGAGGCTGTAATCTCTGGCCAGGCAGTAGTTCCTGGGCACCTGAAAGCAAAAATGCAAAAGGGGAGGGTTGGGATGAGGGAAGAGAGATACGGCCCATCTGCCCCAGGCCAATTAAGGCCCTTAGTGACCAATTAACTGGCACTTAAGGGTCGCTGCCCACCGCCACGGGTATTTTCCCCTTGGCTGGCAGGCAGCTGAGGCCTCAAAAAGCCCACCTGGTGGAACCAGGAGGCATTCTTGGGGGTTGGTGGGGGCCCTCCTGATCAGGCATCCTATGCCCCATGGAGGGCCGCCCCCAAAGCCCCAATCCCCCCACTGCACAACCACTTACCCCACCCCACTAACTGACCCCCTTTGCCTTGCCAGAGCCCAACCGATTGGCCCTGGCAAGGCACTAAAAACATACCTTAATTCTGGGGCCACCCTTCATCTTCATTGCGATTGCTGGGTGTAGAACCAACAGTGGGCGCCGCTAACAGTGGCGCTGCTGGGACTAAGAGCTGCCAGCCCACTGACTGACCGGCAGCTCCATTAAGTGGGGCTTCCTTCCTCAAGGAAGTGGAAGTTCCAACCAAGGCCCATTAAGGACCTGGGGAGCAAAAACTCCTGGTCTGGCTCCCCAGGCCCGGCGGAGGCGGGCTCACCACCCACTTTTCGGCCGGTGGACGGGATCTCCCGTCCAATGAAAAATTCCGGCCAAAGAAGTAAAGCAGTTCTATTAGTCTTTATAAATCAAATTTGATTTTCTTTCCTTGAGGAGTTGTCTTTGCACCTCTTAATTCTCCAAATCCACCCTATCTTCTTTAAGCTCTGAAAAAGTTTCGACCACCTCGCTGGCTTTCAAGCAAAGACAAGTGTCTCTTTGCATCCCTTAATTTCTCCACCTTCCAACATTTCCTTAGCTGATTTTGTATCTTTTTCTGATGGAAGTCCACAAAGCCAAAACCTTTTGATCTTCCAGATTCTCTGTCTGTTGCAATTCTAGCGTTCTCAGCTCCTTCAAATGCATCTTTTAAAGTTTCTTCAGTTGTGTCATCAGAAAGGCCACAAACAAACAATGTCTTGTGGGACCATCACCACTTCTGTCCCCTTGGTTGCTGAAATCCAACCTCACAGTTTTCCCTTCAATTTCTGTATGGCTGTGTTTCTCAAGAGCTTCTGCATGTCAATAGCTTTCTTCAGAGTAAGCTTCTCTTAGCAGACATATTTTGACAGTGGGATCTTTTGTTCTTAAGACAATCCTGTCTCTGATGAGATCACCTTTCAGTTGCCCAAACTCAAGACTCAGTTAGACCGTGCAAAATTTCTGTGTGTCTTCCAGGCTTTTAAACTGGTGGGCAGGGCCTCTGCCACCACGTAAAATTCTGGGCAATGACTCCAGCTTTAATTTAAAGGTGGCTTCTGAGAAGAGGGTTGGAATTGCACGGGAGAAACCTGAACATCAAATCAGCAGGTCAGAATCTATAATCGCAACTCAACTGAACCAATTATTTTTGATTTACAAGTTTGGCGCCTCCAAGCTGAATAGCACATACAATTCAGCCCCACGTGATGTGATCTCAGCTGTGTTTAGAGGGACACTGCACATATAGAAAATTGGACGTATTGGAGATGGATAGTGCACATAGAGCAAAAGCAGCACCCAGATTCTATGACGCATCGCTGGAATTACTGCTGGCTGCCATCAGGAGGAGGAGGAACATACATTTCCTCAGCAATGGGAGGAGGAAACCTTCTGCTCTCACCAAGAAAGTGTGGTTGGGGGTAGCTGAGTTGGTGAGCAGCAGCAGCATTGTGCCCCAGTCTTGGATTCAGTGCAGAAAATGCTTTAATGACCTAACCAGGCCATTTATTGATCCACCATTGCCACACATCTCAATCCTTATGTAATGTGATGCAAGTCTCTTATAGTCACCCTGACTGAAAACACTACAACTATTGGGTGAATACCTGATACTTAAGTTACTTACAGGTCTGTTTTTTTGCCTCCCTGGTGTCAGCCCTGACTCAGTGGTAGCATTCTTGAGTCTGAGTCAGTAAGTTGTGGGTTCAAGTCCCACTCCAGATTCTTGATACAAAATCTAGGCTGACACTCCAGTGCAGGACTGAAAGAGTGCTGCACTATTGGAGGTGTAATCTTTCAGAAAAAACATTAAATTGAGGCCCTATCTGCTCTCTTAGGTGGACATCAAAGATTCCATGATACTAGCATGAAGAAGAACAAGGGGTTCTCCCGGTGTCCTGGCCAATGTTTATCCCTCAAACAACATCAACTTAAACAGATTATCTGGCCATTATCACATTGCTGCTTATGGGAATTTGCTCTGTGCAAATTGGCTGCCACAATTCCTGCATTACAATGGTGACTGCACTTCAAAAGTGCTTCATTGGCTGTAAAATGCTTTGGGATGTCCTGTGATCATAGAAGGAACGATATAAATGCAAGCCTTTCTTTTTTGTAGGAGTAGAGAATGCAAAACTGGAGGTGGACCAACATAAATAGTCCTGCTAACTGATACACAAGAGGAGGCCCTGGAGTTAAGTGGCATATTTGCGTCCCTCAGTTGGAGATGGGGAGACAGGCAGATAGCTTGCAGATAGACACGTACTGACTGTGGATCATCAGTGGCTGAACTATGACAATATTGAGTATGGGGATTGTTGAGATTGGTACACTGCCATGACCAAATCATATCTCTGTCTTTTGTCTTCCAGGGCTTCCTTGCATACAGCAATATCACAGGACATCCATGAGAACTCTTCCTCAAAAGACATCATTCCTTCTGGTGATTCACAATTCACAAGTCAGCACAAGCAGATGCTGGTGCCAGGGACAGCTTTGGAGAGTTCATGTCGGGGGTCCAATCCTGTTCAAGCAATCCACACATGGACACAGATGCTGAACCCCAGGGGCTATCATTGAGAAAGGGAATGTTAGAGGGGCATCAACAATTTAGCCAGGTATTGGCAAATGTGCCATGTATACTCTCACCAATAGTGAAGATGATGGAGGAGTCCAATTCAACCACTACTGGACTACAAGAACATCTGCCATGCAGAGAATGGCTGCCTCCATGGAGCTTCAAGCATGGCTCTCAGATTAGTCCATGCAGGTTATTTGCACGGCCGTGCAAACTTTGGATGCCAAATTGTTTGCCGCCTTAAGCTGATTGACAATTGCTTTTCAAAGCTTTACAAAGCATCGCTAATCTTCACCAAGCTGATCTGCAACTTGTGACGCGGATAGTGCCTCCTGTGACCTCCACTCCTCTCCTCTGCACCTCCCTCCTCTGCAACTCCTCCTCTGCACCTGTTTCCTCTGCACCTCCCTCCTCTGCACCTCCCTCCTTTGCACCTCTCTCCTCTGTACGTCTCTACTCTGCACCTTCCTCCTTTGCACCTCCATCCTCTGCACCTCCACCTGTGCATCTTTCTTCTGCACTGCTCTCCTCTGTACCTCTCTATTCTGCATCTCCCTCCTGTGCACCTCCAACCTGTGCACCTCTCTCCTGTGATTCCACCACAGCACACCATCACTGTGATGGATGATTGTCTTCCTCTTCTGATGTGCTGTCAAACACATCTATTCTGATCTTGTTAGCTTGAAAGCCTCCAAGATTGAAGAAAGCTGTACCCCCACAATCCGTTCTCTGCCAAATGGTTGACGGAGGGAACTGAGACAGCAGTTGCAATGAGTGAACTTTTATTCAGATTGGGCAATGACAAGTTTAAATTCCAGGCTCAATCCCGATTGCTTTACTGGCCAGTTTGCCAAGAAACCAGTGTTGCACATGCTAAATTTAGAGTAAAATTTAACTCTGTTTACAAAGACCTCAACAACATCTCCTAAGGACATAAATTGCACCAATAACTACCAGCCTGCCTGCAATAATTAAATCCCTGACTTTGAAGAATCGATTTTTTTCCAGCATCCAAATGCGCCTTGTTAAATCCAAAAGTGGGCAGTGAACAGTTGGAGACAGGTCGTGGGTCTGATCAAGAACTCATTAATTTCAATCCTCCACCCACCCCAACCTACTTGTTCTCAGGGCTTAAAATTCTCCCCAGTACTCCAGCTGAGGTCTTATCAGCGTTAAATAAAGGCTTGGTATAAATTCCTTGCTTTTATACTCTATGCCTACGACAAGGATTTTGTAAGCTTTTTTAACAGCGTTATAAATTTATCCTGCCATAGTCAAAGAGTTGTCTACATAAACCCACAGTTCACTCTGTTCCTGTACTCCCTTTAAAATTGTACCATTTAGTTTATATTGCCTTCGCCTCACTCTTCCTTCCAAAATGCATTACTTCACATTTCTCTGCATTAAATTTCATCTGTCATGTGCCTGCCCATTTCACAAGTCTTTGTCCTCCTGAAGTCTGTTACTATCCACATCATTGTTTGGGTCGACTTGGAGCGTGGGAATTAGAACTAGCACCGAGCCAAATTGTCCTGGTATTTGGACAGTAAGTCCGAATTTCATTTAACTGAATATCAAATGGAATATTTTCAAAAATGCCTGGTTTTTCGACAATTTTGGTTTACAGACAGTCGGATTTTGAATGTCCAACCTGTACATATTTCCAGAAGAATTAAAGGTAGTGCAGCAATAGCTGAAGTTTCTTTCATGTGTAGAGAGATTAAATTGAAATGAGACTTAAAGAAGAAGCATATTACAAACTTCAGGCATATAAAAGTAAAGAAAACAAAGAGGAAGAAAAAATAAAGATCAGAAAGGCCAAGAGCTGGTATGAACAAATACTGACAAGTAACACAGGGGGAAATTGTACAGGATTTATAAACCCATAAGATAATAAAAGAATAGGACCAATTGGAGATCGAAAAGGAAATATCTTGGAGGAGGCAAGAATGGCAGCGATACTAAATGAATACTTTGCTTTGGTTTTTATAAAGTAGTGTGATAGTGGGAATGAAAACGGACAAAAGGAGGAGGTGGAGCAATTAGTATAATTGTAGATAGGGAAACAGCATTGAAAAAGTGGAAAAAAGCACCGGGCCATACTAGAGTACATCCTAGAATGCTGAAGGAAGTCAGAGAGAAAATAGCAGAGGCTTTCATCACAATCTTTCAAACATCCTTGGATATGGAAGTTGTTGTAAAGGATGGTTTTCTGTTCAAGAAAGGAGAAAGGTTAAAATGAGAAATTATAGCCCTGTCAGCTTGCCTAACATTGTTAGTGGGTAAGCTTCTAGATTTATTAGAGTTATCTGAGAAAAAAAAAATGAAAATGCAATGGATATTGTATTTATGGATTTTCAAAAGCAGGCAAATTAGGTAGCACATAGGAATCTTGTTTATAAAATCATGCTCCACTGTATTAAAGAGAATGTGGCAGTATGTATGAGCAGTTGGCTAAAGTCAGACAGCAGAGACTAGTGGTTAATAGATGCTTTTCAGACTGGGCCATTGTAAACAGTGGTATCCTCCAAGAGTCATTACTTTTTCCCCTCTTTTTCCATGATCTAGACTCAAGTACAGAAGGCATGATTTCATAAACTTGCTGATGACACAAATACAGGGAATATGGTTAACTGTGATTTCTGTAAAGGAATTTAAACAAATTAGTTGATTGGGCAGGTAAATGTTAGGTGAAAATTAATATGGAGAAATGTGAGGTGTTTCATCTGTGAGAATGAATAAGGAGATGACATAAACATAGGAAAAAACTCACAATTACAGAGCATCTTTCACATCATCAGGTTGTCCCAAAGTACTTCACAGCTAATGAAGTACTTTTGAAGTGTGGTCACTGTTGGAATGTAGGAAAACACCATGGAGTTTGCAAGTTCTCCCTGTGTCTGCGTGGGTTTCCTCCGGGTGCTCCGGTTTCCTCCCACATGCCAAAGACTTGCAGGTTGATAGGTAAATTGGCCATTATAAATTGCCCCTAGTATAGGTAGGTGGTAAGGAAATATAGGGACAGGTGGGGATGTGGTAGGAATATGGAATTAGTGTAGGATTAGTGTAAATGGGTGGTTGATGGTCGGCACAGACTCGGTGGGCCGAAGGGCCTGTTTCAGTGCTGTATCTCTAAACTAACTAAACTAACTAGATAAATGATCATATAATCTGTTTAATGATGTTGGCTGAGTGAATAATGTTAGCCGCAATACCAGCAGAATTCCCCTGCACTTTTTCAAGTTCGGGCAGGGATCTTTTATGCCTGCCTAAGAGGGCAGACACATTGGTTTAAGAGCTCCTCCAAAAGACAGTACCTCCAACCGTGCAGCAGTCCCTCAGTTTTGCATTGAAGTGTCAGTCTTGGCTATGTGCTCAAGTCTGTGGCGGCAAGGCTCGAAAACACAGCCTTCTGACACAGAAGCAAGAATGTTACCGCTGACCTAAGGCTGATCCAATTTTCCTGACCGCTCTCCTGCACTGCACAGAAGGTCTGGGGTGAGGGGCACGGAAGTTACCTGCTGCAAGCCCATAGTCAGGTTTTTCACGGACCCTTGCATCTGGTCACCCCTTCAGGAAAGTGAAGGAAGTTGAGAACACTCTCTCTGTCTCATTTGCATTCATGTGTTGTGTTTATGTCTACGGTAGCTGCAAGGTTTTGCTGCAGCCTCTTGGAGGAAAACCCAGGAATCTTTGGGCACCATAAAGGGGGCAGAGACCTGGCAAAGCAGATGAGAGCTCCAGCCTAGTTGGAAGATTGAGCAGGGACTGAGAAAAGTGGGAATCTGGCAGAACTGACTTCCATTCGATTTCCTTACTTCTGTTGTCCCACTAAAAATCATCCCTTAATTCTCTCTTCTACCTTTTTAAACTTTGTTAAAGGAGTATGAAAAGTAATAGTACACCAATAGTTCATAAATGCATGTTACTCTTTATAAGGGTTGTGGTTAGTTAGTTCTATGTTGCGCTGAAATGGGCTGATATAGATCACGTATAAGTGAGTGCTTTTGGCCTAATATGTAGATTTTTCATTTAGTACTCCAATATTATCATTGGCTGGTCTAATATTTTATGACTTCAGTTAACTTGCAATTAGGTTATTGATGGGCAATAATCAGGCAGTGTTTCACATCCCTGTAACAATTTGCAAAGTCCCTTAAATTAGTTAGACATGTCTGAAACTAGAACCAACATCTTTAATCAGAAATATGCCAGGACACGATTTATCCATGATGGAAATTTACTATCCAGATCCTTTTATTACAAGCTGAAAACACTTTGAGATTTATTGCAGGTTAAGGCTCCTGAATATGTGGAGACTAGTAGAGATTTAGTGGCGCAAAGTTCCTTAAAACAGGTTATTATGCAAATTCACAATATTTGACTCACTGTGCTGTCACTTGGAAGTGGAAGAATAAAAATTTAAAAAGTTTTCATTGTGTTTTTTTGTATTATCTACTCTTGGCCTGGGTGCAACACTAGTTCATGAACTCAGCAGACCTCATTGAGCGTTCACTGTCCAAGCTAACTTGTTGAGAATGGCCAATTTTTGAGGACTTAGTCATATACTAGATAAATCACAAGAATAGACTCATAATCTATGAGATACATTTTTAATGCCCCACATATGTGGATTAATGCCAACACTTATTAGTAATTGTCTAATGTTATTGCTTTCCTTATAAATCATTAAATATGTTTAATTGCTCTCAGCACCTTTAGACTGTTCACATAAATAGAAAACATTATTCAAGATATGAAATCTTCTTCTAGTATTTAAAAGTAGTCTCATGTTGTTGATTCAAACTTAATTGCAGCCAGGCAGGCTGACATGAGGGTATTCTGATGAAATATGCTAATGTGATGCTATTTCAACCAATCTTACCCTTCAGTTGTGTCAATGCTGAGATTTGTGCTATGGGTTGAAAGCTGAAAAAGAACCAGATGAAAGAGATTGGGGTTGATTATTGTCTTGTCGTTGGTAATGAAGGGAATCAGGGAATGTTCACCCTGGCGCTGCCTGAAAATGGGGTGCAGAAGGACCAAGGTTGAACCACCGACTTACACCTGCTGGTCCACCCATTCCGAGTTTTGAGTGAACTTTGATTTAAGTGCCGAGAGCTCCCACTGTACACGGTCAGGGAGCTCACTAATATATGCAAATTGGGGTAAAATGATGCAATTAAGGTCCACTTAGCAGTTGGCAGGAAAAAAGACAGAAGCGCAAGGGGAGAGCCAACTGCGAAACAGCCCTGACAACCAATTTTATCTGCAGCACCGGTGGAAGAGTCTGTCACTCTAGTATTGGCCTTTATAGCCACTCCAGGCGCTGCTCCACAAACCACTGACCACCTCCAGACGCTTACCCGTTGTCTCCCGAGACAAGGAGGCCAAAGAAGAAGGTCGACAAACCATTCCTGTCTCTACCCACATTTCTACTGCCAATGCCACAACCAGCTCACAAACCATGTGTGATACAAGTCGGGAGACGGCCATTTCCATTAGTATTTAAAAGGATTCTCACTTGCTTACAGCTAATACGCTGAAAAGATTTAGAAGACAGTTTGCTTTTATTAATGCTTTTTGTGACTTTGTGTTTTAAGTTAGAACTGTATAAGTATTCAGAGATATTATGTGCTGTTTTGTCAATTTAGGACTGTATGAGAAAAAATAAGCCTTGAAAAACATGTTTTAATAATAAGCAGAAGTAAAGAATAACTGCAACCACAGAGTCAAAGCAGATACTTTATTATATGGGAAACAATGCCCAATGTTTCTTATTATCAATCTTGATTATTGTACTGTTGCCTGGAAGCTTTATATTTCTGAAGGATCACAGATTAATATATTTAATCTGTCTCAGCCCTAATAATACACACATTCCTTTTTATGTAGGAATCATTTCAAATAGCTCTCATCCTCATATATAGAGCAAAATCAGCACTGATTGTACGAACATATGCTTCAGTTAAAATAAAGCTTCTTAGGTTACAACACACAGATTCTATGTATATGTACAAACCATTGTGGTTGGCATTATGAAATCACTCTGGACTCTGCTTTGAGCACGCAACAGGAAGCTAATCTGTGCTCGAGACAGCACTGAGCTAGGTCTTTGATTGCTTCCAGCAAAGCTTGTTTGTTCATCATCATCCAAAATCTCCTTAAAAATAAGCTGCAGACAGAGAGCTGACAGCTGTGTGCATGAGAAGAAAAGCATTGAGAAGCAAACATTGATAATTTCAGAGGTGTCTTTTAAAAACATAATTATCAAGTATGCTGTGCGTGGCTCAAAACCAACTCTTTCAATCCAGCAACTTGAATTTTAGCACCACAATATACTAAACCAAATATACATGATGGAATTTAAAATCCATGTCATTGAGCTTTTGTGGATAAGCTGCATTTTCAGAAAAATCTTTTATGCAAATAGCCAAACAACAGTATTCCATTATTTTCCCACAACACAAGGTGAGTTTTCAAATAATAAGAGTGCCAATTGCTATTGGATGGGAAATGTTGACAATAAGTGCTGCATTGAATTGAAAACACAAAGTTGTTCACATTTGAGTATTTAGAGTCATTTGCAAAGATCCAAATGTTGTTCAAATTCAGATTATTTCAAGTTTGGAGTTCAGTCCTTGAAAAAAAGCATGTAGGCACAGAATAGAATGTCCGTCAAGACACCATTTTTCATGCTGTGATCTATCCCCCACTTGCTCAACCTCCTGTTCCCTCATCAACCAGCTCCTTGTTCATCTCTAGTGAATTGGTTTTAAAAGCCTCATCCTAATTACCAAATCCCCTCATGATCTTGTTTTACACAACCCGACAACACATACCATTTGGTCTCTAACTCCCTCTGCTCCACCCAAATTTGGCTGCTTTTTCAGTCACTTTGACCCTGGCTCTCGAGCACCATCTCTGAACATTGCCACCTTACCTCTGTTTCAAAAGCTCCTTAAAAACTATGGTTGGCTGATACAGGAGTATGGAATGGAGCTGTTTCCCATTTTCTATCGAAGGTGCTATATCCTGTTAGGATTCCCTAGCTCACCACATAAAGTGCTATTTTGCATGTGTGAGACTAGACAGTGAATTTTGATAGGTTATTCAACCTTGGAGTTCTTATACATGAGCCCAGTCTGGTCTGCATACAATGTCCAACCAGGGGTTGCTGGAATCAAGAACGGCGACTGCTTGATGATCTCCCCTCCCTAACTCAGTGCTGTTGAAGCTAATCACCACATTCCAGGTGTCATCACCTAACTCAGGGGGTTGAACCCAGGAACCTCTTAGCAAACATAACAGACAGGTGGTGCTTTGGGGGGGAAAATTGGATGAAGGCCCAGATTAATCTCTGCCTGCTGCTTCTGATGATGGCAGCATACAGACTTTGTGCAGTCTGCTAAGTGAAATGATAGTAGCCTGCAGGCCAGCACTAAACGCACTGTTGAGTGGCCGCACAACTCAGCAGGGGGCTCAAGTTCGTGCGGCGCTAGCCTACGCTACTTAAAGTCAGCCTGCATCTCTTAAAGGGGAGGTGCATTCTGGCTGCAGCAGGTACTGGAAGTGGCTGGGGAAGAAATTCTGATCAGGAAGAAAACTGAGAAATGGTGCAACAGGGCAGATAGCATGCTCCAAGGTTCTCTGACGCAGCACTGGAGGCCTTGGTGCAGGAGGTGGACAGGGGAGGCCCTCCAGCCACAGGGGATCAGGAAGCTTTCCAGGCAGACCCTGAGAAGGCAGTGGCAGCAGATAGCCATTGCTGTCAATGCAAGCAGTGTAATCCAAAGAACCTGGATACAGTACCACAAAAAGTTTACTGACCTCACACGAGTGGTCAAGGTCAATGAATTCATTTTCATCTGACACATCCTTACAATTGAACCACTAGCCTCATATGCTGCTCTTTTAACCAAACCCCCATCACTCACCTACCAACAATCTTTATCAACCATGACTCATACTTCACATTCATAGCGTCACCTCACCCTCACACGCTCAGCACTGTTGCAAGCCTCACACCCACATCTCACAGCTTGCACACACTGCCAGCTATTCAACTACGGAAGGCACATCACCCAAACACATTGCACAACACTCACTGACACAGTTCCCTCTCTCTTGCAGGACAAGGTAGCACATAACAGAAGCCGCAGCACCTAAACGACAGGGGGTATGCACAGATGCATGTCCTTACCCAATGGAGGGGATGGTGCTGGCCATCACTGGAATGGCCACAACTGAGAACGTGGCCAGCAACGGGACTGAAACCATTGAAGATGACGATATGTTCCTACCTAATTCATCTTTCCACATCCCATTTCCCCCTTATCCCACAATCTCTTCTGTTACAAGATGCAGATGGTGTAAACAGGCATATTTTACTTTCCCATGTCACCCCCTACAACTCTAACCTTGTGCCTTTCTCCTTTCAGATACGTAAGAACTGCTGTCTTGCCAGGCAGTAGTGCAGGAGCAAGATGAACAGGAGACTGATGATGATGAAACACCATCACTCAATCTCACACTTGCAGTCACCAGCTCAGATACTGGCACTGTGTGTACTTTAGAGGGTAACAAAGCGGTGGGATCTACAGGTGGTGAGTCACCAGGTAGGACAGGCTTGCAGCCAGGGAGCAGAAAAGGGTCATGCAGGTGCCAACTCCCTGATGAGTGAGGCCGCATGCATGAGTTCTGCTGCAGATGAGGACTTTAAGTGGTGCACAGAAAAAGGCTGATGGGCATGCACAGTGAGCAGCTTGGTGCACTGGCAGCCCTGATAGAAAACATGCTGTCACTGTCAAAGTACATGGAGGAGGAGTCCAGCACCAACGTGGCACAGGGCTTTGTGGAGAGTTTGGAGCCTATCCTTTCCAGGGTGGAGGTGATGGCCAATACCAAGAGCAAACTTGAAGACCCAACCATGATGCACTGTCTGATGGCCAATGTCTGAACTTCCATTGCAGCACAAGAAGAAGAGACCCAATGTCTGAGTGCTTCAGTGGAAGGTCAGACTAAAGCTATGCAATCTCAGTTTGTTGCTTACCAGTATGTAAAGGGGTTTGCAGGACCTCACATCAGTCCAGCAATCTGTCCTCCAACAGATTACTAGGATTGCTCAGACTGCCCCAGGGGAGTGACAGTGGCTCTGTAGTGCACGAACATGCTGTCTTCACTCAGGAGAACAGCATTCGTCCTCCCACCACTCCCACTCCACCACTGCCCTTGCTGTTGCCTCTCAGCCAACCAGCCCGGACTGCTGCTGCCCATGTAGAGGTGGTACAATCTGAAGCCAGGTCTTCCAGGCCCAGAACTGCTCAAGTGCTTCCTGCAAGATGTGCAGGAAGATGTGTCGTCATCTTGCAGGAAGCACTTGACATCTCCCCTGCAGTAAATCAACAGCTAACCAACAGCCATGCTGCAGCCACTGGGATAGCACTGCATAGAAGCACTAGGACAGGCACCAAGAGAATGCACAAGGGTGATTAACTGACTTTTGTATGGAATATTGGATGGTTTAATTGATAAAATTGACTTAGAATGGTTGTTTGTGGTGGCTTTTAATTCAGCACTGCAGCCAAGGGGACACTGTGATGGTCAGTAAGGTAATGTGTGAATGGGGAATTGGGACTGTGCTCACTGGAACCACAGTCGGGTAAGGCGATCACAGACAGTCTGGCTGGAAAGGGGATGTGGTGGTTGTTTCCACACTTCTTCCTGCACCTCCTCCTCAACTGCTCACTGTGTACCTGGTGACAGGGACTGTGTTGTCATGATGCCGAGGTTGTGCAGGATACAGCAGACCATGATGAATTGCGACAGTACCCTGGAAAGTACTGCAGGTCTTCTCCAGAATGGTCCAGGCATCAGAATTGTTGTTTGAACTCCAGTAGTCTGCTTGATGACATTCCATGTGGTCACATGATTCTCTTGCTCTCCCCCCCCCACCCCACGTGGTTGCATTGTAGAGGGAGTCATGAGCCAGTTGATCAGTGGACAGCTCTTGTTGCTCAGCAGCCACCCTCTGGTTTGGCGAGGTATCTCAAACACTGAAGGAACAGCGAACTGGCGCAGATAAATGCATCACGACAGCTGCCAGGATACCAGGCATTCACCTGCTGACTGTGATCACGCACCAACTACACACTCAGAGAGTGGAACCCTTTCTGGTTGCATGTCTCTGCATTTAGATGTGATGCCTACAAAGCCACATGTGTGCATTGATGGCACCCTGCACCATGGGGAAGCCTGCTATCCTGACAAAGCCACATGCACGTTCTGCCTACTTCCCTCTGGTCAGACAGAATGCAATGGACTTCCCTCTCCTGGCATACAGAGTGTCAGTCACCACCCTTATACAGCAGTGGACAACAAACTGAGAGATGTTAGATGGTGGTCACACCAGAAGTGTTCGCAGGCAGTGTAAATGCTATTTTGGTACCAACACGGCACCCGTATCATCAAAAATACAGGAGCTACGGCGCCAAAGTCTGTGGCCTCAGTATCTAAAAGGCTGATGAAATTCGTTGAACAATAACAGCACAGGAGTGAAACAATACAGGAAGATTGTCAAGCAGCATGAGATAGAATTGGTATTGTTTGGTATTACCACCAGATGAGAAAGAGGTCTGGGGTTCCCTTTCAGCCTTCACCTGGTCTTACTGTAATAGGGTTTAATTTTAAACATATCATGTTTTAGCT
Organism: Heterodontus francisci; assembly: GCF_036365525.1. NCBI lineage: Eukaryota > Metazoa > Chordata > Chondrichthyes > Heterodontiformes > Heterodontidae > Heterodontus > Heterodontus francisci. The sequence goes on along the minus strand of NC_090372.1, from coordinate 72,421,885 downwards.
CCCCCTTGGTGAATCCTTGTTCACCGCTTTCCAATTTAAGGCAAAGAATCCAGCACAAACAGGCTTTCTTAGGTTTAAAGAAGAAAAGTTGATATTTATTAAACAAACTGAAACTCTAATTCAGTTGATGCCTACGGATACACGGCATGCCCATGCTAGCATGCATCTGTGATATACACATGCAAATAGAGACAGAAAAGAGCAGAAGAAAAATAAAGTGGAAAATTTTGAGGTAATATCTGAAGAGTTGTTATGGTTCTTTGAGCTCACTGTAGAGTCCTTGATTCTAGGTAGATCTTGCTTTTCATTGGGGTTCAGTATTCTTCTTAAACCTTGTTCACTGTAGAAGACTTTTCTCTCTTGGGGTTCATGTGTCATCAGTGGATTCAGCGGCTTGTGAGAAAGAGATGGGAGCAGGCAGAAGAGAGATCTCAGTCCAGGAGCAATTAGACACTCTGACTTCCAACTCTCTGTGGCCTGTTCAAAAGAAAACCCTGGAACAGCCAGGTAGTCATGTGACCAGCTGGTCTAACCAGTCCTGGCCCTTGTGGATTGTATCCTCTTTAGCAGACCCTGGAATGTGCTTCCTCACCTTCAATGTCTGTTAGTATGTAAATGTTTTTTTCCAGCCATGACTGATTTGTTTAACAATGCATTCCCTCGCTCCAACAACAGTTAAAAATCAATGTTCATGACAAAATTGATGTGCCTCATTCTTGGCAGGTGGAGGACGAGCATGACATTTGAATTTTGTATGAACATACATTTCATTGTTATCAAAGATTCTTTCCAAAAGAAGTGCTTTGGTATTCAGGTGGGGTTGCATTATTTAATTGGCTTTCGATGTTGTGGATTGTCAAAGACAGCTTTTTGCATAAATCCGGGAGATGGCTTAGACTGTGTTTATTGGGTCATGCCCACTCTGTGCTGCAGCTGCACTGTTTAGGATTCACTTGCTGTTTTTAGGAGCCACATAACAGTTGAGTTGGTTGGAATCCTTCCATCTATGAAAAATGATGGGCACGCAGCAAACAATCCATTTAAGTGGGGTGTCTTCTCTTGGTGCACCTTTGTTCACGGCTGTGAAGGCCAATCCTTGAGAGGCAGGTACTGCCGCAAGTGCTGCAAGTGAAGATGCCAAGTGACACTGTGAGTTGTTGTTTTTGAGGTTGTTGCCTGTTGCCAAGTTGCTGTAGCAATTGGTCATTGTGGTATTGCACACCAGTCCACATGATGTGTTGCCATTTCCGAATTTCGCCAGCTAGTGACTCGTAGGTACGATAGTTGACATTTAGGGCCTTCATGTCTCGCTTGCAAGCATCCTTGAAGCGGGGCTTTGGGCACCCCACTGGTTGTATGTCCCCAGCTACCTCACCATACAGAAGGTCCTTGGGTATGTAACCATCTTCTATCCTGCAGACCCAAGGACCAAGGACCTTCACATAACAGTATGCTGCTGGTTAATAGGTTATTCTGCGACTAATTGTAAATGTTGGCTATGGATTCTTCACAATTCTTTTTCCTGATTAAAATAAAAGAAACCTTAAACATCCTGGAGAAGAAAAAGCAAAATAATTGTTAGCTGGACAACTGCATTATGATTGACAAAGGAGCAAAATTTTTTTTCTAAATCACATCAAAGCACCTGCTTCAACACAATGGTTAAACAGGAATAATAATTAGTGGAGACAAGCTATGGCAGCAGAGTGGGAGCAGCTCCAAGTAACTTACTGGCCAGAACGCCCAGTGCAAAGAGAAAAGGTGGGTTACCATTTCAAGCGTAAGCCATTCGTTGGAACTGGAAGCTGAAAGGTCAATGAGCTCCTTTATAGGACTGAACAAATCAAAGAGGGAGGACAGAACAAAAAAGGTTAAAAATGGTATAAAAACATAAGTGAGGGTTTTTCAGAATGGCAAATAAATACAGGCTAGTAAGTGATAAAACAGAAACCCTAGTCTCAATCTCAGCTGGGAAGCAAAATACAAAAGGTGAGTAAAGGCAAGAATAGCACTAGAATAGCTCTAAACAAGGATGGGCATAACAGGCAGCAAAATTGGGGATCTAGTAAAGGTGAATGCAAAGACCAAAGTTATAGAGAGATACAGCACTGGAACAGACCCTTCAGCCCACCGAGTCTGTGCTGACCATCAACCACCCATTTATACTAATCCTACATTAATCCCATATTCCCACAATTCTCCTACCCCCACCTACCTACACTAGGAGCAATTTACAATGGCCAATTTACCGATCAACTTGCAAGTTTTTGGCTGTGGGAGGAAACCAGAAGCCCCAGTGGAAACCCACACAGTCACAGGGAGAACTTGCAAACTCTGCACAGGCAGTACCCTGAATCGAACCCAGGTTGCTGGAGCGGTGAGGCTGCAGTGCTAACCACTACGCCACTGTGCTGCCCAAGTTGTGCAAAATACCATGGAAAAGGATGCAATACTAAGTATAGATCTTCATCTGCCAGGAGCATGCACCAAAAATTCAGGTGTGGAGGTTGGCAAACCCAGTAAGATTTTAAGGCCATTAACTGCAAGCGCACATTCATAAAATATCATTTATTGTTGCTGAGGATTGTGTTGAGCTTGATTGATGCAGTATAAGAGGCAAAAGGTAGAAATACTAGAGTGATTGTACAGATTGGCTGAGGGATGTGACTATGGAGAATTAAAAGTGGAACTGATAAGGGACTGAATAGTTGTCAGAATAGCTGATGAACCTTTGTCAGAGCTCTTGCAGTCAAAAGATGACCTTACATTCGAGAAGGCAATTTAAATTGTACGACAGGCAGAAGTCCATAAACAAAATAAAGCCATTCTGCAGGCTGAAGAGAAGCCTTGGATTAGAAGAAATCCAATGACTGTACAGTTCTTGAAGCCAATGACGGAGACATAATCTGTAGAGGAGAAGACACACACAGGTGAGAAGGTGCATGACACCGGGAAACTGTGCCAGTGCTGTGGACATAGGAAAACCCACAGATAGGAACAGTGTCCTGCTAGTAAAATGGAATGTTTCAACTATAAAAGGACAGGCCATTGTGGGAAAATGTAACAGAGCAAGACCTCTTCGCTCAAAATCACAAAGCAAAAGACCGTCACACAAAAAGCGATGAATGAAGTGCACCAACTTCCAGAAGAAAAGGAACCAGGAGATTTCCAAGGAGAAATTAATGACCCAAATCAAAGATTTTGGACAGCAGAGATCTACATAGAACAGACACCTAATGAATTTTAAATTGGGCACAGGTGTTAGTGTCACAGTTCTGTCAGACCAAGAGCCATGTTTGTAGAGACATTGCCTATCACAGGCAGACACACAGTTGCACGGCTCAGGCGGAACCCAACTGAAAGTCAAGGGTAAGCTTCAAGCAACTCCCCAGTCTAGAGGGAGATAAAATATGGAAACCTTATACATCTTGCAAAAACAGAATTTTCCCTCCTAAGCAGAAAAGCATGCTGAGACCTGCATCTGATCAAGGAGATTGAGGACGTCAGTCACAGTTGCTTTCAAGCAGACTACCTGAAACTTTTCACAGGTCTCGAAAGACTAAAGACAGATTGTAGAATCACAATTAAAGAAAATGCCAGGTCAGTGTGTATCTTCACACCCAGAAAGATACTTCATCTGCTGATGAACCAAGTTCAAGACCAGTTGTAAGAGATGACAAGAATGGGGGTCATTTCTGGTTATGCAACTGATAAAATGGAACTCTACGTATTTGTGTGGATTTAACACAGCTTAACAAAGCAGTAGCGCGTGAGATTCACCTAATGTCCACAGTGGATGATAGCTTAGCGAAATTGTCTCAGAGCACCATGTTTACCAAATTCAATGCCAATAGTGGGTTTTGGCAGGTACCCTTAGAGGAAACCTTAAGATTACTCGCCACATTTATAACACCTTTCGGGAGCTTTTGTTTCAATCAGCTACCATTTGCAATAACTTTCACACCAGAGAATTTCCAAAGGTCTACGTCTAACATCTTAGCAGGGCTCAAAGGAGTTATTTGTCACATGGATGACATCCTGATACATGGACACTAGTAAAGGAACATGACTAAAGAGATCGAGAAGTTCTACAATGACTTCAAGCAAGAGGACTAACTCAACGAGAAATGCAAATTTTCCAAAACCTCAATTAATTTCTTGGGACACATAGTAAGCAGTAAAGATATAATGGCAGACCCACAGAAGATACAGGCCACTACAGAATTCCCTACTCCTACTTTCGTTCAGCAGCGCCAAAGATTCCTTGGACTGATGAATCAATTCGCCAAATTTCTACCTCATTTGGCGCAAGTAACAGAACGGCTAAGACAACGTCTCAAAAAAGATCAAGTGTGGTATTGGAGTACACAGCAAAAAAAAGCATTCTGGAAGATTAAAGAGATGCTCATATCACCGGACATCTTGGCACACAATAACCCTACACTACCGATGATGATAGCAGCAAACGCCTGCTCCACTGGGTTAGGGGCAAAAATGCCTTCAAGAATCCAAAGATTTCATTTAGGATTGGAGATATAAGTATGAGACTGTATATGTCCAGGGAAAGATGCAAATACCTACCGATGCGCTATCTAGAGCAATGGTAGACCATCCAGCACAACAAGATGTAAATTTTGTCATTGAGATATAGTCATACTCACAGTACACTGCACAAAATTGGCCAGCAAGCATACAGAAACTGCAAGAAATTCATTACGCCCAAAAATGGGATGAAGAATGTATTCGTATAAGACAGTATAGCATACAAGGGTTGGAAGACAATGAAAACTTATATGAATATAGACAATACTTCATAATTATCGATGATTTGTTACTTTATAATCACAGACCAGTCATTCCTAGTTTACTGAGATCTATATTTTACATCAAGGCCATATGGGAATAATGAAGTGCAGAGCAAGGGCACAATCATTAGTGTGGTGGCCAGGAATATCCAAAGATATTGAAAATCTGATCCAGAACTGCTAGATCTGTGCAATACAAAGACCAGAACAGTGTGAACCTCGGTTTACTCAATATCCAACCAGACCTTGGCAACAGCTGGGTATGGATTTATTCATGTTCAACAGGAAGTCCTACATAATCATCACTGATTACTTCTCAAGTTGGATAGAACTGAGAAGGTTATAATCAACAACAACCGAAGCAGTTATGAGTTCTACAAGACATCTTTGAGACACATGGTATCCCTGATGAAGTACTGTCAGACAACAGACCACAGTTTGTAAATAAATCTTTCACACAGTTAGCGACAGGGATGGGATTTCAACATCTCACAAGTTCATCATGTTATCCATAGTCGAATGGTAAAGCAGAAGGAGATGTAAGAACCATAAAATCCTTATTGAAGAAGAATGAAGATCTTCTAAACTCACTTCTAATGTATCGTCCTACACTGTTGATGTGTGAACTATCACCTGCAGGCTTACTGATGGGCAGTAAGATAAGAACACAACTACCTGTGTTGCCGAAAAAATTGCTTCCAGGATTGAATGTCCAGGACTATGGGAGAGTAAGAGACCAGGAAAACTCTTATAGAAGGCAACAAACTCAAAATTACAACAACATATTTTGTGCCAGAGACTTACCGACACTGAATAATGACCAAACAGTATGGATACGTGACCTAGAAAGGGAAAGTACTGTAATCCACAGAGATGAAAACAACCAGAGATTGTATGTGGTACACACAGCAGAAGGGAACATACGTTGAAATAGGAGAAACATTATCCCTATTCCCCAGAAGCAACAGTCAATCATTTATTTGGAAGACCTAGATGAAGATGAACAAACCCAAAGCAAACAGAATACTACAATCCTTAGTAAAGATCAACCAGGTCAGCAATCCAGACTTACAATGAAGACTACTGATCATTCCAGTTAGACTACAACAAGATCGGGAAGAGTCGTGAAATCTCCTAACAGACTAAATCTGTGAAGTCAGGGACTTAGGGGAGAAAGGGTAGTAGATAAACTCAAAAATGTATATATGTTTAAGAATATGTTGGATAAAGACTTTGGGGGAGATGTAGTATAAGGACATATAAGGGTTAATGCTGGAGACAGTGAGAGCAACCCCTCCCACTGTAAGGGTGATGATGCAACAGGCATAGGGTAATGGACTGGAAAAGAGAGAAACAGCTCAAAGGAAGTTATCTAAGGAGGCTTGAGGAGAGTGTAAATAGGGATGTGTAAATAACAAAAGAGTTACTGGTTGAAGTTATCCAGACTCTGAGACTTTCTCAATAATGCCCTAGCTATGCTACAACTACAACAACATCATACAACAGAAGCCTTCCATAGATTATTGGTTGCAACATGAAGAGCAGAAGCATTCTGGACTGCCTGGGGATGAAGGTGTCACGGCAGCTGCCAGGATAGCAAGTACACGCTTGCATAAAGCACTTGTGGTCGCAGCTATGAGGTCTGAAGTCTGCTACAATAAGGGCACAAATCTCAGCTACCATTTGCCGAGATAGGCGCAGTCTCTTGTATCACCACCACCACCTGCAAATTCCCCTCCAGGCCACACACCATCCTGACTTGGAACTATATCGCCGTTCCTTCACTGTCGTTGGTCAAAATCCTGGAACTCCCTTCCTAACAGCACTGTGGGTATACCTACCCAAAATGGACTGCAGCAGTTCAAGAAGGCAGTTCACCACCACCTTCTCAAGGGCAATTAGGGATGGGGAATAAATGCTGGCCTAGCCAAACACACCCACATCCGATGGACAAATAAAAAAAAACACTGATTCTCTGACATGTCCAGGTAGCTTCTTCTTCAGCGGTACACCCTATGCTGAGGGTATAGCCTTCGTTCCCTTCCTGCCCCTTGTTCCTCTCATCTTCCCTCCTTATGCCCGGGGCTTTGCATTTACTGCTGAGGATGTTGATCCTGATCGCTACTCATCCCTATCTCCAAGTATCTTAATCCCATATCCAGTTGTTGCCTTGCTTGCACTCAGCTGCATTCACAATACTTACTGTGTCCTCTCTTACAGCCCCACGATCATTGGAGGGTCACGACCCCCACAACTAACCAAACACGCCCAGACCACTTGCTCCATTAACTCTGTTCACCCGATGGCAACTGTGTGCCAATGGATGAGCGCCCCTCTCAGCCCTGCACCCTTTTATGACCCTACCTCATTGAATGGCGTGTCTATGACTGGCCCCCTGCTGTGTTTCTGCCTCCTTCTACTTGAGCTGTTCTAGATCTATCTTAAATTCCATGCCTTCCACAAAAATTACAAACTGCTCCTTAACAAGCTGACAACGAGCTCACTAACAAGCTTAAATGGACATTGATCCAAATCAGGCAGGTTGCTGGGTCCCATTTCCCTGCCCCCTGAGCAAAATTGCTATACATCAGAATGGATCCAGGTGACCAGTACAATGGCTGGTGGCACAAAATTATACGTTCGCCCACTTCCTTTCTCACCCCATATCTGGACAAAAATCCTACCCAGAGTTGCTTGGTAAAGTAAGCGCCCAGTTCAGATTCTGCCTCCTCAATGTATAAGAGATTACACCATATATAGCAAAATGATATTTACTGGATTGGAGGAAGCATATGCTAATTACTAGTTTCACATGTAAGGAGTGTTTGAACACTGCCTTATCTGACCATTATTTAATTCCCTTCAATCTGTGTGAAAATTGACAACTGGAAGAGAAAAAGAAAGTGCTGTAGGTGGTGAAGTATGGATTTTGGGGCAGAGAAGGACGGGGCAGGATCACACAACAGCCCAGGGAAGCCGTCTCATTTCTCAGACTTTTCTATCTCATCATCACCATTGTCAATGCAACGAGGAAGAAATATCTTCCCAGCTTCTTCCCCTCCTTCTCCTCATTTTCCTAATTACGTGCCCTCCAACCGCAGTTGCTGTGCTGGGTCTGCAGGCAAAGATAATAGAAGCTAATAATGGGTGAATGCAACTCCTTGGGATTAAGGAGGCACAGCAGGAGGTAAAAGGTTGTGTCCTTCTGGTGCTTCAGAGCAATGCCAGGGCTGCAGCGTGGATGCTCGTCACTTTGATGGTCGGCACAGACTAGGTGGGCCGAAGGGCCTGTTTCAGTGCTGTATCTCTAAACTAAACTAACTAAACTAACCTCACTAACCTGACAGTGACAAGATGTCATGGACCTTATCATCTTTGATGGTAAGAACTGAGTGAGTGCCTGCTAGCTCCGTAGCCTTCTAGACCACTGCTTTTTTGATATATATAAATAACTTGAATATTGGAATGCAGGATAAGATCTCAAAGTTTGCCAATGATATCAAAATTGGAGGTGTGGCAGTGAGGATGATACCAATCGACTGCAATAGGACATAGACTGGCTAGTGGAATGGGCAGACAAGTGGCAGATGGAATTTAATTCAGAGAAGTGTGAGGTGATGCATTTTGGCAGAAGGTATAGGGAAAGGCAATATAGACCAAAGGGCACAGTTCTAAAGAGTATCCAGGGACAGAGGGACCTGGGGGTTCATTTGCATAGATTGTTGAAGGTGGCTGGAATATTGAGTAATTAGCAAAGCATATGGGATCTTGGGCTTCATAAATAGAAGCATTGAGTACAAAAGCGGGGAAGTTATCCTGAACCTGTATAAAGCTCTGATTAAGCCACAACTAGAGTATTGTGCCAGTTCTGTTCATCATACTTTAGAAAGGATGTGAAAGTCCTTGAGAGGATGCAGAGGAGATTTAGCAGAATAGTTTCAGGGATATGGGATTTTAGCTGCAAGGTTAGGTTGGAGAAGCTGGGGTTGTTCTCCTTGGAGCAAACGAGATTGAGGGGGGATCTGGTTGAGGTATATAAGATTATGACAAGTTTAGAAAAGATAGACAAAGAAAAGCTGCTGCCATTAGCTGATAGCGCAAGGGCTAAGAGCACAGATTTAAGGTTTTGGGCAGGAGATGCAGCGAAATGTGAGGAGAACCTTTTTACACAGCGAGTGGTAATGACCTGGAACTCGCTGCTCACCAGGGTGGTGAAAGCAGAGATGATGAGTGATTTCAAAAGGAAGTTGGATGGGCACTTGAGAGAAATAAACTTGTAGGGCTTCAGGGATAGAGTGGGGGGAATGGGATTGATTGGATTGCTCTACAGAGAACCAGCATGAGCTCAATGGGCTGAATGGCCTCCTTCTGTGCTGTAATGACTTTATGACTCTTCTCAAAGGAGATGAAGGTCTTAAAGGTTGGGATATCAGATTGGGGACATGTCTTTGGTGGGTAAAGAATGTTAATTTGCCCTGTAAGAAGATAGTGAAGGAGGGTAAGGCTAGTAGTTCAGCCAAGTTGTATGGGAAAAGTGAAGTATGAGGTATGGGGTTTTGTGGCTACTAAAATGGAAGTTGGGGTTTTCAAGTTGTGCGTTTAGGTAATTGTCATTAGGGGAGCTGTGTAGCCTTCGTATGTAATAACAAGTTAGAGACACCCCACCTGCAGATCCAGACAGCACAGTGAAGAAGTAGTTGTGCAAGTGCTGCTTTAAGAGTGTGAAGAATATGCTTGTGGTCAGGGTGGGCAATGAAGAAAGAGAAACCATGCCCAGTGAATTCCCTTGCCAGCCCTGGTGAGGTGGTTGAACTTTTTGTGGCACTGTTTGACAGTCCTAAGATGTGGGATTTGACACTCAGTGCAGTTACATTCCTGGCACCCGCACCCAGTAGTCTATGCATCTCGTCTTCAACCTCCTCAAGGAGCACTTGGAGGTCTGCATGCATAAAGTTTTACGTTCTTTTGCTAAATTGGGGAATTATTCTGTAAAACATCCAATGAAGTCATTTGAGATTGTAAAAGCCGAGCACTTACCTCACTTACCCTCTCACCTGTGTGTGTCTCAGGCTGCACTGTCTTTTTAAAGGATGCACAGAAGTTTCCATGTAGTTTAGCTCCTTACACCTTTTTTATGCCAAAGACTAATCCAATGCATATGCAAATTAGTAGACCCAGGAATCTCATGTATAACTCCCTTTGCAGGCCATTGGTGCTAAGTTTTTTTAAAGTTGCAACAGCTGCACAAGTCACCAAGGAAATTCAAGGCCTAAGATTTGAACATCTGTAGATCCTTAAATAGCTCTTAAAACAGTTACCATGACTTGTCGACCATATTTGAAAATAATTAGCTGTTGTATATGCAATTTTTTTTCACGTAGCTTAGCATATTGTGACTGGGATTAAAGGGACAGCCACCAGGCCAAAACCAGAAAAAAGCTAATTTCTGTCATACTAAAATCTGTGTGATTTATTGGCTTCAAAGGTGAAGGCTGTCCACACAGGGAGACAACAAGGGCAAGCAGTGGCTTTCATAACCTGAAAATACTTGAGCTACATGAGAAGACAGCTGTGAAATAGTTGGAATGTAGTTGACTGAGGGTGTGGCTAAGGGAAAGCTCAGCAGCTTAGTGCCAGTCAAGAAAAGCTGATGAAAGGTCAGGGAGCTGAAACGTTAACTCTGCTTCTCTCTCCACAGATGCTGCCAGACCTGCTGAGTATTTCCAGCAATTTTTGTTTTTATTTCAGATTTCCAGCATCTGCAGTATTTTGCTTTTATTTAAGCTAGTGCCTGCCCTCTTTTACTTAATGGATGAAATCCTCCAATACACACAGGCGGGTGGCTCACCGGAAAATTGTGGGTATATTGCCTGTGATTTTCAGATCTTAGCTTCTAATGATGATCCATCATTGATGCGGAGTCTTGGAAAATTTCACCCATTCTTGCTGCACTATTGAACTCGTTCACTAAGACCTAGACAAATGTTGTACATCAGAAACATGACACACAAGGATAAACTTTCAGAGACCCTGCACTGCCAGTGATGCCTTGCACTTAAAAGCCTGCTCAAGTCACAAAGAAAAGCCCGACCTGAACCCAACAGAACCACATCAGACCTGAACCTGACCCAGCCCGAGTCCCTCTATTTTCCACCCAAGCCCGACCTGACCCGACTCAAGCCTGACCCAACCACCGCAATGTTCCCTTTACTTACCTTCCAACTCCCAATCTTCCGGCAGCTGCTGCATGAGCATGATGACATCATAGAGGCACTCACACGTTCATTGTGCAGACTCAAGAGTTTCCCTGCTTGACGTTCTGGACTCGCAGTTCAGGTAAGTTTTTAACTTTTAACACTTACCTGCAATTCTTGCTGTGTGTGTCCGACCCAGACCTGGCCTGACCCGACCCAAGCCCGAAGGCCGGACCCAGAAGAGCGGCCCGACGTGACCCAAACCCAACACATGTCGTTGGGTCCCGTCGGGTTTGGGTCGGATAGCAGGCCTTTTACTTGCACTGCCAATGAGACCTCGCATGTAGCTAGCAAGATGATGGAATTGCAACCCAGTGGTTTCAGTGACAAATAATCCTTGTCAGGAATGGGGGCCTTCAAAATTTACCCCGTAATGTACTTGCATTTGAACTCTGTGCACAGTTGGTTTATGCAGGGTCCATGCTAGCATATGTTCTCCTTTTCTGCTTTCATAGGTATCTCCCAAGAAGTAGCAGGCACCAGAGATGATCAAGAAGCCTGTCCATCTCAAGAGCACCCACTCCTGATACTGCAGGAACCAACTCAGATACATCACCTGTGTATTCAGGTAGTCAAGGTAAGGGAGGAAAGCATGAAGCAGCATAAGACAGGAGCAGTTGGTTGAGCTGGCAGTAAAAGAGAAAGTACCAGCCAAAGGGAGATCCAAGCACAGATGGTCCTTAGATGCAGGAAACACCTCTTACCTTGCAGGAATTGCCTATTTGAAGGGCTCCATGCAATCTTTGGAGAATGTTCAGTATGTGCTATGTGAGAGAATCTGTGTGGAATTCATCTTTTAGACAACATTAAACCAATGCTCCATTTGCCTGATCAGTTGGAAATCAAAGATCCCATGTTACTATTTGAAGAGGGGCAGGGAATTCTCCCAACGTCCTCGGCAACATTTACCATTCAACTCTCACTAAAAGTAGATGAAATGATCATTTATGCCATTGCTATTCAAGGATCCTTGCTGTGCACAAATGTCCTGCCAGATTCGTTTATGTGATAGAAGTGACATGTAAGGGTAAATCTTCGTATTCACTGCTTAGACGGTAATTTGACAGAGTGGATTGCCTACTCATTGCAGAACTGGCCCAGGTTTCACAAGGTTACTGCCCCGGTGATAAAGATGAAAATTTAGCCCATTGATGCCATCAGTAATTTTCTGGACTGTATGGCATTCTACACTCCAGAAGAACTACATAGCAGTCTTTTGTTGCTGCTTTTCCATCAGGATGTTGTTTAAAATGGTCACCCTGATGAACAAGACACCAATGACTATGGTAAAGGCGCTACATAAATGCACTAATATTAAAACAGAAAGTGCTGGAAATACTCAGCAGGTCTGGCAGCATCTGTGGAGAGGGAAACAGAGTTAACGTCTGTGACACAGACCTGAAACGTTAAAGACCTGAAACGTTAACTCTGTTTCTCTTTACACAGATGCTGCCAGACCTGCTGAGTATTTCCAGCATTTTCTGTTTTTATTTCAGTTTCCCAACATCCGCTACATTTTGCTTTTATTTTAGCTACATAAATGCACGTTTTTTTCTTATTGTTGATGTACAGGTGCACAGGGAATTGACTGATGTTACAGCTGTTCCCTGTAATATCCTGGAAGGAGCTGGAAGTATAGATTTGATGGAGATTATGATCTTGGATACCACTGATAGCCTCCACCGCAGGGACTGTCTCCCAATTAGCTTGCAGCAGATGACACAACTCTGTCAATGCCTAAAATAAAAGCAAAATACTGCAGAAGCTGGAAATCTGAAATAAAAACAAGAAATGCTGGAAATACTCAGCAGGTCTGGCAGCATCTGTGGAGAGAGAAGCAGAGTTAACGTTTCAGGTCAGTGACCCTTCATCAGAACTGGCAAAGGCTAGAAATGTGATAGGTTTTAAGCAAATAAAGCGGGGGTGGGGCAATAGATAACAAAAGAGAAGGTGTTGATAGGACAAGGTCACAAAGGATAACTGACCAGAAGGTCATGGAGCAAAGGCAAATGGTATGTTAATGGTGTGCTGAAAGACAAAGTGTTAGTACAGAGAGGGTATTAATTGACAGAAAAATGGAACAGCCTGACCCAAAGCACAAACATTAAAAAAAAAGCAGTGGGTAGGCACATGGTTAAAAAAAATGAAGGATGAAACAAAATAAAATAAAATAAACAAATTTTAAAAAACAATAAAAATTAATTAACTAAAAATAAAAAGGGGGGTCCATCATGCTCTGAAATTATTGAACTCAATGTTCAGTCCGGCAGGCTGTAGTGTGCCTAATCAATAAATGAGATGCTGTTCTTTGAGCTTTGGTTGATGTTCACTGGAACACGGCCGCAATCCCAGGACAGAGATGTAAGCCTGAGAGCAGGGGGGAGTGTTGAAATGGACAGCAACCGGAAGCTCAGGCTCATGCTTTCAGACTGAGCGGAGGTGTTCCGCAAAACGGGTACCCAATCTGCGTTTGGTCTCCCCAGTGTAGAGGAGACCACATTGTGAGCAGCGAATACAGTTGCTTCACCTGAAAGGTGTGTTTGGAGCCTGGGATAGTGAGGAGAGAGGAGGTAAATGGGCAGGTATTACACCTCCTGCGATTGCATGGGAAGGTGCTGTGGGAGGGGACGAGGTGTTGGGAGTAATGGAGGAGTGGACCAGGTTGGCACGGAGGAAGATGCCTTTGGTAGTGGCATCAATCTGGAGGTGGTGGAAATGACGTAGGATGATCCTTTGGATGTGGAGGATTAGCTGGAAAATTATGCGATGCATGAATGCCTTAAAGAACCAGCAGAATGGGACATCACACTACAAGTTAAAATCACACCAGGCAGAAAATATTCCCCATACTGGATGGAATTTTATGGGCCTCTGGGAGATGGGATGGGAGGCTGAGGTGGGGTGGGGGCAGAGTGCCCATCACCTTCCCCTAATCCTGCAATAAAGTCAGGGGCGAAAAAGGCCAAAGACGGCCTTCCCACCCAGAGGCCAATTGAGGTCCTTAAATGGCCAATTAATAGCCTCCTCCATGGGCAATCTATGGCCATGAAAGGCCACTGGCAGCAAAGGCCACCCATCTGCTAACCCCCCCCCCCTCCCCAACAGCCTCAAGGACCACCCCTCCAAACCCCCCAACACCTTGCCAGGGCCTGCTGGACTGGCCCTAGCGACCCTGCCTCACTTACCTTGGGTCTGGGGCTCCATGCCTGCTCCTGGTCCCAGGCCTGGAGTAGTATTGGCAGTGGCCACCACTCCTGGTGGCACTGCAGATACTACTGAACTTCCGGCCCTCTAATTGGCAATACGTTCTTGAAGGTGGGCTCCCTATCCTTAAAGGGACGGGGCCCATGGCACTGGGCAGTTAATTGCCCGAGCGCTTTAAATACAGCTGGGGACGCTCTGAAGGGCAATGTCATGGTTCCCCTTGCCTTTTCGGCACATCAACAGCATCCCTGGAGGCTCGACTTAATTCTGCCCACTGTCCTCATCAAATCTCGGTATATACTAAAGTAATACCGAACCAGAAGTAAAAACTACTGGCCAAATATTGAATAATATAACTATGTTTGTCATTTTAGAGATGTCTCATGGGTGTCTATTGTTCACTTTGATCACTGATGTTATAGAACTCAAACAATTTATAGGAATAGGGCAGCATGAAAGATAAGGTGAAATGCTGTTGGAAATACCTACTTGCCAGGAACCAGTTATTGATTGAGGCACAATGTGTACAGACTTCTGCCTCATCAAAGATGCATGCACTGACATCTGCTACATATTCAGTTAAAAGCTGAAATATCTACCACTGATTCTTACAGCCATAATGATAGCAGTTAAACTAGTTATTGGGAACAATTTCATAACCACAAGCCTTTTTCAAAGAATGTTTGTACAGTCTAAAATTGAATCATATTAAGGAATGATGGGCGTACTTCTACTCAAAGAGAGAGATGTAGCCACTTCCCAATGTCATGAATGGTGCAGGGGATAACCTACAACTGGGTAGAATTTTATGCCACTGTTGGATTTCCTTGTGACTTTGAAGCTGTAGATTGCATAGTCCTGAAAATAACTCAAAGGCATATTGGGAGTAAGGGGTCCGATATGATGTGGGAAAAGAGGATGTAAGTTCAACGTGTCTGACAGTGGCATTTTAATGTAGATACCTCATTATGATTTTACTTCCGGGTTTGGCTTCAATTTCAAGGCAGTGGGAATGATGCGAGCCCTCATGATGCGATCTCAACTAGAGTATTTAAATGGCCAATCTAAAGATTGAATTTGGAGGAATTGGGAATTGGAAGCAAGAGAGGATGAACTATCAAAATAGAATCAAGATTGTCAAAGGCTGCACTCTGCTTCAATAACACCTCACTGATGCACTGCTGGGGTCTGTGAGGAGCCAGAGAAAGATACTCTTTCCCAGTAATGGGATGAAGAAACTTGCTGCTAACACAAACAAGGCATTGCTGGAGGTGGCCCAGGAGGTCAGTAGCAGAAGCATTGTACCACGGTCTCGGATTCAATGTAGAAAGCACTTTTATGACCTAAGCAGGTCAGGAAAGATGAGTACAGCAGCACATTCACCAACATCCTGCTGTGCACATCACCCAACCCCCTCACTCTGCCTTGTCGCCCCTACTCCATCACGTCATTCCTCACACCCATTTATCTTCCTTAGTACACCCATTTTTCTCTTTCAATACATTTCCTCACATTCTCATCGATCCATCCCCATCCACTCACTCTCATCCTCATGCAATTTGGTTTCTCTCCATGATAGTCACTCTCACCAAATGCACTGCATCCATCTGGTGAACACGTCCCATGATAGTCAATCATGGGTCTGCTCTTTTCCCCTTTGCAGGAGAAAAGAGTTCAAAACATAAGGGGGAGGGAGAGAACCAGTGGGCGAACCTCTCATATCTGACAATTGCAGAGGAAGAAGCTTTGGAGAACACTGGCATCTCAGAATTCCTAGCTGTTGGAGATGGGGAGATGAGGACACTGCAGATACCTGGTGACAGAATGAAATATAATACATACACATGTGATGTCAGTCATGTTGATTGATTTCAGCAGTGAGTGAAATATTATCACCTTCATAATGAGAAGTTGCAACATTTCCAGAACTAATTCATATCGTTTATCACTGCCAGAGCCTTCACAAGTGCAGCAACAGACCATGGATCTCATGCATAACAAATTTCAGAGGAGCTGATTCCTTCTGAGGGTCCACCATCACAGAACTCATGCTTACTAAACACCAGCTCAATGCAGTTAGACAGAAAGGTGGATTTTCATCTAGGAACTCACTCTTCAAAAGTGAGCATAAGTGGTGACAGTGACAGCTGCGGAGAGTCTGGGTTCGAGGGCACAGCATTCTCCAAGCTCTGCTCAGCTGGACACAGAAGATGTATCCCAGGAGCTGTTGATGAAAAAGAGAATCACTGAGGAGCAGCAGTGAATGTGTGATGCACCGACAAGCTTCCAAGCACACTGAGCACATTGCAGAGAGAATGGAGGAGACCGCCTCAAGCTCGAGTGGGATGATGTGGCAGGGAACTGCGATGTTGTGTTCATGCATGGATAGGGTGACCAGCTCCATGGAACATCAAATGTGACAATGTTAACATGTCTGTCACTTTAAATAGGATGACAGGTACCTCAGCCTTGTCCCTACAGCACCCCACTGATCTGAACCGAAATGCTCTCCAGCAGCTCTTAGTCCCAGCAGAGGTGGTCACTGCTGGGACTACACTCATCTTCAGGATGAAGAAGAAGGATGGCCTCGGAGAAAGGTAAGTTTTTAGGGACTTGCTGGGGACAATTGGTCAGGTCTCGGCAAGGCAAGGGGGGTTGGTTAGGGGACGCGGAGGGTGTGTTGTGCATTGGGACCAGTTGGGGCTTCGGGGGTGGCCCTCCGTGGGGTCTCAGGGTTCCCGATCAGGAGGCCCCCATCTCCAGCCCACAAGAAAACCATCTAGTTTTATCAGGTGGGCTTTCTGTGACCTCAGCCATCCGCCTGCCAAGCGTAAAATACCCGTGGTGGCAGGTGGAGGCCCTTAAGTGAAAGTTAATTGGCCACTTAAGGGCCTTGATTGGCATTGGTCGGGTGGGCCGTTTTTCGTCACTGCCGCCCCGTGTAAATTGGCAGCAGAGGCGGGAGTAGTTCGGGAAGAGCCCCCCCAGCCTCCCACTCCGTTTTATGCCTCCTCCCCAAGCTGCCAACAGCCTGCTCTTTTGGGGGGATTAAAATTCCAGCCAGTGTTCCTTTTTGTTCGTGCCATACTGACGGTTTTGACTGAATTGTTTGTATTCAAAGTTAACAGTCAAGTTTGGTTGGACCAGTCTCAAATGTGTCTGTAACCAGTCTGTCTCTTCATCAAAAGCTCAGCAGGTGTATATCCTGTAGTGGAGTGTGGGGCTGTTCTGTAGCCCAATTAGCCAACCGTTGTTTTATACTGCGTTTTGAACATTGATGCAGTACTTGCTTCTTGAGTGCATCTTTAATTATCCTCATGGATCTTTCAGCTACTCTGTTTGATGCTGGATGATAAGGAGGTTTGAGGGTATGTTTGATACTGTTTTGATTCATGAAATTTTGGAATGTAGCAGAATGAAATTGAGGACCATTATCTGAGACAAGCTCCTCAGCTAATCTATAACAAGCAAAAATAGACCATAACTTGTTTGTCGTTCATTCAGCATTGCCTTTTGACTCATGTGCTTTACTTCGATCCACTTTGAGTGGCTATCGATGACTACCAAAAAATTGTCATTTTCCTTTTCACAAAAGTCTACAAGAACTCTTTGAGATAGTTGAGTTGGCCAGGACCACGACTGCAAAGGAGTTTTTGGCAGCTTATTTCTACAGTTTTGGCAGATGGTACATTTTCTAACCAATGATTCTAGGTCACTGTTTATACCAGGCCAATAAACAAAACCTCTCGCTATGGATTTCATACTGACTATTCCTGTGTGTTCAGTATGGAGTTCCACCAGAATCCTATCTCTTAAAGAACTACATACCACCACTCTGTAACCCCACTTGATGCAGGGCTATTGACATGACAATTGTGAAATGGTTTCAGTTCCTTGTCTGTACACTGGTCAAATTCTGTCCATCCATTCAATGTCTATTCAACACTGAGTCTTTCTAAGTTTCAGCTGCAATTTCAGTTGCAGTGATTGGAAAGTCATCATCTACTACCCCTATTGTGAAAGTTGCACCATCACAGTGTACTTCTGAGTCCTCATGCGGCAAATGTGACAGTGCGTCAGTGATAGCATTCTCTTTTGAATTGCAATATTCAATGTTTTAGTTGTACTGTGACAGAAGTACAGCCCACTGCTGCATCCTTGACGCTGCAGACTTTGGTACTAGAATAGCTACTAGGGGTTTATGGTTTGTAACTAGCATGAAGTTTCTACCCAACAGAAAATGGTGAAACTTTTTGTTTCTGAAGATGATTCTAAGTGCTTCCTTTTCTATCTGCGTGTAGTCACATTCACTCTTGGTGAGAGTAAGCAACACGAATGCTATGGGTTTCTGTTGACCGTCATCCGTGACATGACTGATCACTGCTCCAATTCCACAGTTTGAAGTCTCACTAGTTAGCTTCAGGTCAAGATTTATGTCGCAATGAATGAGTAGTGCATCACTGGTCAAGCTTCTATTACATGTGTCATAAGTATCTTGTTGTGGTTTGGACCATTCCCATTTCACATCTTTCTTCAGCAACTTGTAGTGGAGCTAACATTGTTGCAAGCTCAAGCAGAAATCGCGAGTAGTGTTGGAACATGCTTACAAAAGGTCTAAGATCAAATGCATCTTTTGGTTTTGGAGTATTGACTATTGTCTCTATCCCCTCTTTCACTGGTTGTAGCCCCTTTTCATTGATTTTCAGGTCAAGATGCACTACCTCGATTGCCTGAAAGCACACTGGTTCCTTTTCAACTTCACATTGTGATCATTGAGCCTTTCTAACACTCATCCAACACTTGAAGATTCTCTTCCTCTGTTGCGGTCGTGATCAACACATCATCCCGATTACACCAACAATGCGGCATTCCTTGCAAAATCTTATCCACTGTAGCTTGGAAGATTTTTGGAGAAGACTTCACAATGTGTAGGAGTATAACCCCTTGCATGTGTTTATCGTGAGAAACTGCTGGCTCTTTCAATCCACACTGAGCTGTGCACAAGCACGGGACAAATCCAACTTCATGAATAGCTTAGATCCTGTTAACTCTGCATACAAATCTTGAGAGGTCGGTTGTGGATACTGCTCATCACCCACTGCCTGGTTGATTGTGGCTTTGTAGTCCCCACATCGTTTTATGGTTTTGTCTGACTTAAGCACTACTAGAATTGGCATTGCCCAACCACTGTAGTCAGTTTTCACTAGCAAAGCTTCCTCTCTAGCTTCTTTAGTTCCTCTTCAGCCTGGGTTTTGAGAGCACAAGGAACCGGCCTAGCCTTGCAATATGCTGGTTTTGCATCAGGCCCAATTCAGATATGTGCTTCCTCACCAATTATACCTTCATAGCTGTCCTCGACAATGTTGCTGTAACTATTCAATAACTGATCAAACTTCTTGGTCATCTGAACTTGGAAAACATAGGACAGACTTTTATAGGTGCCCCTGAGACAGGTTCAGAAGTGGAGGGGACCATAGAATTTTGACGGGAGGTGGGGGTGGTGGGGGGTGTACAGCCACATTCGGGCCTCTTCCTGCCATCGCTGCGATTTAACTAGCTGTGGGGAGGGGGGGCCTCCACCACATGAGGCGGTCTCCCGGTAAAACGAGGCGACCTTCCTGCGGGCTTGGGTGGGGGGGCCCTCCTCCAAGGGCAATCTGTAGCCCATGGAAGGCCCCCACCAGGAAAACCTGCACCTCCCTGAATCACCTTCCCCCTGCATTGAATGCCTACCCTCCCCCCCGCCTCGGCGGGGCCTGCCATGCCTCACTTACCTTGGATTCAGGCTCCAGTGCTGGGCCGGGGTCTAAGACCTGGTGTAGTACTGGCAGTGGCCACTGCACCCAATGGCACTGCCTATACTGCTGATTGGCTGGCAGCTCTTGGAGGCGGGATCCCCGTTTTTAAACGGACACAGACCGCGGCGCTAGGCCGTTTATTGGCAAGGCGCTGTAGAATCTCTCTGGAGCGGGGCTCCAGCTGATTGAGGCAGGACTCCCTCCCCCCCACACCACTGCCTTTTGCCCAGCACTGGGAGCCCCGCCATGGGTGCAAAATTCAGCCCACACTTTCAGTCTAACTTCAGCTTGCAAAGGTACTCTTTGCCCATTAATTTTGGTTTTTTTCACATATCTTGCTACAACAATGGGCAACTTGAGAGACTTGCCCTTATATTGAACTCCATTTGTCCACATTTCCAACACCTCATCAGAGTAGGTTTTCAGCTGAACTGTGCTCTCAGATAGAGGTGAATCACTGAGTTGACTGTCATATGTGTCTCTACGCAATGAAGCAACCTGTAGCCGTATCGATGCACATGTTGATGTACTGTTGATTTACCACACCTTGTACAAAGGTCTCGGTCAGTTAAGTGATTGCTAGTAAATTCACTTCAAGATTGTGATCTCCACCCTTGTGACGTCGCTGTTTTCCATTACTATTTGCTTGGCAAGCAGTTGCAACTTGGCCTTTCCTTTGGCAATTAAAGAATTTGGCATTTCTGTACTGACATGTTTGAGTCATACGGTTTCCATTATGATGATAACAAGTCACTAAACCGCTATCACCAGCACTCTTCTGAAAGGAGCTGTACTGGTCAATTGTGGAGGATAAAATTCCCAAGCAGTCCTTGATGCCATTTCCATGAGCAATCTTACACCCTAGCTCAAATGTAAGATTTTTTGTGTTCAGTAACTTTGATTAGATTCTTTTGTCCACCAATCCACACATAAATCTGTTTCATAATGCAAAGTCGAAGACTGTGTTGAAGTTGCAATGTAGTGATAAATTCTTCAGTGCATCAATGAACCAACCAATTGTTTCTCTACTTTACTGATTTCTGGTTCCAAATTTGTAGCTTTCTGCTATCTCTAGTGGCTTTGTGTTGAAATGTTCCTCCAACTTGGTGATGATTGGTTTGAATCTTTTGCCTTATTGGGAGCAAGAAGGTTTGTTAGCATGCCATACATTTCTGGGCCAATATCTGTCAGCAAAATTGCTTACTTGCGCTCAAGAATTGTCTTATTCTGAGCCTTGACCTCTTCACTTTCACCTTCAAGTTCCAAAATGTTATTAGCTCGGAAAAACATGCCCATTCATTCAATATACAAATTGAATGAATCTTGAGCCCTCTCATATATTCCCAACCTTCCAACGTATCCTGTGCGTGCAGCCATCTTGTCCCATTTCCAAATTCAACAGTGACACTGTTATGTCTTCTAGTTGTCTTTGGGTTCCCATAAGTTAGAAATAATCATACTTTAAGTTTAAAAATACTGGATTTTTTTTATTTCATTCAGTTTTCATGCTACCTGGTAAGGACTGCTTTGAATGGTGTAGTGTTACACATCATGTGATTCCATTGCAGCAGTGAATATGGCACACTGGAACACACTTATACTTAACAATTAGTTTCTTGCCCTTTACAAATGATATGACATTTGTGATGAAAGCCACACCTGCCAAGGATGAAGCATATTAATTGCATCATATGGAACATTAATTTTAAACTCTTACTGGACTGAAAACATGGCGGCACCTGCATTCTAAAATGACAGTGGCTGGAAACATTTGCATTCTAAAAGACAGCGGCCTGGACTAAACAATGGAACTGCTCCCTGATTCAATTAACCAAATGGATTTTGATCACAAAACATTGACTGTTTAAAAGCCAGCATTCCAGCCCCTTACTGAGGATGGCTACTAATATTGAAAGAATCTACAAAACCTTGCCGGGCCGGTTGTGTAAAAAAAAAAGATAGTCACATGACTGGCCTGCTGGACCCAGTATGGTTTGAATTGTGTTCACAGAACAGGTTGAGATCAGACTGCAACTGAACTTGAAGGAAGACAGCATCTCCCTGTCTCGCTCTTTCTCTTTCTCACAAAAAGAAGAAACTGCAACTGGATTTCAAGAAGACAGAAAACCATTGAAACAAGTTTGAAAGAGTGTTCTGGGCCCCAACGAGATGCCAAAATCGAACTGCAATCAAAGACTTTACATAAAACTCAAAAGACAGTAAATGAACTCCAGCTATTAGCTTCAAATCTTTCCCCTTGATTCTTTCTCCTTTTCCATCTCTATCTGCGTGTGTGTTCCTCATTATGCATGCTAGCATGGTTGCATCACGTATTTTTATTAGTTTTAACCGAATTAGAGTTTTAAGGTTAATAAACTGACATCTTTCCTGTTTAAATCTAAGAAAACCTGTCTGGTTGATTTCTTTACCATTACAATTAGAGAGCGGTGAAGAAGGATTCACTGAAGGAAGCTAAAAACAAGGTGTTTTAAAAATTAAACCCTGTTACGGCCAAACCAGGAAAAGGCTGAGAGGGAACCCCTAGACACCTTTCTCACCTGTTCGTAACAGAAATTTGGTGGCTAGCATCCGGAATCAACCCACAGATAAATGAGAAACTGGAAGTGGGAAGTCAAATTGATTGCAATCAAAAAGAAAAAAGATTTCAATACAGGTTTTCTTGTGGTTCTGTGTGCTAGAATACTAACATGTCTGCGACTGAAGCTAGTAGCTCCCCAAGCCAGGGTGAAGTAACTTGGGATAAGTTGAAGGCACTGTCTATGGAAGAGTTGAGAAAAATGGCTGAGCAGGAATCACAGTCCGGGCCAAGGCTAGGAAGTCCAAACTCCTAAGATTAGTGACCAACCATTTTTCCCTCGAATCTGAAGAAGGAGAAACAGGGTTAGAAATAGACTCTGACAGGGTATTGCGAGCAAAGACAAATTGGAACAGAGGAAGCTTGAATTAGAAGACATTGAAAGAGAAGGAGAGAGAAAGAGGACAGACAGAAAGAAAGACCCTTCCAGAGGGAATGTGAGGAATGGGAAAGAGAAAGAGAGAGACAGGAGTAAGAAAAAGAGAGAGAGAAGAGAGAGAGAAAGCAAGAGAGGAGAGAAAGAAAGAAAGAACCTTCCAGAAGGAATGTGAGGAAAGAGAAAGAGAGGGACAGGAGAAAGAAAAAGAGACAGAGGAGAGAGAAAGAGAAAGAACCCCCAGAAGGAATGTGAGGAAAGAGAAAGAGAGGGACAGGAGAAAGAAAAAGAGAGAGAGAGGAGAGAGAGAAAGCAAGAGAGGAGAGAGAGAAAGAACCTTCCAGAAGGAATGTGAGGAAAGAGAAAGAGAGGGACAGGAGAAAGAAAAAGAGACAGAGGAGAGAGAAAGAGAAAGAACCCCCAGAAGGAATGCGAGGAGAGAGAGCTGAGGTGGCTTGAGTTAACTAAGGGACAACAGAGTAACCCTAGTGAAAGCGTGGCCAATATGGAGGATTGTAATTCAGGGCTGGGACTGAATTGCTGAAATTTACTCAACTGATCGCAAAATTCAATGAGGGAGATATGGAAGCATTTTTTGTATCTTTTGAAAAACTTGCAAGGCAGTTAAAGTGGCCAGCTGAGACTTGGACTCTTCTATTACAAAGCAAGTAAACAGGAAAAGCCCATGAGGTTTATTCCCTGTTGCCAGATGAGAGTTCATCCAATTATAAACTGACAAAAAACGCTATGCTCAGGGCATATGAGCTAGTACCGGAAGCCTACCACCAGAAATTTCAAGCCCTCAAGAAGCAAGCTGATCAAACTTACCTGGAGTTTGAAAGAAGTAAGCAGCTGGCTTTTGACCAGTGGCTGAGGGCTCTTAAAGTGCAGCCCAGCTATGAGAATCTCAGAGAGGTAATTTTGTTCAAGGAATTTAAAAACTCTCTCCCACTCTCCATAAAACACATGTAGAGGAATAAAACATTCATAGAGCCAGGCAAGCCGCAGTTCTGGCTGATGAGTTTGCTCTCATCTATAAGTCGGTTCCCCAGGGGAAAACCTTTCATAATCACCCCCACAAATCCGAAAAGGGTTGGGAGGTGATAGAAGCCCAAGTAGTCCTGGGAGAGCAAGAAAAGCAGGAGACACCGGGGGCCCTCCTTCAGCCAAAAAGGAAGGTGCTGTAAGTAGGAGTGAGACCCAGAGACCTGTGTGCTTCCATTGTAATAAAGCAGGTTATCTGAGAGCTGACTGCTGGAAACTACGGGGAAAGCCTGTAGGGTTAATCAGGGCACACCTGCTCAGTGAATTAGAAAGGATCTTAAAGGAAAGCACAGCTGAACAAGC
Source organism: Heterodontus francisci (assembly GCF_036365525.1). Lineage (NCBI taxonomy): Eukaryota > Metazoa > Chordata > Chondrichthyes > Heterodontiformes > Heterodontidae > Heterodontus > Heterodontus francisci. Next base: position 72,397,505 of record NC_090372.1, on the reverse strand, counting down.
TGTGGCTACAACTGCAGCAACAGTAAGGCCCAGGAAACATACTGCTGTAGGTGCAGGAAAATTTAATATGATTCCTGAATGTTATCGGGATTTTGTGTCTGAAGGGAGAGTAACCCCATAACCCTGGAGTGGGCAAGCAAGCCCATAGTAATCCTCAGGACACAGGGATCACTAGATCCCTTTTATTGGAAAAGGGCCTGACCTTTCCCCCAGAGAGTGCAGTAAATACCAAGATGGTGATGAATGGTATTGGAGGGCAGTGTATGTCTGTACCTTTACTTCGGGTGCAACTGGAGTGTGACCTAGTTTCAGGACCGGTGACCGTAGGGATCATCCCTTGTTTGCCTGTGGACAGGTTTGGCCTGTTCCTAGGTAATGATCCGATGGGGGCGATGGTGGTAGCTTCCCCAGCAGTGAAAGAGAGACCGCAGGAGGTCAGAGAGACAGGGCAGTGGCAGGATACGGTCCCCTGCAGTTTCCCTGAATGTGTAGTGAATCAGGCCATGATCAAACCAGTTCCCCAGAGGAGACTGAATTAGCACTGCAGTCAGATGACCATGAGGTCTGTCTGTCTGAGACTTTCTTTGGAAAGTTAGAGGACTCATGGAATGGATTAAATGAATCTTGCCTAGCTGAGGCTCAGCGTGCCGACCCAGTATTGAGAGAGTCAGCACAGGCTGCCCAGTCTGAAATTGAAGCAGAGGTAGTCCCTGATTGCTACTATTTAAAGAATGGGGCACTGATGAGGAAGTGGACTTCTCCTCACAGACCTGAGGACAAAGAGTGGACAGTGGTTCACCAGGTAGTGATGCTGCAGAGGTACTAGAGAGAAATATTAAGAATGGCCCATGAGATTACAGTGGCTGTACATGACGCTATATGAAAAACCAAAGCCCACATAAGACAGCAGTTTGACTGGTCAAAACACCACAAAGGTGTGGTGGAGTACTGCAGGAGTTGCCACATGTGCCAGCTTGAGGGGAAACCCCAACCTACGGTCAAATGTGCGCCCCTAAGTCATGTATCAGTGTTTGGGGGACCCTCCAGCAGAGGGCTGGTGAACTGTAAGGGACCCCTGCCGATAACAAAATGGGATAGACAGGCACAAGGCTGGCAAAAAGTTAGAGAGGAAAGGGGAAAAAGGGACAAAAAGGACAGGTTAAAGGAATTCCTGGAGGAATCCCAGACGAAAACCCTTACTGTCCAGTTAGCCAACCACGAAATGTTTGAGAAATTAGACCCCACATCCTCCTATGTAAATACAGACATCAAAGGCACCCCACCAAAGTTTCTCACAGCATTTACAGAAACCAGCAGAGACAAAGAAAGTCCTCAAGAGGGCAGAGAAACCGTGAAGGTGATGCCTCACCTAGTCAAAGTGCCGCAGGGGAGTGCAATAGAAGCAGGACAAATACCTGCAAGCAGGAGTGTCCCAGCGCATAAAGGGAAGATTAGCAAAAGAATCATCCCCCACAGTCAGGAGGAAAGGGAAACAACCTTCCCCAAGGCGAAAAGCCCTTGCATGACTCATCAAGGCACTGAAAGAGAGTTCAGAATGGATCCATCCACTACTGACTCTCAAGAGCAAAGAACAAAGGACAAAGAACAAAGAACAGTACAGCACAGGAACAGGCCATTTGGCCCTCCAAGCCTGCGCCGATCTTGATGCCTATCTAAACTAAAACCTTCTGCACTTCCCTCTATTCCCATCCTATTCATGTATTTGTCAAGATGCCTCTTAAACGTCGCTATCGTACCTGCTTCCCCCACCTCCCCCGGCAGCAAGTTCCAGGCACTCAACACCCTCTGTGTAAAGAACTTGCCTCGCACAGCTCCTCTAAACTTTTCCCCTTGCACCTTAAACCTATGTCCCCTAGTAACTGACTCTTCCACCCTGGGAAAAAGCTTCTGACTATCCATTCTGTCCATGCCGCTCATAACTTTGTAAACCTCTATCATGTCGCCCCTCCACCTCTGTCGTTCCAGTGAAAACAATCCGAGTTTTTCCAACCTCTCCTCATAGCTAATGCCCTCCAGACCAGGCAACACCCTGGTAAACCTCCTCTGTACCCTCTCCAAAGCCTCCACATCCTTCTGGTAGTGTGGCGACCAGAATTGCACGCAATATTCTAAGTGGCCTAACTAAATTTCTGTACAGCTGCAGCATGACTTGCCAATTTTTATACACTATGCACCGACCGATGAAGGCAAGCATGTCGTATGTCTTCTTGACTACCTTATCCACATGTGTTGCCACTTTCAGTGACCTGTGAACCTGTACGCCCAGATCTCTCTGCCTGTCAATACTCCTAAGGGTTCTGCCATTTACTGTATACTTCCCACCTGCATTAGATCTTCCAAAATGCATTCCCTCACATTTGTCCGGATTAAACTTCATCTGCCATTTCTCCGCCCAAGTCTCCAACCGATCTATATCCTGCTGTATCCTCTGACAATCCTCATCACGATCCACAACTCCACCAACCTTTGTGTCATCCGCAAACTTACTAATCAGACCAGCTACATTTTCCTCCAAATCATTTATATATAATACAAATAGCAAAGGTCCCAGCACTGATCCCTGCGGAACACCACTAGTCACAGCCCTCCATTCAGAAAAGCACCCTTCCACTGCTAACCTCTGTCTTCTATGACCGAGCCTGTTCTGTATCCATCTTGCCAGCTCACCTCTGATCCTGTGTGACTTCACCTTTTGTACCAGTCTGCCATGAGGGGCCTTGTCAAAGGCTTTACTGAAGTCCATATAGACAACATCCACTGCCCTTCCTTCATCAATCATCTTCATCACTTCCTCAAAAAACTCAAATCAAGTTAGTGAGACATGACCTCCCCTTCACAAAACCATGCTGCCTCTTGCTAATAAGTTCATTTGTTTCCAAATGGGAGTAAATCCTGTCCCGAAGAATCCTCTCTAATAATTTCCCTACCACTGACGTAAGGCTCACCAGCCTATAATTTCCTGGATTATCCTTGCTACCCTTCTTAAACAAAGGAACAACATTGGCTATTCTCCAGTCCTCTGGGACCTCACCTGTAGCCAATGAGGATACAAAGATTTCTGTCAAGGCCCCAGCAATTTCTTCCCTTGCCTCCCTCAATATTCTGGGGTAGATCCCATCAGGCCCTGGGGACTTATCTACCTTAATGCTTTGCAAGACGCCCAACACCTCCTCCTTTTTGATAACAACATGACCCAGACTATCTACACTCCCTTCCCTAGACTCATCATCTACCAAGTTCTTCTCTTTGGTGAATACTGATGCAAAGTACTCATTTAGCACCTCGCCCATTTCCTCTGGCTCCACACATAGATTCCCTCCTCTGTCCTTGAGCGGGCCAACCCTTTCCCTGGTTACCCTCTTGCTCTTTATGTATAAAAAGCCTTGGGATTCTCCTTAATCCTGTTTGCCAATGACTTTTCATGACCCCTCTTAGCCCTCCTGACTCCTTGCTTAAGTTCCTTCCTACTTTCTTTATATTCCTCAAGGGTTTTGTTTGTTCCCAGCCTTCCATCCCTTACAAATGCTTCCTTTTTCTTTTTGACTAGGCTCACAATATCCCTCGTTATCCAAGGTTCCCGAAACTTGCCAAACTTATCCTTCTTCCTCACAGGAACTTGCCGGTCCTGGATTCTAATTAACTGATGTTTGAAAGACTCCCACATGTCAGATGTAGATTTACCCTCAAACAGCTGCCCCCAATCTAAATTCTTCAGTTCCTGCCTAATATTGTTATAATTAGCCTTCCCCCAATTTAGCACCTTCACCCGAGGACTACTCTTATCCTTATCCACACGTACCTTAAAACTTATGGAATTATGGTCACTGTTCCCGAAATGCTCCCCAACTGAGACTTCGACCACTTGGCTGGGCTCATTCCCCAATACCAGGCCCAGTACGGTCCCATCCCCAGTTGGACTATCTACATATTGTTTCAAGAAGCTCTCCTGGATGCTCCTTACAAATTCTGCCCCATCCAAGCCCCTAGCACTAAGTGAGTCCCAGTCAATATAGGGGAAGTTAAAATAACCCACCACTACAACCGTTACCTTTACATCTTTCCAAAATCTGTCTACATATCTGCTCCTCTACCTCCCGCTGGCTGTTGGGAGGCCTGTAGTAAACCCCCAACATCGTGACTGCACCCTTCCTATTTCTGAGCTCCACCCATATTGCCTCGCTGCATGGCCCCTCCGAAGTGTCCTCCTGCAGTACAGCTATGATATTCTCCTTAACCAGTAATGCAACTCCCCCACCCCTTTTACATCCCCCTCTATCCCGCCTGAAGCTTCTAAATCCCAGAACATTTAGCTGCCAATCCTGTCCTTCTCTCAACCAAGTCTCTGTAATAGCAACAACATCATAGTTCCAAGTACTAATCCAAGCTCTAAGTTCATCTGCCTTACCTGTTATACTTCTGGCATTGAAACAAATGCACTTCAGACCACCAGTCCCACTGTGCTCAGCAACATCTCCCTGCCTGCTCTTCCTCTTAGTCTTACTGGCCTTATTTACTAGTTCCCCCTCAGTTATTTCACCTGCTGTCCTACTGCTCTGGTTCCCACCCCCCTGCCACACTAGTTTAAACCCTCCCGAGTGATGCTAGCAAACCTTGCAGCCAGGATATTTGTGCCCCTCCAGTTTAGATGCAACCTGTCCTTCTTGTACAGACCCCACCTGTCCCTGAAGAAATCCCAATGATCCAGATATCTGAAACCCTCCCTCCTACACCAGCTGTTCAGCCACGTGTTTAGCTGCACTATCTGCCTATTTCTAGCCTCATCCACTGATGTCTTCCCGCCTATGTCGTTGGTACCGATGTGTACCGCAACCCCTGTCCGTTCAGAGACATCCTTGACCCTGGCACCAGGGAGGCAACATACCATCCTGGAGTCTCTTCCACGTCCACAAAAACGCCTATCTGTGCCCCTGACTATAGAGTCCCCTATAACTATTGCTCTTCTGTGCTTTGTCCCTCCCTGCTGAACAACAGTGCCAGCCGTGGTGCCACTGCTCTGGCTGCTGCTGTTGTTTTCCCCTGATAGGCCATCCCCCCAACAGTATCCAAAATGGTATACTTGTTAGAGAGGGGGATAGCCACAGGGGATTCCTGCACTGACTGCCTGCCCCTTCTAGCGGTCACCCATCTATCTGCCTGCACCTTGGGTGTAACCACTTCTCTAAAACTCCTGTCTATGATGCTTTCTGCCACCTGCATGCTCCTATGTGCATCCAGTTGCCGCTCCAACCGATCCATGCGGTCTGTGAGGAGCTGCAACTGGGTACACTTCCTGCAGATGTAGTCGCCCGGAATGCTGGAAACAGGTGAAGCACTTTACCCCTCTAACTGACATTTCTAGCATTAATTAATAAATGAATTTAAAATAAATAAATACTTATTAAATCCTTACTAAATTATGTTACAATTAACTATATGGTCCCTAGTGCTAGATTTCTACTATAAATATTAAATGCTAACTAAATACAGTAATCTCCTCCCTCTGGTTTACAAAGAACAAAGAAAATTACAGCACAGGAACAGGCCCTTCGGCTCTCCAAGCCTGCGCCGATCCAGATCCTCTATCTAAACATGTCGCCTTTTTTCTAAGAGTCTGTATCTCTTTGCTTCCTGCCCATTCATGTATCTGTCTAGATACATCTCAAAAGACGCTGTCGTGCCCGCGTCTACCACCTCCGCTGGCAACGCGTTCCAGGCACCCACCACCCTCTGCGTAAAGAACTTTCCACGCATATCCCCCCTAAACTTTTCCCCTCTCACTTTGAACTCGTGACCCCTAGTTACTCTACTTATTAATGAATTAGTTAATTAGGGTTTTAATCAATTATTATCAATGTTTTATTTTCAAATTCAGTACAGATTCCCTACCAGCCAATCAGGTCACAGCTTTCCGGTGACATCAATTTTTCAGTTTTTTTTACTGGAGGTAAGTTTTTTATACTTACCGGTCCGGAACTCCGCCCTCTGAGTCTTCTCCCCGGATGTAGGCTGCGAATCCCTGAGGTAAGTTTTTTATACTTACCGGTCCGGAACTCCGCCCTACGAGTCTTCTCCCCGGATGTAGGCTGCGAATCCCTGAGGTAAGTTTTTTATACTTACCGGTCCGGAACTCCGCCCTCCGAGTCTTCTCCCCGGATGTAGGCTGCGAATCCCTGAGGTAAGTTTTTTATACTTATCGGTCTGGAACTCCGCCCTCCGAGTCTTCTCCCTGGATGTAGGCTGCGAATCCCTGAGGTAAGTTTTTTATACTTACCGGTCCGGAACTCCGCCCTCCGAGTCTTCTCCCCGGATGTAGGCTGCGAATCCCTGAGGTAAGTTTTTTATACTTACCGGTCCGGAACTCCGCCCTACGAGTCTTCTCCCCGGATGTAGGCTGCGAATCCCTGAGGTAAGTTTTTTATACTTACCGGTCCGGAACTCCGCCCTCCGAGTCTTCTCCCCGGATGTAGGCTGCGAATCCCTGAGGTAAGTTTTTTATACTTATCGGTCTGGAACTCCGCCCTCCGAGTCTTCTCCCTGGATGTAGGCTGCGAATCCCTGAGGTAAGTTTTTTATACTTACCGGTCCGGAACTCCGCCCTCCGAGTCTTCTCCCCGGATGTAGGCTGCGAATCCCTGAGGTAAGTTTTTTATACTTACCGGTCCGGAACTCCGCCCTCCGAGTCTTCTCCCTGGATGTAGGCTGCGAATCCCCGAGATAAATTTTTTATACTTACCGGTCCGGAACCCTGCCCTCCGAGTCGTCTCCCTAGATGTACCTCCGCCTTAAAAATATTCAACGACCCTGCCTCCACCACCTTCTCAGGTAGAGGGTTCCAAAGTCGCACAACCCTCTGAGAGAAAAAAATTTCTCCTTATCACTGTCCTAAAAGGGAGACCCCTAATTTTAAAACTGTGCTCTCTAGTTCTGGACTCACTCACAAGAGGAAATATCCTTTCCATATCTACCTTGTCAAGACTGTTCAGGATCTTATATACTTCAATCAAGCCTCCCCTCACTCTTCTAAACTCCAGTGAAAATAAGCCCAATCTGTCCAACCTTTGGCGGTATTGATTAAGGAGTATTACAGTGCTTGAGAGAGAGAGTTGTCTTATACTTTCTTCCAATCAAAAGCTCTGCAGGTGATTTCATGTCAGCCTTGAGCGTTGTGGATCGGAGTGACAATAAGGCAAGGTTTGGGTCTTGCTTTGTCGCTCGACATTTTGCAAGGCGTCTTCTAACTATCTGGACTTGTCTTTCTATAAACCCGTGTCCCTGTGGATAGTGTGGTGAAGAGGTGACGGTGATGAACTCATAATGTTCAGCAAATTCCTTAAATTCTCTGGAGGTGAATTGGGTGCCATTGTCACATATTAATCTTTCAGAAATCCCTTGCTCAGTGAACAGAACTTGTACTGCTGAAAGGATTGCTGTGGCTCTCAAGTCTTTCACCTCCCAGATAAATGGGAACTTCGAGTAGTAGTCTGCGACTATGAGATACCATTCTTGATTGTGTGTGAATAAATGGGCTCCTACATTATGTCATGGTCTGGGCGGTACTTCAGTAGCTATCATCTCCTCTTTCTGTTGTGTGTTTCTGTATTTCTGGCATACATTGCATGTAGACACCATATTTTCAATATCGTTGTATATGCCTATCTGGCTCTGAGCTTACATTTTTCCATTCCCATGTGGTCTTCATGTATCTTCTGGAGGAGTTCTTTCTGCATTGTTTTGGATATGATTATTCTGGATCTGGCTAACGTAACACTATCTTCTAGTGAGGTGTCATCTCTGGTAGACCAGTACTGCCGTATTGTTGGCTGTGTATGCTGTAGCTTGTCAGGCTATCCCTGGATCACTTGCTGAGATAGCATCATTAACTCCAACACTGCTGGTCTCATCTCTTATTTGACTCAGTTTTGGTGGTGTTACGTTCACTAGATGATGGATCTTCATACCTAGATCTTAATCCTGCTCATATGTTCCTATTTCGTGTTTCTCTTGTGGTGGTAACCAACAATGGATATCTGTCAGCACCCTTTCTCTTCCTGGCTTGTATTTCAAAGTGAAATTGTAACTCTGAAGCGTCAAAAGTAACCTCTGCAATCTTGCTGGTGTTTTACATAGATTTTTCTTATACATCTGCTCCAGTGGACGATGATCACTCTCCACTATGAACTTTCTCCCATAGAGATATGTGTGGAACTTCTCACACCCATACATGACTGCCGAAAACTCTTTTTGTATGTTGGCATATCTGGCCTCAGCTGAGGTTAGAGCTTTGGATGTGAATGTTATTGGCTTTCCCTCTTGTACCAGGACTGCTCCCAGTCCTTTTGTAGAAGCATTTACTTGCAGAATGACAGGTTTCTTTCTGTTGTAGTATGACAGATTTGTCTCCTTGCAAACGACCTTTTTGAGTTTGTCGAAATTCCTGTCGTGTGATTCTGACCACTGGTACTCTGCATCTTCTTTCATCAGCCCCCGCAGGTTTTCTGTGTGTTCCAACATATGTGGTATGAAGGAGCTTGTGTATTGGATCAAGCCAAGGAAACTTCTCAACTCTCTCTTGTCTCTTGGGACTTCCATCCCAGGGATGGCTGAGATTCTTTGAGGACTCAGCTTGACTCCATCAGGTGTGTATACCATCCCAAAGAACTGGCATTCTGTCACTTTCAGAATGCATTTATATGCATTTAGCTTGATCCCAGCTTTCCTGGTTCTCTCCATGGCTTCATGTAGGTTGTAGTCATGATCTTTTTTTGTCTACACCATATATCTGGATATCATCAGCTATGCCAACTGCTCCTTTGCAGCCCCTGTATGTCTCATCTACTTTCTGCTGGAACACATCGTAGCTCACTTTAAGGCCAAAAGGTAGTTACAGGAATTGTACTGTCCAAAGGGTGTGTTGAATGTTGTCAACAGTGACGATTCCTCATCTAGCCTCACGTTCCAGTAGCCATTTCTGTTATCAAGCTTAATGAAAATGTTTTCCCTTGCCAGTGCTGGTGTGATCTCTTCCAATGTTGGAATAGGGTAGTGATTCCTCTTTATTGCTTTATTAAGATCTTTGGGATCCAGGCAAATTCTTAACTGTCCATTTGGCTTCTTTCTCACCACGATGGAATTTACCCACTTTGAAGGCTCTGTGACTCTGGCAATCACCTTCTTTTCTTCCATTTCTTGGAGCTCACTTTCAAGCTTTTCTTTTAGTTTTCTTGGTACTTTACATGGGGATGAATCATTGGGTCAATAGTGATGTGATACTCAAAATCTTCAAAGTATCCAACCATCTCAGCGAAACATTCTGGGTACATTTGTACCAGATCTTCTTTGCTTCTGATCAGAGGATACTCTTCAATGGGTGTACTATCTTCAACTCTCAGTGTCGCCTCCTTCACCTCATGGTTTATGGAGATAATCTGCAGCTCTTCACAACTGTTCAACCCCAGGATAGCAGGACCATCTGTTTCACTGATGTAGAACATACAGTTAACATCTTTTCCTTTGTGGGTCCTTCTGATTTGGGTTGTTCTTAGCTGTCGAATCTCAGTTTCCCCATATGCCATTAACATGACGTTCAATTTCAGAGCATCTATCCTTTGATAACCATTTTCTTCCAAATTTTCAGGAACGATCTTCTGGCATAGTCTGAGCGGGATGATGTTACTCTGTGCTCCGGTATCAAGCTTCACCTTCAGATTTATCATTGTGGGCTTATTTCTCACCCTCTTCCTGATCTGAATGTTTGTGTGAATTTCTTTTCCCTATCAAACTCATCATCATCTTCCAGGGTATGGATGTTTTAGTTTATTTTCCTACTCATTCACCCTGTTGCTTTGTCTCTGGTGACTCATTGAGCGCCTTCTTCCTTTGTTCTTCACATCTTTTTCCGGTGATTGGCTTTTCTGCAAGCTCTGTAGATTGATCCATATGCGGGACATTTCCTTCTGTCTGTGAATTCATGTAGTCGTCCACAGTTCCTGCATGTCTTTCTCTCTGTTTGGTGTACATTTTTTTGTTGCTGTTTCACTGCATCAACCCTGCTGCCTTTCTCTTGGCTAACTGAAGACTAGCTGTTTGGGTCGTGAGTGTCTTCATCTGTTTGCTCCTGGCTTCATGTGCTCTGGCAGTGTCTACAGCCTGTGATATTGTGAGCTTGTCCTTTCCAATTAGAGCTTTTTGTACTTAAGGATGTGCAAAATCCAAATTAGCTTATCTATCAGCCTTTCATCTGTGTCCTAAAATTTACTTTTTCTGGCAGCATTTTTCAATCCTGCTACGAAATTGTCATTGGGCTCACCTAATTCCTGTTTGAGGCCTTGAAATTCATATTGGTAGATATGATGATTTGATTTTGGCTGGAGATGAGTGCTGAATTTTTCAAAAACGTTGTCTGGGTTTCTGCTGTCCTCTTCACTCAGCTCCCAGCTATTAAATAAATGTAATCCTTTATCTCCTGCCCACAGAAGGATATAGCTGACCTTCTCCTCTTCACTAGTGCCTTTAGAAAACAATTGAATGTCAATCTGCACTTTCTTTTAAACTTCTCAAATGCTTCTACGACATCATCAGTTTCTCAATTCATTATGGGCTGTAGCTGTGCATTCAATGCTGTGCCAGTGGTCATTTTTGTTTTCGCGCGATTCACTCAGTCTTTTCTCTCTCTCGCTGGCACGAATATGGATCGATTTTTTCCAATCTAATTCAGCATTAAATTTATTTAAAATGTTTTAGGTTTACTCACAGACACCTGCTGCCACCATATTATGTCTTCTGGTTCCCATAAGTTAGAAATAATTACACTTTAAGCTTAAAAATACTGGAGCTCTTTGTTTATTTCATTTAGCTGCAATTCTGCCTGGTAAGGACTGCTCTGAGCAGTGTAGTGTTACACATCACATGACTCCAGTGCAGCAGTGAATATGCCACACTGGAACACACTTACACTTAACAATTAGTTCTTAGCTTTTTACGAATGATATGACAATACAGACACAGTAAACGCTTCACTGCAGCTGTCTGTAATAGCGATACAGATTTTCTTACACGCATACTATAAATGCGAGGCAGACGAGATTCAACATAAGTATTTACAATAAAACATCTTGATAAGTCAGTTTAGGATGAACAAACTCAGCCAAATCCAGTTGGTGGTTCAAAATATCCTCTTAGCCAGATGAGAGATTTTAATCAGATGCACATTAGGGCCCTATGGCAGCCGATTTGACTAAGGAGGCAGTTCCAGACAATGTTTGACACAATCAGTGAAAATCCTTGTTTTCTCGCTCCTTTCCTGCATAGAGTCATAGAGTTATACAGCACAGAAACAGGCCCTTTGGCCCATTGTGTCTGTGCTGGCCATCAAGCATCTAACTATTCTAATCCCATTTTCCAGCACTTGGCCCGTAGCCTTGTATGCTATGACATTTCAAGTGCTCATCCAAATACTTCTTAAATCTTGTGAGGGTTCCTGCCTCTACCACCTATTCAGGCAGTGTGTTCCAGATTCCAACCACCCTCTGGGTGAAAAATATTTTCCTCAAATCCCCTCTAAACCTCCTGCACCTTACCTTAAAATTATGCCCCCTGGTTATTGACCCCTCCGCTAAGGGAAAAAGTTTCTTCCTATCTAATCTATCTATGCCCCTCATAATTTTGTATACCTCAATCATATCTCCCCTCAGCCTTCTCTGCTTGAAGAAAAACAACCCCAGCCTTTTCAGTCTCTCTTCATAGCTGAAATGCTCCAGCCCAGGCAACATCCTGTGAATCTCCTCTGCACCCTCTCCAGTGCAACCACATCCTTCCCATAGTGTGGTGCCCAGAACTGTACACAGTACTCCAGCTGTGGCCTAACTAGCGTTTTATACAGCTCCATAAGGGATGGGTTCTAGGAGGCAAGAAATACGCACTGCAAACTTGGCTGATGACACTGTTTAATATTAAACATGAAAAACAGATTAATCACATGTAGATTAATTGACTTGAGCAAGTTGCTTTATGGGTGTACATGACTGTGATGTGGTATAGTTGAGTTATAGACACAGATATGAACTGTTCTGCTGTGATGAAGTACAGCAAGTTTTACCAGTCAAGATTTGTGACCATTTGAATTATTCGGCTTTGTAACCGTTGACCCCAAAATGGGCCTTCTTCCAAACTTGACCTAGCAGTTGCCAAAAGTTGAAGTTTTGATTTGAACACATTCTGCCTTTCACAATTTATAGCTACCCTCTTGCATCCCTACACAAAACAGCTACAATACCTGACAGAAGGTTCAAAGCTAATGGGCCCTATGTAGATAGGAAAGCAAATCACATCTAGCACCAATATTTTCTAAAGTGAAAGTTTTAAAGTAAATTATCTTTAAAGGGCTATGGAGGTCGAGTGGCCGAATGGCTTCCTTCTGTGCCATATATGACTCTACGACCTGTCAGAAACACAACCAGTGAAGCCCAACAGTACTACAATGAATGCCATATATGCACCAGATTGAACAAGCCATCGGCATGCTGAATATGCATTTCAGGTACTTGGACAGATTTGGAGGCACCCTTCAATGCGCACCAGCCAGGGTATCCAGAATGGTTGTGGTGTGCAGCACTCCGCACAACATTACACAGCAGCAAGGTTTGAAGCTGCAGGAGGAACAAGGCACAAAGTTCAAATTTTCTTCAGATGATTCTGAGGAGGAGGAATATGAGGAGGAATGTGATGAGGGCAATGCATTGTTGCCAGGGATGCCCTTATTAATGCCAGTTTCACTTAGGTTGCACCAGATGTAAGAACTACATGCAATGGCCATTCTTCCTGCTCTACGCCTGCCTAATGTCACTGACACAAAGCAGTCTTTCAAACAACCAACCACCACTTGCACATGAAGGTGGCAGGACATATTGAGAGAGTGGTTAGTAAAGCATATGGGATCTTGGGTTTCATAAATAGAGACATTGAGTACAAAAGCAGGGAAGTTATGTTGAACCTTTATAAAGCTCTGGTAAGGCCCCAGCTGGAGTACTGCGTCCAGTTCTGTTCACCACACTTCAGGAAGGATGTGTGAGGGTCCTTGAGAGGGTGCAGAGGAGATTTACCAGAATGGTTCCAGGGATGGGGGATTTTAGTTACAAGGTTAGGTTGGAAAAGCTGGATTTGTTCTCCTTAGAACAAAAGAGATTGAGGGAAGATTTAATAGAATTGTATAAGATTATGACAGGCTTAGATAAGTTAGGCAAAGAAAAACTGTTCTCATTAACAAATGGTGCAAGGACTAGGGGACACAGATTGAATGTTTTGGGCACAAGATGCCGAAGGAATATGAGGAAGCACTTTTTTACACAGCAGGTGGTAATGACCAGGAACTCGCTGCTCACAAGGGTGGTGGAAGTGGAGACAATCAATGACTTCAAGAGGAAGTTGGATGGCTGCCTGAAAGATATAGACTTGCAGGGCTAAGGAGATCGAGCCAGGGAGTGGGGCTGACTGAATAGCTCCGTGGAGAGCTGGAATGAACTCGATGGACCGAATGGCCTCCTCTGTGCCGTAAATGACTCTATGACTCCTGAAAAATTGCTGTTCTGATATATCAATGCAACTCAGCCTCTGCTTGTACACCCTTTGTCGTGGGTAGTGCCTCCTGCGAGCTGCACGCATCTGCTGCTCCCCTCTCTGTTGCTGCCTTCTCTGACATCCAGTTGAAGGCCTCTCAACTACGCACAACAAAGTGGGTACAAGCAGAGGCTGAGTTGCTGCTGCTGCTGCTGGTCATATTGGTCCTCAGCTTAAGTCCAACCTAAGGTAGTCAAAGCACCATCCATCCTGATGTAGAAATCAAACTCTCAGAAAAAATACTGTGAACAAACCCTTTCCCATTAGTGGATAAGAAAGTAGCTGTGAGTACTGAGTATTTATTGCAGTACTTCTGTGAGTTTGATTCAACCTCTCAATTGCTGTTGTGTTCTTGCCATGCTTTTACTGGCATGTTTCAGGAAGCCAGGGAACCCCTGGATGCAATGTTAAACATAAAAGTGTATTAAAATATTGCTCCAATTGAGCAATTGCCATATGTTAATAGGCAACCCGCCTCTCTTGAGGGGGTTGCATGAAAACAGCCTAACACTTCCAAGTTAAATGTGGAAGTTGGCAGATTGCAGCGGGCTTTCTGACAAGCTTGCATTTTTACTGGATTTAACCCATCCTACCCGTATGCCCCTCCTGGTTAAAATTTCCCCTAATATGTCAGCGGTTATCATGTCCAAATGGTCAATAGTTTTCTTAGTCCTTTCTGCAAGTTTGATGATTTGCGATATGTCAGTAATACGGCATAGAAACACATGGAGAAAAGGGCCTTTATGCAGCTTTTTAAACAGCTGCTAATATCATTTTGTGCACTGTCAGCTTAATTTATAAACAATAGTCAATTACCATGGGGGATTACAGACAATACTGTAGTTATGCCTCAGTAATAAATATTTTCGACTTGCACATATTTGCCAATAAGCATCTTAGCGCCCTCATCTTCCCAGACCACTTTATTCTCCCAGCTCCAAGCCACAGTAACGACAGTTTCAACTCTTTAATTGTGCCTGGCTGACTGGATCAGGCTTCATTTAGATCTAGATAGGAATTTTCCAGTGTTTAGTTACAATTGCAATCAGATGCAACCTATAAACACTTCTACATGATTCACTTAATAGGTCACAAGGGAAAAGGGAACACGAGGACACAATTAACTGGAACATTCTGTAACTAAAACAAATAACTCAATTTTTCAGAAAGAAACAGCTGTACGTATTTCTTCCAAATATAGTAAACAACACACATGTAAATTATTTCAGGTAAATTGCAGTTAAGTATAATGTTCCTCGTTTTGGACTAATGGCAATGCTTGTACTTTCACTATGTGAATGTTGTCTGAAAAACAGCTCAAGTCTGCATGTCTGCAATGCATCGGTGATTGAGTATTTTATATATTTTAGCTAACTTGACTAAATACTTACAATTATATTTGTTGTCTAAAAAGGATGATTACGACTGTGGAGGATAATTTAATATTTCTGTCCAAATCTTTTCTCATCTGATATGGGTGACCATTACCTTGACAATTTCTGTTGCAGGAAAGATGCTAACCTCATTGGTCCTGAAAATTCACTGGCTTCTGCCAATGTCTCACTATAAAAGGCAGAGAAATGGCATACATGGCCATCTTTAGCCATTTACTGTATTTCTCTCTGGGTTTTATCACCAAACAACCCCACAGAATTTCTGAGTGATTGAAACCAAAACAGAGCATCTCACTAATATCGGTCACAAAACCAAGATTACAGTTTGTCTTCAACTCAAGGTATAGAGCTGAAAGCTCATTCCAGCTCTGTGGCTTAGTGCTGCAATATCATAGACTTTGCACTGAGATGAACCTGCAAATTTGAAACCTTTTTCTTTGCTCAAGGAATTTGAACTGTTTTTCAGACAACATTTACTCAATTAGTGAAGGTGAAAGCATTGCGGTGACTGAAATGGATCCATGAATTTCCAGTAGAACTACGGCAACAAAAAAAAGTCCAAGTTATCTTATTATTTTAAGTATATGGAATAACATCAATAGCAGATATATGTCAGATGCTTAGCAAAGGGAAGGTAAAGCACAGTTATAGGTTACTGGAAAGGGGAAGCTAGAGCAGGATTAAATGCCATGGGATGGGGGGGGTGAAGGGGAAGGAAGAGAGAGAAGAGAGGGAACAGGGAGGAGGGAAGGGAGAGGGGAAGGGAAACTGGAGGGGGAGAGAAAGGTTCTGATGAAGGGTCACTAACCTGAAACATTAACTCTTTTCTCTCCACAGATGCTGCCAGACCTGCTGAGTATTTCCAGCATTTCTTGTTTTTATGTCAGATGCTTACTGATTACATGGGCTACATGAGTACTAAATCGCATAATTTTTAATACCACTTCTAACTGACAGGGTAATTAGGGATGGGTGACAAATACTGGCCTTGCCAGTGACGCTCACATCCGTGAAAGAATAACCAAAATTACTGATGTCATAAAGCACAAGGTAAGGCCAACCTTAAGAAGAGCAAAACAGGGCTCATTTTAAAAATAAGTTTAATCTGAAAAGGCACAACGCAATCCTGGCAGTTATGCTGGGATTGCACCAGCCTACGTCTTTAGCGCTGATTCTGTCAGAATTTGCAGGGTCTACAGGATGGCACTTCATTAAGATGGGACAAGTGGTCCAAATGCCACTTCTGGTGTGTCTCCAACGTCCCATGCCTGTAGCTGCTGGAAATCTTGGCGCATGCCTACCATCAGGAGGAGAATTGTCCAGGTCAGCTTCCCTGCCCCTAATACTGGCTCTGCAGCCCCCTGTGTAGGCAGGTCAATCTTCAAAAAAAAAATCAACAAAACGCCTGGACTATATTTTTCATTTATAAGGCCAGTATGCCTCAATTTACTCAATATAAATAATATGCTATGTCTTGACTGAGCCAGTGTATGATATGTGTTTCTACTCCTGGCTCCACTCCCTTAGTACCAATTACTTTGTAAAGGCTTGACAGAACTTCCAGTCTTTCATTTCAAATAGGAAACTCCCAGAAATACTGGACACATAGCACAGTTTCTGCTGTTTTCCAGGGGGTTCCACTGGTCTCCTGCCAGTGTTCCAGAAGGAGAGTGGCGGAACCCCCAGGGAACTTTGGTCTCATTATATTTATATAGCACACCAGAAATACACAGTCTAACAGTTTGTTTTTTGCCCTTTCTTGATCCAAACTCCTTATGCATCCATCTTGGGGGATATCGGCATAAAGATGTGACAGTTGTTTCTTCACAAATGTAATCAATGCGATGATCCATTAGCCTATTTTAGATATTAACATGGCAGTAGAGTGAACAGTTTCCTGGGGATTACATGAAGGAAAGATCATAAAATTAGAGTCATAGAACGATATAGAACGGAGGGAGATCATTCATCCCATACTGTCTGTGCCAGCTCTTTGAAAGAAATACATCAATGTGGAGAAATGAAATGTTTTTACACTTTTCAATCAAGCTCAGGAGAGGCCCCCTGTTGCAGTCGTGTGAATTGTATGTTCTTTGAATTAGCTACCCATGCTTTTCTGAGGGAAACTACCAATTTTGTATTAATTATTTTTGAATTGCAGTCAATTTTATGCTGTAGTCTGGTTCATACAATTATGGCATTGAAATCTTCTAGTTTCATTTAGGATCCTTACAGCCATCAGAGAGAGGAGACTTTCATCCTCAGTCTGGCCTGTGTTCAAATCCTTGTCCCAGAGGTGAAAGGTCAGTTCTATAACTGCAGCGCTGGCCCCCTCTGCAACCTTGACATAAAACCACAAATATTTCTGCGTTTTCCTACATCAAGGCGAGGAGCAATCAGTCTTCATTACATGAGACAGATTTTGCAACCATGTACTTATTGCAAAGTTATGACTATTTTTCAAACATTTCGTTATAAGGTGATGAAAGGGATCAACAGAAAGTCATATGCCTCAATGAAAGCTCAAAGATGACAGACTCAGCTTTCAGTAAAGCCTGCTTGCTTAAAAATGCATGAGAAAACATCCTGATGGCACAGGATTGTCAGTTATTTGTGGGCAAAGAATTACTTATAACAAATGTGCTGTTGTTAATATATTACAAATAAAAAGAATGTGTTATCTGTTCAATATATGTCAGTCAGTTTGTTGAAATCTTTCTTGTTTGTACAAGCTATTTAACCCTTTAATGGGATTTGTCACTTAAGTTCAATGATGACTTCAACCAATCATTTCTTATAATATTCAGGTGGACAGATGAACTTCAATGTGGTATTTTGTTACATGGTTCGTCATGTTACAAGGTCATTATCAACTCTACTGTGGGGCAACAGCCTTCAACTGACAAAACACAAAGGAGTGCCAGCTACTGGAGGAGCTAGGTAGAGGGTTAGATGGTGGGAAGGCAAAGGGAATGTAAAGCACAATTATAGGTTACTGGAAAAGGGGAAGCTAGAGCAGGATTAAATGCCATAGGATTGGGGAGGTGATGGTGGGGGTGACGGGGGGGGGGGGGGGGTTGAAGAGGGAGGAGGAAAGAAAAGAGAGGGAACAGGAAGGAAGGAAGGAAGGGAGAGGGGAAGGGAAACTAGAGAGGGAGAGAGAGAATAGTTTGGGCACAGTCAAGGTATGTTCCCTCGAAAGGGGAAAGGTAGGGTAAACAAATCCAGAGCTCCCTGGATGACAAATGAGATAGAGATTAAGATAAAGAAGATAAAGTGTGCTTATGACAAATGTCAAGTAGAGAATACTATTGAGAACCAAGCTGAATATAAAAGGTTCAGAGCAGAAGTGAAAAAGCAAATAAGAGAAGCAAAGAGAGAGCATGAACAGAGACTGGCAGCTAACATAAAAGGGAATCCCAAAGTTCTCTATGGACACATAAATAGTAAAAGGGTGGTAAAAGGAGAAGTGGGGCCGATTAGGGACAACAAGGGGATTTGCGGATGGAGGCAGAGGGCATAGCTGAGGTATTAAACGAATACTTTGCATCAGTCTTTACCAAGGAAGAAGATGCAACCCAGGCAATGATGAAAGAGGAGGTAATTCAGACACTAGAAGGATTTAAAATTGTTAAGGAGGACGTGTTGGATAGGCTGTCTGTACTTAAAGTGGTAAGGCACCAGGACCGGATGAGATGCACCCAAGGATACTGAGGGAAGTGAGTGTGAAAATCGCAGAGGTACTGGCCATAATTTTATAAGTCTTCCTTAGACTCGGGGTGCTGCCTGAGGACTGGAGAATTGCAAACGTTACACCCTTGTTCAGAATAAGGGTGTAAAGATAAGCCGAGCATCTACAGGCCAGTCATTTTAACTTTGGTGGTGGTGAATCTTCTAGAAAGATTAATTTGGGACTAAAATTAATTTTCACAAGAACAAATGCAGGTTAAAGAAAGCCAGCATGGATTTCTTAGGGGAAAATTATGTTTAACTTGCTGGAGTTTTTTGGAGCGGTAACAGAGAGTGTTGATGAGGGCAATGCAGTTAATGTGGTATACATGGACTTTCAAAAGGTGTTTGATACAGTGCCACAACAACAGACTTGTGAGCAAAGTTATAGTTCATGGAATAAAAAGGATGGTAGCAACATGGATATGAAATTGGCTGAGTGACAAGAAACAAAGAGTTGTGGTTAGTGGATGTTTTTCGGGCTGGAGGAAGATTTGTAGTGGAATTCCCCAAAGGTCAGTGTTGCGAACCTTGCTTTTCTTGATATACATTAATGACCTAGACCTTGATGTACAGGACACAATTTCAAAGTTTGTGAATGATATGAAACTTGGAAGCATTGTGAACTCTGAGGAAGGTAGTGTAGAACTGCAAAAATACATAGACAAGTTGGTGGAATGGGCAGAGAAGTGACAGATGAAGTTCAATGCGGAGAAATGTGAAGTGATACATTTTGGTAGGAAAAACATGGAGAGACAAAATAAAATAAAGGGTACAATTCTAAAGGGGGTGCAGGAGCAGAGGGACCTGGGTGGATATGTGCATAAATCATTGAAGGTAGCAGGATAGGTTGAGAGAGCAGTAAATAAAGCATACAGTATCCTGGGCTTTATTAATAGGGGCACAGAGTGCAAGAGCAAGGAGTTTATGTTGAACTTGTATAAGACACTATACAAGTTCGGCCTCAGTTGGAGTATTGCATCCAGCTCTGGGCACCACACTTTATGAAGGATGTGAAGGCATTAGAGAGGGTGCAGAAAAGATTCACCAGAATGGTTTCAATGATTAGGAACTTCAGTTATGAAGATAGATCGGAGAAGTTGGGACTATTTTCCTTGGAGAAAAGAAGGCTGAGAGGTGATTTGATAGAGGTATTCAAAATCATGAGGGGTCTGTATAGAGTAGATAGAGAGAAACTGTTCCCACTCATGAAAGGATAGAGAACGGAATGGCACAGATTTAAAATAACAGTTAAAAGAAGCAAAAGTGACATGAGGAAAAACATTTTCACACAGCGAGTGGTTAAAAGTCTGGAATGCAGTACCTGAGAATGTGGTGGAGGCAGGTTCAACTGAAGCATTCAAAAAGGAATTAGATTTATATGAAAAGGAAGAATGTGCAGGGTTACGGAGAGAAAGCGGGGGAGTGGCACAAGGTGAATTGCTCATTCAGAGAGTCGGTGTAGGCATGAGGGGCCAAATGGCCTCTTTCTGCACTGTAACAATTCTGTGATTCTGAGAAGGGAGTGGGGGAGGGGAAGAAGGGAGAGGGGAAGGGAAAGTGAAAGAGGTAGGAAGGGGAGACTGGCTTATAATGATTCTTAATTTAAAAAATAAATAACATGGGGTTGCAAAGCATTAACAGACTTTAGTACTGCCTGAGTGCATCGATGTTGATGTGGTTCTGAGTGGCAGCCATGGGACAGAGAGAGTAGGATCTGGCCAGGGAGTGGCTGAACTCCATGGAATAGACTCCCAGTACTCCAGGATGAGAAAACAGTTTCCAGACATTGGTGCCAGGAGACTCCTATCAGCAGTGCTGAGTCAGATCCTGCTGATGTTTGTTGGGCTACGAAAAGCCGGCCTTTGGTGCTTGGTTGTAACATCTGGGCTGTCCCCACCAAAACAGGCCACATAATGTGGCTGTCTGTGTGTGTGCTAGGATTGCTAACACTTCCGGAATAACTGGGAGCATACGGGATTCAGGGTTCCTACCCAAAGCCATTTGGCAGAATGCCTCATTGCTAGAACTTTCAAACAAGCATGATAATGTGGCTTGGCTGGTGATGAGCAGGGCCCTCCCCGTCAGATCATTCCTGTGCACTCTGAGTCTCAACACCACTGCACGCTGTCCTTGAGGTGTCCTTCTGGAATGTGCCTTTGCAAAGAAGATCTGGAAAGAGATGCAGTGGTTTTTGTCGAGGTTCATCCAGAGCAGCTCCATAATCCAGGACTCAGTGCTCTATGGGCTCTTCCCAGGGATGCACCGAGATAAACATCGTGCTGCTGGAGGGCCATCAACTCAGTGAAAGACACTCTTTGATCTGCCCGAAACTTGTTGGTCTTCCAGTATAAAGAATTGTCAGTCACTCAAGTGTTGCAGACTGGCACATTCCAAAATTCAGGTCTACATGCTGAAGGATGCAGTAAAGCTTGGGGAAAGGCCATGGTCTAAGCACTCCTGCCATGGTACACTGAGGGGCTACCTGTGTAAAACCCCTAGCTCAGACTGTTTGTTTAACATGAAATGTATATTGTAAATATAAACCTTAATTGCAAGTGTAGTGAAGCACTTCAGGGCTGAATTTTGTGGAGGAGGCGGGGCTCCCGGTGCCAGGCCAAAAAGTTGGGGGGATCCTTGCCTCGGCCTTTTCATGCCCACTGGAGCATCCTCTGTTGTTTTGCTGCCTAAGTGTCCTGCGCCAGGATCTCCGTCCCATTAAAGACGGGGATCCTGCCTCCAACAGCTGCGGTCAATCACAGGGCCGGCAGCTCAGCAGTATTGGCAGCACCACCAGGAGTGCTGGTCACTGCCAGTACTGCAGAGGCCTTGTGCCCAGGCCCAGTGCTGGAGTCCCGGACTTCAGGTAAGTGAGGTGGGGTCACTGGGGCCAGTCCGAGAGGCCTCGGTGAGGTGATGGGAGTGTCAGCATGAAGTCCGAGCATGAGGGGAATCCATGGACTTGTAGGTTTTGCCGGCGGAAGTCCTCAGTGGGCCACAGATTGCACACGAGGGAGGGGCCTCCCCACCAAGCCCAGAGGGAGGGTGCTTGGTTTTACAAGGCACCCTCTCAGGGTGGCGGAAGTACCCCCTGCCACTGGTTACATCCAGTGGTCTATGGGAGGGATGGCCATCGTTGGCCTATCCCACCCCCGGCAAAATCGCTTGGCGATGGGGAGGTGATGGGACGGCGGTGGGCCTTCCACCCTTGCCATCCATCGGAATTCGATGGGCCCCCCCCAAGCCCCCATGCCTCCAACCCTGCCTCAGGGGGGGCCCATAAAATGCAGCCCTCAGAGTGTCACATACTGTATTGAATTAAATTGAACTGTATTGCACTTTGTGTAATGTCAAATTTGAACTGATATGTAATGTACTGCTACAAATTTTATGAATAAAATATATTTTTGGAAAAACAAGTTCCTACCTAATGTGTTGACTCCAGCAGTCTGGGAGAACGGCAATTTAAAGTTCCCATCACAATGCACTGACATTAACAACAGGCACTTATGTGAGGCACAGTAACTGTACTAACAGTTAACCTGGTGTCAAGAATCAGAAGGAGGTTAAACTGCATTAATTTTAAACATAACCGTGTCTCAGCCTTTTCCTTGGTGCTCATCACCACCTGCTGCTCATTGCCGTCACCCGCAGAGAGCCGTGACCGGCAGGGTGAGTTAGGAACGGGGGGAAGGAGTGCCTGAAATCAGGTGGGGGTGGGGCTCTGAAATTATGGGTAGTTTGCGACCTGGGGAGAGAGGGAGACTGGGCAGTGGGGGCTTGGAGAGAGGGAGAGTGCAGAATGGGGGCACAGGGAGGGTGGGAGATGGGGAATGTAGGCTCAGGGAGAGGAAGATGGGGAATGGGGGCTCGGGGAGAGGGAGACAGGGAATGAGGGCTCGGGGAGAGGGAAAGAGGGGAATGGGGGCTTGGGGAGAGGGAGTGGGGAATGGGGGCTTGGGGAGAGGGACAGTGAGGAATGGAGGCTCGGAGAGAGGG
Source organism: Heterodontus francisci (assembly GCF_036365525.1). Lineage (NCBI taxonomy): Eukaryota > Metazoa > Chordata > Chondrichthyes > Heterodontiformes > Heterodontidae > Heterodontus > Heterodontus francisci. The sequence goes on along the minus strand of NC_090372.1, from coordinate 72,374,751 downwards.
GTAGTGGGGAATGGGGACTCAGGGAGAGAGAGAGTGGGGAATGGGAGCTGGGGAGAGGGAGAATGGGGAAAGGGGTGGGCATGAGGGCCAGCATTTCATGCTGAGCTGGGAGCAGCAGCAACATGTTGAGTCGGAGCCGCATTGAGAGAGGATCAGCCAGTGAAGGGGTCAATGTAACATGAGGACATTACTGTAGGTAAATAGTGAAAGGCTGTTTCCAGTAATGGGCGAATGAGGAACTGGGGAATGGAAACCAAGGATTCTCACTAGAAAAAATGAAGGTGAAGGGAGGAGGGAGGTTCTTGAACTGAGGACGATTAGACCATGGCTACGTCACCATGCGTGGCTATCGAGACTAAAACTTCACTTCACAGAGAATGGGATAAATATTTGATCATGCAATCAATATGTCATATGGTCAGAATGCCACATGATCAAACCAGGAATACTTCCAAACAGACAGGACAACCCAAGTGGATGTCTGGCCCCCTGGAAACAAAATGAGCAAACTCTGTGCCACTACTACTTAATACTGTCATGTTCAGGTTGAGGCCCTGATCCAGGACAGGACTCCCCACTCCTCACTTACACTGCAATCTTCTCTCTCAACACACTGGCTATGTTGGACCTCTTGTAGGCCAGAGGACATGGGAATTCCTGGCATTGAGAGTGCACACACTTTCCCCTTCCCTCACTGACATGGGTGCCCAAGTGGGTGGAAGTTCCACCCTTTACTAGGCCCCTGTGGCACCTCCTAGAAATGGCAGAGGCCTGGTACAACCCCAAAGTGTTGGCCACATTACCTTTTTATGGATAAAGGTTATTTAGTTTTAACTTAACTGAGCAACTTAAGGAAATGAAAATGAGTTGGGTGAGGAAAAAAAGCCATGTAATTTATTGCTACAGGGCTACCCCGTGACCAGAATGTAGAACTGCAACATCACAGGAGGTCACATTAATGGGAAAATCATATTAAAAACAGGGTAGGCATCACTAGATGTGCGAACAATTAACTGGCAGCCTCACAGGCACTTTTGAAATGGAAGATGACTGGACATCATTTTAATAATATATAGATTATTTTCAGCAAAGTAAAAGCCACAAATACTGAATAATTTTTGATCTTCGAGCTTAGTTCCTCCAGTTCATTACAGTAATGATGGTAGCTTTCTTCCAGGACCCTAACTGGACTTCTCCTGTGGGGACATCTCCACAGGTCATTACCTGCATCAACAGGTTCCTCTCCTCAGCAATGGTAGTTTTCCTCCAGGTCTCCCTCAGTACTGCTGATGGATTCTCTCAGTGGCAGGGGCTTCTCTCTGAATTTCTCTGCAGCTTTGACAGAAACCTCTCACAAGATGACTCTTGCCATCAACAGTCCTGTTTCTACTGCAGCAGTGGCTTCCATCCAGGTCTCTCTGAACAGTTAGGAACTGAGGACAGGACTGAAGTGAGCACAGGGGCCTCATTTCAATAATATTATTATTGTTGTTATTATTAAAAGCCATAAATTTGTTTCCCCTTCCAGAGTTTGAGATGCACAAACTCTGCCTGGCATCCAGGCCTTGGGTAGCCTAAGAGATCACTGGACTCTGCACAAAAGAGGCCCAAAACATGGGAAATTTTCAGTATTTTGTGAGGCACACAAGTTTTCTTCCTGGAAGCTCCAACGGGTGAGCTTCCTCAGGGCACTTCATTGCCATCCTCAGCTCATCTGATTTATGCTAATAAGACTGAGGGTGAATTTATTTTGGCACTCAGACCTCTCCATTCCAGCACAGCAGGTCTGGCAGCATCTGTGGAAAGAGAAGCAGAGTTAACGTTTCGGGTCAGTGACCCTTCTTCGGAACATTCATAGCCTCACTTCACCCTCACACATTTAACACTGCTGCAAGCCTCACACCCACATCTCACACATATTACCAGCTATTCAATCATGACAGTCACATCATCCAAAGATATTCCATCACACACAATGACTCATTTAACTCTAAAATAAAAGCAAAATACTGCGGATGCTGGAAATCTGAAACAAAAACAAGAAATGCTGGATTCACTCAGCAGGTCTGGCAGCATCTGTGGAAAGAGAAGCAGAGTTAACGTTTCGGGTCAGTGACCCTTCTTCGGAACTGACAAATATTAGAAAAGTCACAGATTATAAACAAGTGAGGTGGGGGTTGGGCAAGAGATAACAAAGGAGAAGGTGCAGATTGGACCAGGCCACATAGCTGACCAAAAGGTCACGGAGCAAAGGCAAACAATATGTTAATGGTGTTTTGAAAGACAAAGCATTAGTACAGATTAGGTGTGAATATACTGAATATAGAACATCAGCAAGTGCAAACCTGAAGAAAAACAACCTGAAAAAAACAGTGGGTAAGCAAACTGAACAAACTAAGATGAAATGAAATAAATGCAAAAAAAGATTGTAAAAAATGTAAAAAGGAATGCAAAAAAAAAGGAAGAAAAAATGACTAAAAATGAAAGTAAAGTGGGGGGCTGTCATGCTCTGAAATTATTGAACTCAATGTTCAGTCCGGCAGGCTGTAGTGTGCCTAATCGGTAGATGAGATGCTGTTCCTCGAGCTTGCGTTGATGTTCACTGGAACACTGCAGCAATCCCAGGACAGAGATGTGAGCATGAGAGCAGGGGGGAGTGTTGAAATGGCAAGCAACCGGAAGCTCAGGGTCCTGCTTGCGGACTGAGCGGAGATGTTTCGCAAAGCGGACAATTTCCAGTTTCCTGGTCCCAACCGCCTCCTCTTCACTATGGACGTCCAATCGCTCTACACCTCCATCCCCCACCAGGATGGTTTGAGGGCTCTCCGCTTCTTCCTGGAACAGAGGCCCAACCAGTCCCCATCCACCACCACCCTCCTCCGCCTGGCTGAACTTGTTCTCACATTGAACAACTTCTCCTTCAACTCCACGCACTTCCTTCAAGTAAAAGGTGTCGCTATGGGTACCCGCATGGGTCCTAGTTATGCCTGTCTTTTTGTGGGATATGTCGAGCATTCTTTGTTCCAGTCCTACTCAGGCCCCCTCCCCCAACTCTTTTTCCGGTACATTGATGACTGTATCGGTGCCGTTTCCTGCTCCCGCCCCGAACTAGAAAACGTTATCAACTTTGCTTCCAATTTCCACCCTTCTCTCACCTTTACATGGTCCATCTCTGACACTTCCCTTCCCTTCCTCGACTTCTCTGTCTCCATCTCTGGGGATAGGTTGTCTACCAATATCCATTATAAGCCCACTGACTCCCACAGCTACCTCGACTACACTTCTTCACACCCTACCTCCTGTAAGGACTCCATTCCATTCTCCCAGTTTCTCCGTCTCCGACGCATCTGCTCTGATGATGCTACCTTCCATGACGGTGCTTCTGATATGACCTCCTTTTTCCTCAACCGAGGATTTCCCCCCACTGTGGTTGACAGGGAATTCAACCGTGTCCGACCCATTCCCCGCACCTCTACCCTCACCCCTTCCCCTCCCTCCCAGAACCGTGACAGGGTTCCCCTTGTCCTCACTTTTCATCCCACCAGCCTCCATATCCAAAGGATCATCCTCCGCCATTTTCGCCACCTCCAGCGTGATGCCACTACCAGTCGCATCTTCCCCTCCCTTCCCCTGTCAGCATTCCGAAGGGATCGTTCCCTCCGCGACACCCTGGTCCACTCCTCCATTACCCCCACCACCTCGTCCCCGTCGCAGGGCACCTTCCCTTGCAATCGCAGGAGGTGTAATACCTGCCCATTGATCTCCTCTCTCCTCACTATCCCAGGCCCCAAACACTCCTTTCAGGTGAAGCAGCGATTTACTTGTACTTCTTTCAATGTAGTATACTGTATTCGCTGCTCACAGTGTGGTCTCCTCTACATTGGGGAGACCAAGCGCAGACTGGGTGACCGCTTTGCGGAACATCTCCGCTCAGTCCGCAAGCAGGACCCTGAGCTTCCGGTTGCTTGCCATTTCAACACTCCCCCCTGCTCTCATGCTCACATCTCTGTCCTGGGATTGCTGCAGTGTTCCAGTGAACATCAACGCAAGCTTGAGGAACAGCATCTCATCTACCGATTAGGCACACTACAGCCTGCCGGACTGAACATTGAGTTCAATAATTTCAGAGCATGACAGCCCCCCACTTTACTTTCATTTTTAGTCATTTTTTCTTCCTTTTTTTTTGCATTCCTTTTTACATTTTTTACAATCTTTTTTTGCATTTATTTCATTTCATCTTAGTTTGTTCAGTTTGCTTACCCACTGTTTTTTTCAGGTTGTTTTTCTTCAGGTTTGCACTTGCTGATGTTCTATATTCAGTATATTCACACCTAATCTGTACTAATGCTTTGTCTTTCAAAACACCATTAACATATTGTTTGCCTTTGCTCCGTGACCTTTTGGTCAGCTATGTGGCCTGGTCCAATCTGCACCTTCTCCTTTGTTATCTCTTGCCCAACCCCCACCTCACTTGTTTATAATCTGTGACTTTTCTAATATTTGTCAGTTCCAAAGAAGGGTCACTGACCCGAAACGTTAACTCTGCTTCTCTTTCCACAGATGCTGCCAGACCTGCTGAGTGAATCCAGCATTTCTTGTTTTTATTTCAGATTTCCAGCATCCGCAGTATTTTGCTTTTATTTTAGTGTTTAATTCACTGCCACTTCTCTTCCAGGAATGCCTACCTTGAAGAAGTTCTGCTCTTCTCTCCGACGGGATTTTCGTTTGTCTCTTTTACCTTGTTCACCTTCATTGCTTTCTATTTCCCTCCTGGTGTTTGATAAGGTATCTACCAAAACTCGTTTTCACAGCCACATCTCCTTCCTCAGTGACCGTCTCCGGCTCCGACTGATCCCACATGGATTCCAACTGCAGTTTCACCCATCATGCTTTGAAACCACCCAGGATCACAGGTATCTCCGATAAATACAACGTTCCTCGGACTGCTACTCTCGCCGCATCCTGAGATCTACACTCAGTGCTATGCGCCGCCATATGCACACACTGGACCTCTCTCTCCAGCAGCACCATCTCACCTTATCTCAAATCTGTTCTACTCCGCAGTTTCATCTCATCTTACGTCTCATCCGACGCATTAACAAAAAACTTTTTTTCTTCCTTTCAGGTGTTAAGGAACGCAAGCTCCAGCAGCTGATGGGGACAAATGCCCCTCCAGATCCTCCTTCCGCTTCACTTCCCTCTGACCCCACCCCTTCTGATCTGACCCCTTGCCGTGTATTCACTATACCCTCTGACCTCCCCCTCTCTGATGCTGAGCGTTCTGTACTCAGCAAAGGACTCAGTTTTATCCCCTTACGCCCCCACCACAATGAATTTCGCGCTCGGCATGACGTTGAGCTCTTCTTCCGTCGCCTCCGCCTCCGGGCTCACTTCTTTGACCAGGAGTCCTCCCCCCGACCAGCAGACCCATTCACCCGCCTCCAGCATTCTCCCTCTACCTGGACCCCTCACCCTGGCCTCTTACCCGCTCTTGATCTCTTCATTGAAAACTGTCGGCGAGACATTGGTCGTCTCAATTTCTCTGCCCCCCTCACTCACTCTAACCTGTCCCCCTCTGAACTTGAGGCACTCCGTTCTCTCAGGTCTAACCCCGACATGGTCATCAAACCTGCAGACAAGGGTGGTGCTGTTGTTGTATGGCGTACCGACCTCTACCTTGCAGAAGCTCAACGCCAACTCACAGACACCTCTTCCTACCTCCCTCTGGACCATGACCCCACCACCGAACATCAAGCCACCGTCCAAAGGACTGTCACTGACCTCATCTCCTCTGGAGATCTTCCCTCTACAGCTTCCAACCTCATAGTCCCGCAACCCCGGACAGCCCGCTTCTACCTCCTTCCCAAAATCCACAAACGGGACTGTCCCGGCAGACCCATTGTGTCAGCCTGCTCCTGCCCAACTGAACTTATTTCTTCCTATCTAGACTCTATCTTTTCTCCGCTGGTCCAGTCTCTTCCCACCTACATCCGTGACTCTTCTGACGCCCTACGTCATTTTGACAATTTCCAGTTTCCTGGTCCCAACCGCCTCCTCTTCACTATGGACGTCCAATCGCTCTACACCTCCATCCCCCACCAGGATGGTTTGAGGGCTCTCCGCTTCTTCCTGGAACAGAGGCCCAACCAGTCCCCATCCACCACCACCCTCCTCCGCCTGGCTGAACTTGTTCTCACATTGAACAACTTCTCCTTCAACTCCACGCACTTCCTTCAAGTAAAAGGTGTCGCTATGGGTACCCGCATGGGTCCTAGTTATGCCTGTCTTTTTGTGGGATATGTCGAGCATTCTTTGTTCCAGTCCTACTCAGGCCCCCTCCCCCAACTCTTTTTCCGGTACATTGATGACTGTATCGGTGCCGTTTCCTGCTCCCGCCCTGAACTAGAAAACTTTATCAACTTTGCTTCCAATTTCCACCCTTCTCTCACCTTTACATGGTCCATCTCTGACACTTCCCTTCCCTTCCTCGACTTCTCTGTCTCCATCTCTGGGGATAGGTTGTCTACCAATATCCATTATAAGCCCACTAACTCCCACAGCTACCTCGACTACACTTCTTCACACCCTACCTCCTGTAAGGACTCCATTCCATTCTCCCAGTTTCTCCGTCTCCGACGCATCTGCTCTGATGATGCTACCTTCCATGACGGTGCTTCTGATATGACCTCCTTTTTCCTCAACCGAGGATTTCCCCCCACTGTGGTTGACAGGGCCCTCAACCGTGTCCGACCCATTCCCCGCACCTCTACCCTCACCCCTTCCCCTCCCTCCCAGAACCGTGACAGGGTTCCCCTTGTCCTCACTTTTCATCCCACCAGCCTCCATAACCAAAGGATCATCCTCCGCCATTTTCGCCACCTCCAGCGTGATGCCACTACCAGTCACATCTTCCCCTCCCTTCCCCTGTCAGCATTCCGAAGGGATCGTTCCCTCCGCGACACCCTGGTCCACTCCTCCATTAGCCCCACCACCTCGTCCCCGTCCCAGGGCACCTTCCCTTGCAATCGCAGGAGGTGTAATACCTGCCCATTTACCTCCTCTCTCCTCACTATCCCAGGCCCCAAACACTCCTTTCAGGTGAAGCAGCGATTTACTTGTACTTCTTTCAATGTAGTATACTGTATTCGCTGCTCACAGTGTGGTCTCCTCTACATTGGGGAGACCAAGCGCAGACTGGGTGACCGCTTTGCGGAACATCTCCGCTCAGTCCGCAAGCAGGACCCTGAGCTTCCGGTTGCTTGCCATTTCAATACTCCCCCCTGCTCTCATGCTCACATCTCTGTCCTGGGATTGCTGCAGTGTTCCAGTGAACATCAACGCAAGCTCGAGGAACAGCATCTCATCTACCGATTAGGCACACTACAGCCTGCCGGACTGAACATTGAGTTCAATAATTTCAGAGCATGACAGCCCCCCACTTTACTTTCATTTTTAGTCATTTTTAGTTATTTTTTCTTCCTTTTTTTTGCATTCCTTTTTACATTTTTTACAATCTTTTTTTGCATTTATTTCATTTCATCTTAGTTTGTTCAGTTTGCTTACCCACTGTTTTTTTCAGGTTGTTTTTCTTCAGGTTTGCACTTGCTGATGTTCTATATTCAGTATATTCACACCTAATCTGTACTAATGCTTTGTCTTTCAAAACACCATTAGTTGTTCCGAAGAAGGGCCACTGACCCGAAACGTTAACTCTGCTTCTCTTTCCACAGATGCTGCCAGACCTGCTGAGTGAATCCAGCATTTCTTGTTTATGTTACCATTAACATATTGTTTGCCTTTGCTCCGTGACCTTTTGGTCAGCTATGTGGCCTGGTCCAATCTGCACCTTCTCCTTTGTTATCTCTTGCCCAACCCCCACCTCACTTGTTTATAATCTGTGACTTTTCTAATATTTGTCAGTTCCGAAGAAGGGTCACTGACCCGAAACGTTAACTCTGCTTCTCTTTCCACAGATGCTGCCAGACCTGCTGAGTGAATCCAGCATTTCTTGTTTTTGACTCATTTAACTCTCTCTTTCAGGACAAGGTGGCCCATAACCAGAGGCAGCAGCACTGAACTAACAGGAGACAGGTAGGGTTGCCTGTTCTTAATGTTCTTATCCCCATAGAGGAGATTCTGTTCACCATCATTGGAGCTGCCATGGCTGAGGCCATGGCCAAGAGCATCATTGAGACCATCGAAGATGATGGTATGCTTATAACTAATCTTCCTTTCTCACATTACACTTCTCCCTCAACCTACAATCTCTTCCCATAGACAAGCGTCATATACTGTAAGATGCCCCTTTGGCTTTTGGTCCCGCTCCCCTCACCACAACCTGAGTCTTCTGCTTTTCTCCTTTCAGATACCCAAGAACTGCAACCTGGCCAAACAGGGGTGGCAGAGCAAGAGGTGGAAGAGCAGGAAGACTGTGATGAAGAAGAAACACCACTCTCAGACTTGCAACCATCAGCTCAGATACTGACACTGTACATATTTTATGCAAGGATAGCTTAGAGGCAGGATCTGCATAGGGTGAGACATTTGGTATGAGGGACCTGCAGCCAAGACAAAGGACAAGGGTAGCAGAAGTGCCAGCTTGCTGGAGGGCAAGGTTGCACACAAATTCTGTTGAACAGCACTCAGATGAGTACTTCAATGCAGAGGCCTACAGAAGAAGACTGATGGATATGCACAATGAAATGCTTGGTGCATTGGCAGGACTTTCACAGAGCCTGCAGTCAATGTCAAGATCATGGAGGAGTCCAGCTCCAACTTAACTCAGAGCTTTGCGTACAGCCCATCCTTTCCAGCATGGAAGTGGTGGCTAACTCCATGACCCAACCACAAAGCAGTGCTTGTAGACTGATGTCTCAGTTTCCATTGCAGCATAAACAGTAGTCACCCAACATCTGGGCCCTGCAATGAAGGCTCTGATCACTCTCATGCAATTCAACCTGCTGTCAGGCAGGCTCAGACTGCTGCCATCATAGCTGCGGATACGAGTGCTCAAAGAGGCTTGGAGGGTGCCACAACAGTCCAACAATCTGTCCTTCCACACACTGCTAGGTTGCTGAGGCACCAACTCGGGGGAGTGCCAGTGGTTCCATGGAGCACAAAGCTGCTGTCCTCTCTCAGGATGACAGCATTTGTGCTCCGACCATTGCCACTCTGCCTGTGCCCTTGCTGTTGCCTGTCAGCCAGCCAGCCCAGACTGGTGCTTCCCATGCTGAGGTGTACAGTCTGAAGCTGGGTCTTTGAGAGCCAGAGCTGTACGAGGGTATCCTCCAAGGTCATCTGTAGTCTCCCCCACTGAAAGTCAGCATCTTTTCACCAGCCATGCTGCAGCCACTGGGATAGCACTCCACAGGAGTATTAGGACAGTCAAAGGTACCCACAAGACAGGCACGAAGGAAATGACAAGGCTGACTATCTGACATTTGTATGCTATATGGTATGGTTTGATTTCTAAATTTGATTTGGAGTGTTTATTTTGCGGTGGCTTTTATTTTTGCATGTGGCCAAGTGGATGCTGTGATGGTCAGTAACAGAGGGAAAGGAAGGTGTGGAACTGATGGCAAATGGGGAATTGGAGTTGTGCTTACTGGTATCATAGATCAGATGAGTTATTCATGGACAGCCCGGCCAGAAACGGATGATGTTGGTTGCCTCCTGCCCTTCTGCATTCTCCTCCTCCTCCTCAATTGGTCGCCATATAGGTGTTGGCAAGGGCAGTACCCTCATGATGGTGAGGTTGTGCAGCATGCAGCAGATCACAATGAATCTTGGCACTGCTCTGCTGAGCACTGCTGGACACTTCCAGAGCGATCTAGGCAGCGGAAGTGTTGTTTAAGCACCCCAATCCTCTGCTCTATCACATTCGTGTGGTAGCATGGCTGTTGTTATATGCTGCTGCTTACGTGTATGTGGATTGCGCATCACTGCTATAAGCTATCCATTAGCATATAACCCTTGTCACCCAGTAGCCACCCTCTGGTTTGTTGTGGTGATCCAAATGCAGCTGGCACAGTGGATTGCCACAGAATGAAGGCATCATGACTACTGCCAGGACTCCAGATATTGACCTGCATGATTCGTTGCGTATGGTCACACACCAGCTGGATGTTGAAGGAGTGGATCTCCTTTTGGTTCCAGCTCAGCTCAGAGTTGACATGCAGTGCCCAAAATGTGACTGTGCAGTCAATAGTACCCTGCACCATGGGGTAGCCTGAATTCCTTGTGAAGCCACGTGCTCGTTCTGACTGCTTCTCTCTGGCAAGATGGAATGACATGTATTTAGCTCTCTTGGAATACAGAATCTCAATGACTTTCCTTCTGCAACAGTCGATGGCATACTGGAAGATGTTGCAAATATCTCCTGCTCCAGCCTGGATGGAGCCCGATGCATAAATGATCATGGCCATGGCCATCTTCACAGCCACTGGCAATGCCGTCCTCGCCCTGCTCTGAGGCTGCAGTTATGACTGCAGAAGGTGGTGCTTTCGGTGAGGACATCCTTAGTCAGGCGGAGATTTCTGACACATTGTTGCTTGCTGAGGGTCAGGTAGGAAAATTGCTCCCTGAACACCCTGGTGGTTATCGAGCCCTTCTTCTCCTCCTCCTCTCCTCTTCCAACAGCTTGTCGTGCACTGTGCTACCTTTGCTCATTCTCCCTGCCATGCTTTAGTCCAAGAGGATTGCAAACTACTGCACCCACGTCTGGGAGCAATTGGCATGTGTAGAATGCTTGAAGTGAACTCCTTCAGCATGTGCCATGTCATTTCCTGTAGACTTTTTCTATTTAGAATAACTCTGGAAACCACCAAACACTTCTGCAATTGCTGCAAGAGACAGTACAAAACCATCAGCAACAAACCTGAAAATAGGGTCCTGATGCTGAACGTGTGTTCAGCTATATATGTTTAAGAGAGGATAGAAGCTGGTGCATTGAGTTTCAAACTGGCAATGCTGACATCAAATCAGCGTTATACGCTGATTAACATCACAATCTCCTGACTCTGCATACTTCGGTGAATGCTCCGTGCACACATGCTAACATCCTCACCAAAATGGTGTCCAGCAAAGCTAGCACCATATGTGTGTGTGTGCTCAGTGGATGCCATTTTGGAAGCAAAATGGCCCCTGTAGCGCCTCTACACCTGGCACCACGGAGCTGAATTTTGGAGCCTTTGTAACCTCTGACTGACCCATCAAGTTATTTTGCATCATTCCAAAGGAATTTGTTTCTGTGAAAAAAAGAAAATTTAATTTTTAGAAGTATGAAAATACAGTGCCACTCATGTGCGAAATACTTAGAACAGTAAAATGATGTCTATTGCTCTCATGGGGGTTATGTTGTTACTATTATAGTACCATTGATCTTATACAAGCAAAGCTGATCCAGCGAATTATAATTACTACTGTATTCATACAGCATACTCACTTAATAAAGCAAAAAGAAATTGGGAAATCTTTAGAAATGATCTGTTTCACATTGGATATACTAAAAGATTCAAAAATCAACAAGGCAGAAACGCAATTACATCAAACTATATCAATTATATTAAAGCTGAGGTAATAATATAGATATGACACACCATTTTGTTTAGCTCCCCCTTAGTGAATCCTCGTTCACTAACTTCTGATTATAAGGCAAATAAACTAGCCAAACAGGTTTTCTTAGGTTTAAAGAATAAAGATTGAACTCTATTAAGCTTAAACTCTAATTCGGTTAACGCCTACAGATATGCGATGCGCCCACGCTAGCATGCATACGCAATATACACATGCAGATAGAGACAGAAAAGAGCAGAAGAAATAAAGTGGAAAAGTTTGAGGCAATATCTGAAGATGGTTTTGGTTACTGTTCTTCGAGCTCACTGTAAAGTCCTTGATTGTAGGTAGGTCTTGCTTTTCGTTGGGGCCCAGTATTCTTCCTAAACCCTGTTCAATGTAGGAGACTTTTCTCTCTTGCGTTTCATGTGTCCTCAGTGGGTCCAGAGGCTTGTGAGAAAGAGATGGGAGCAGACAGGAAGGGTCTTCTCAATCCAGGAGCAAACAGTCTTTTTTCAGTTCAAACACTTTGTACAATTCTGAAAAACCCAGGTTGCCAAGCAGGTTAGTCATGTGACTAGCTGGTCTGACCATGGCTGTTTGTGGATTCTCTTGTCTTAGCTGACCCTGGAATGTCTCTTCTTACACACAAGACCTGGTGCTCAAAGTCCATTGTGGGTTAGACTGGAGCAGGCAATAGCCCCTTTGTCCCTCCAAGCACTGTCTATTAGTATGCAATAATGTTTTTCCAGCCAAGCGTCTGTTGATTTTTTTTAATAAGCCCTTTCTTCACTCCAGTAACAGTTTAAAATCAATGTTCATATGACAAAATTAATATGCCTCATTCTTGGCAGGTGGGGGCTCAGCTTGTTAATGTCCAAATTCCAAAAAAATGACTTCAAAAGAAATACTAAGAACAATGAGGGTTTATTCTTTGATAATGGGGTTGAACTTATGGGCATCACGCATTAGGGCTTCTGACAGAGCTGTGTATCATACAATGGAAAGAATAAATGAACATAAGGGAACACTTAAGTTTTCTTTCAGCATCCCTGTGTTCTCAGCTGTTGCAAACATTACAAAACAAATCAAAGCTGACACGCAATTATCACAGTTTTGCACCTTAACAAGCAGCAACTGAGCCCCTTGATCCCTATAACAAACAAAATAGTCACTAATGCAGATGTGCTGATTGGAAATTTTGGAGCCTTTACTAAAAAAGTCACAAAAGACATGTTTCACCAATGCCTAGTCACATCTGATCAGTGAGTTGAAGCCAGAAGAATAAACTATTGTAAAATTATCTGTCTTGGAAAGACTTAAGGATGTGACAGAAATTTAAATGAATTATTTGCCTATGCATCCACTATGTGTCTTCATTCTTATGTTAACAACAATGAAGATATGCCAATATATTTCCAAGTCAGGATGACAGGTGACTGCGAGAGGAACTTGGAGGTGGAAGGGTTCCCATGATGTTTCTTCTTTTATCTTCACAGTGGTAGAAGTCACAATGGAGGGAGATACTTTTAGTTGCTGCAGCAGATCCTATAGATCATAAAAATAACAGGCATGGTGTGCTGGTGATTGAGCGGTGGATATCAAGCAGACTGTACTAACCTGGATGGTGTCAAGTTTCTTGAGTGTTGTTGCAGTTGCACTCAAATATTTGAGGGATCAGGACGTGAGTCACCTATTGCCGAGTACCTGCTGCTTTGAACATAGAACAGTACAGCACAGTACAGGCCCTTCGGCCCACGATGTTGTGCCGACCCTTTAACCTACTCTAAGATCAAACTACCTACATACCCTTCATTCTACTATCATCCATGTACCTATCCAAGAGTCGCTTAAAAGTCCCTAATGTATCTGCTTCTACTACCACTGCTGGCAGTGCATTCCATGCACCCACCACTCTCTGTGTAAAGAACCTACCTCTGACATCTCCCCTAAGCCTTCCTCCAATCACCTTAACATTATGCCCCCTGGTGATAGCCCTTTCCGCCCTGGGAAAAAGTTTCTGGATAGCCACTATATCTATGCCTCTCATCATCTTGTACACCTCTATCAAGTCACCTCTCATCCTTCTTTGCTCCAATGAGAAAAGCCCTAGCTCCCTCAACCTTTCTTCATAAGACATGCCCTCCAGTCCAGGCAGCATCCTGGTAAATCTCCTCTGCACCCTCTCTAAAGCTTCCACATCCTTCCTATAATGAGGCGACCAGAACTGAACACAATATTTCAAGTGTGGTCTAACCAGGGCTTTATAGAGCTGCAGCATAACCTCGCGACTCTTAAACTCAATCCCCCTGTTAATGCTCATGCAACTACTGCATGTTAAGGCTGGTCCAGTTAAGCTTCTGGCTAAAGGTGATCATCAAGATGTTGCTGATGATAGTGCCATTGAAGGTCAAAGGAGATAGCTGGGCTTCCACTTGTGATTAAGATAGTCATTACTTGGTATTTATCGTAGGCAAATGTTACCTACTACTTGTCAATTGAAGCCTAAATATGGTCCAAGACCTGCTGTAAGCTGGAATGGACTGCTCATTATTACAAACATTGTGAATGTAGCTGAATAGTACAAAATTGCCAGTGAACAGTCCCACTCCTGATCTTATAATAGAGTGAAAGTCCTTAATAGGTTAAGATGATTGGCCTGAAATTCTGCAATAATTTCCTGGGATTGCCTCCAATTACCACCACTATTTTCCTTTCTGTCAGCTATATTTCAGCCAATGGAGGGATTTCTCTTTGTCTCCAAATTACTTCAATTTTGCCAGGGACTCCAGGGTGCCAGATTTAGTTGAATACTGCCTTCATGTCAAGGGCAGTTAGACATACTTTTTCTCTGGCATTCTGTTCTTGTGCCCATATCTCAATCAATGCTGTGATGAGGTTGTAGCTGAATGGGTCTGGCAGAGTATAACACAAAGTGAGCATTGGTGAATAGGTTATTGTTGAGAAGGTGTCGCTTGATGATAGTATGAATAACATCTTCCACACTTTACATATGATTGGGAGGAGCAGATAGGGCAGTAATTGCCTGGGTTCAATTTATCCTGAAACACAGGTGGGCAATCTTTCACATTGTTGGGAAAGCGCCAGTGTCATAGCTTGGCCAGGAAGTAGCTAGCTCATGTGCACCAGTCTTCAGCACAACAGCTAGAATGCTATCAGAGTTAATAGCCTTTGCTGTGCTCAGTGTATTCAGACGCTTCTAAATATCATGAAGAATGAACTGAATTGGTTCGACACCAACATCTATAACGGTGAGGACCTGGGGAGGAGGACAAGTAGGATGGTCCACAAGTAATCTTAGCTGAAGACACTTTCTTTGTCTCTTGCACTTATGCTGGGCTCCACCTTCATTGAGGAGGGGATATTCATACAGCCTCCTCCTCATTCTATTAGTTGTTTGATTGTTCACTACTATTTCCAATTAGATGTGTCAGGGCTACAGAGCTTTGATCTGATCCATTGGTTATGGGGACACTTAGCTCTGTCTATAACCTGCTGCTTTCGGTGTTTAGTGTGTAGATATCCCTGTCTTTTAGCTTCATTAGCTTTGGGCTTCATTCTAAGGTATGTCTGGTGCTGCTCCTCACATACCCTCTACATTATGTATTTAATCAGGGTTCATCTCCTAGCTTAATGGGCCACAGATGGAACCTTAATGGGTTACAGATTGTGGTTGTAAACAATTCTAATTCTGCTGATGGCCACAGCACCTCTTGGATACACAACTTTGGACTGATAGATCGGTCCTTAGTTTGTCCCACTTAGCACAGTAGTTGTTCCACACAACACAATGGAGGGTGCCCTCAGAGGAGATTTTGTCTTTGCAAGAACTATGTAGTGGTCACTTCTACCAGTACTATCTGCAACAAAAATATCTGCCACAGGTAGATTGGTGAGGATGTTGCCAAGTATGTTATTTCCTCATATTGGGTCTCTCACTACCTAATGGCAGATCCAGTTATGTCCTTCAGGACTCAGCAAAACTTGGTCAGTGGTAGTACTACCAAGCCACTCTTGGTGGTGGACAATGAAATCCCTAAACCCACCCGCCCCCACCACCACCTCACTCGCCGCCCCCACAACCTGCATCTTTTCTTACATCTGAGTTCCCTCCAATAAATGTGAAATACTGATAGTTAGCTGTGGGGGTGGAGGGCAACATTAGTAGTGATCAGCAGGAGGTGTGGACTTTATTTCACCTCAAACTAGGAGACTCCACCAGTATTAATGTTGAGGACTCTCCGAGAGACTTCCACATGACTGTACAGCATTGTTCCCTCACCTCTGGTAGCTCTATCATGGCTGGTGGGAGAGCACATAATCAGAGATGGTGGTGGTGGAGGACTTTAGAAATACGTGTTACCATTTCACACAGTTTAGTACTTGCGTCACTGGCAGGCCTTAACCTCCTCTGAAATCCCTCCTCAGTCAATCTTAGGTACAATATTATGGCCTTGTAGTCAATCTGCCTGGGATTTGTTTATTCTGGAAACATTACACATGCATTCTCCCATTTGCCCTGTTCCTCATCTGATAGGCTGATGGCAGAAACAAACTTGCCAATCTGTTTCTAATGCTGGGAATAGTTGTTGGAAATTGGGAACTTCCATTTCCAACAGACATCTATATTAAAACATGTAATAGAACTATTTCTGGGTGTCCGTATACCCTTGTTCAAATTTGACACCCTGAAACATGCCCCAAAGGTGCTTGGACTGAGAGGCTCACTGCTTATGAAAGTCAATACCACCTTCATCATGTTCTCTGAAGGAAGTTGTTATTGCATTCAGTGGTTTGTATTTACTGCCAATTGTGTCCTAATTTCTTTTTACTGATTTTCCGAAAGAGTTTTAGAAATTTGGCTACAAATACAAAATAAAAATTCCCAGTTACTGTGGTCATGGTATGTAATCAACAGATGCTTTTATTTTAAACTGCCAAAAAAACCTTAAGCATAATCACAAAAAGTAACCTCTAATTTGCAAGTCTGTAAATAAAATTAGCTATAAGCTACTACATGGAATAATGAATACCTTGTGTAGATTTAAGATTATTACATGATATTGTTCATAAATTGCTTAGTAAGTGATAAGTCCTTACTGTTAGAACTCTAATATTTGAATATGACAATTATATTGCATATACCTAGATATTGACTTATGGATGGATGGGTGTGTGCTACAGGACAGTAACTCAATTAATTGGTTCAGATAACATCAACAATTTGACAGCTAAGTTTAAGAAGTAGAGTTTAAGGAGAAAAGATGATTCCGATCATTAAGGCTAACCCTTCAACAAACTATGTACATTTTGCCCTGAAATGGCATCCTACTACCCTGAGGGAGGTGAATAAACACAGGTAATATTTGCACCAAGATAAAAGTGTGATTTTTTTTGTCCCTTTGAACCCCAAAGGTAATCAACTGAGAGCTGCAGGATATAAGTCTAACATTACCCTCCAGATTATTCAACTCTAATTGGTTGCATTCCACAGCTAACATTCCCATGGCCCCAAAAGGACTGTAACCATAGGGGGTAAATTTCCATGAGGTTCTCTTGGTTGTCCACTGTAATGGGAGAACCCACGTGGAAAGTCACCCATGGTGTTTGATAGATTATTATCTATCCACTGTCTATACTTATCCTTATAAAGTTCCTTCAGTTCTTAACAGGATATATATCCAGTTCTATTTTAACTGAGTTGCTTAACCCAATATTAACTCCTCTTACAGCAGCCTATTGCACATATCTTTTAGTCATGCAGGAAAAGAACAAAATGCTTATCTGTAATCTGACTTGAGGTGTGTTCATTTTATACTTGTTTTCTTTGGATTTGTGAATATAGTTTACATCATGATACCAGGAAGAGTGTGACACCAGGGTTATAAAGAAGCACTCAACTGATTAACATTGAATCATAGAAATTAAAGTGCTTTAGGGACACTTAGGTGCACAGTACATAGTTATTATCTTGTTTGCATTATAAAATCTTAACATGGATCACTGTTACTTCTCTGAATATTATTTCTATATATTATGGATTAATTTGTCAAACCTTTTAATGAATAAAGGCTGCACTCAGATTGGTAGCAGAGACAGATAGCTTTTGCATTCAGATCTCTTAATGGCACCAGTTTGAAATAATAGACAGTGAATCAATCCCAAACATATGTCTTTAATTTAGAATAATTCAGCAATCAAGTTTAACAGGAACCTGATTACACAAAATGGGACTATTCAGCTCCCAGGACCTTAATCAAATTTTGGGGCACAGGAATAATGATATGAGAGAGCAGTTCTCTGCCCATCAGACCCTGTGCCAGGGCAATGTACATATGCTCAGTGTTGTTGTTTTAAATGTCTGTAGACAGATATTCACTAAGTGTCTTTTCTGAAATATCCCTTACACCTTTGTGTTTCTAAGAGTTTGTTACGCATATTAGGTCTCATCTTGAATTAATTCAAAGTGATTTGAGAGTCATGCCAGAAAAACTCTGTTGCTACCTACCCAACAGAGATGCAGGACCTGTATGATTACTAACATCTGTTGATGTCTTCTTAAAAAGAATGTATAATTACATCATTTATAATATGTAACAAATGTCAAAAGTTATAAATAGTTGGTGCAAGGATTGGTTGACTATGGCCTAAGGTTTGAAGATAACATCCATACATCAGAGTATTTGTTTATATTAATGTCATCTTTAAAGATGCAACATCTCTGCTTATAGTCTACCCAGACATTATTTCAAGACTGTACAATAACCTGACTGCATTAAATCTTTATTAACTAACCATGTGACTTTAATATTGCAATCCAATAGACATTGTTGTTCCCTAATTTTTAAAATCTGTATTGCTTTTTTGTATTAAATAATTTAGATTTTACAGTCTGAATGTTAACAGATTTAATTGTGTTAGTTTATGTATGATGCTGGTCAACAGCGATCTAAATCACATATCAAATCTGATCTTATTTTCACCTTGGACCATTAGAATTAATCCACTAATTAGAAGCTAATTTTGTTATACTGAATAATTTTTACTCTCATCAGTAATGAAAAAATACATACGCTACTATTTATGTTGTTTTCTTCTGAATATGCATTGGAAATTTAGATAGTTTTTCTCCCTAAATAATAATTGCCAGCCTGAAACCTACCTTCAGTTAAATCAACTTTGAATGCATTTACTCTGTGTTCCCTCACAAAAGTTGAACAGGTAATATAATTTCCTGTACCTTACTGCCATTATTGGGTAGTGAACATCAGGCATGCTGTTTAAGAGTAGAGATGCAATTTTAATCTTGGTTCAAATTAGTCATAAAGGCCCCAAAGTTCCTGGGGCTGGAGAAGGCAGAAAGCTCCATTTCCACTGGGGACTGGGGTGGGGTAGAGAGGGAAGGGGCCTAGAATCTGGGGTGGAAGTCAGTTAGCTGGGAATTTTCACCCCCATTTGCCCTGGCCTTTTAAATTCTGGTAAGTTAAGGCCATTGGTGAATCTTCCATCAGCTCTCCTGTGTCTAGAGGGCATGCTGGGGCAATTACTGGGCTATCATGGGAATTCTGAACTTTATGCCCTCCATAGGCCTCAGTGGAACTCAGGCCAGCTGAGAACAGTGTAAATCTGCTGAGGGCCCTAAGAGGTCTAAATCCTTTACTGGACAAAGATAATCAATTGAGGAGGGGATCAAATACCTCCCAAATAGCCCACTTCCTCCATTGAGATTGGAAGATCCAAAAAGGAGAATTTTCTTTGGGGTCTTACCAGAACTTCTGCCCTCCATCAGAGCAGCAAGGCACTACTCCAACATATGAATTCAGGGCAGACACCGCTGATACGCCTGCCCTGGCTGTGCCAATGACCCCAAATGTGTGATTTGGAACAGCGGACAGGATTTTGAGTTTTGTGTTGGGACTCTGACATCAGGGTCAAATAGGGGTCCTGACTCTGCACTGTGTTGGGAGCAGTCACCTGACATCGATTTTGCCTGAACTGCCCAATTAGTGGCCAGAGGACACACTCACTGTCCAATTAAGGACACAGGTGGGCTCTCAAAGCTGGAGGGCCACAAGGAGGCCCTCCAGCACTGAAGGAGCTGCAGCCTGCCACTGCAGATAAGGGAGAGGTGCCCTCTCAGCACTTCTAAAACTTTTGAAGTCAAAAAACGGCCACAGCTGCCAGAAAAATTCCAGTCAGCCTTTATTGGCCTTTTAATGACTTTAACCATCTACTCGCCACTTGCGATTTGGCCTGAGATAACTCACTCTTAATAATTTCCATTGTTATAACCACCTTCAGCACTCTCTTGTTCCAAAATCTTATCTGTGACAATTCTCTGAGCAAACTGTCTCAGTCATTGATTAGCAAAGGCAGCTAATCTTATTTTTTAGTTCCACCACTGGTCAGTCTTTGACCTCGTCATGAACCCAGTTTGGAGACTGCTATAATTGCCGAGTTCATGCTGAACTTGGGATCGATCATCCTGATCCGGTTACTTCCACTTAAAAGGCACTGAACTCTAAAGTTCCTATTGCCAACTCTACAAATCACAATTTGAAAACATTTTGGGAATGACATAGCAATTTTTTATGTATTCTGAATAGTCAATTCCTCTACTGTCTAACACACATTATGATCTGGACACACATTCCTTATTTTCCATCCCATTCACTATCAATTTGTAGAAGATCTGATATATATGCTAAAAATTTACTCAGCGGCTTCCCTGATTGATTGTTGTAACTTTGGATGAAGAGCAACGAATACCCCCGGTATACATTTAAACGGGGATTCCACAAATCTTCTACTGAGGTTACAGTGGCCGTTTCGATGGCATCCCCCGAACCTCCCTCCAACTTCCCTCAATACCCATCCTCCCCAACCTGCCATCTAATTTCATCTTTAAATTAAATGTGTTTATAAAAATAAAATACATTTTTAGGAATTGTTCAAACTGTGATAGTCTCATAACTGGAGTAGTCAGAGATGGGTCTAGAACATAGAAAGGTATAAACAACAAGCTTGAACTAGATCACAGAACAGCATGGATATGGAATATGATTAGATCATAAGAGAAGCATAAACACTGAAAAGGGATTAAACTACAGAGGGAAATGGAAAACAAAGCTGAGAGTACACCACTGAAAGCCTAAACAAAGCTGAAACTGTATCACTGAGAGGCATGGAGACCAGGGATGGGACAAGGTCAGAAAGAATCATGTCCATGGTTTAGACTATGAAAGAGCAAGAACATTGAATCACGAGGTATACTCTGTGTTTGCTTACTTATTTTCCTGACTCAAAGGAAAACACTAAAGAAGGAATAGACAAAAAAGAGTAAATGAAGGATAAAAGTCAAAATTAATAATAAAATTAGGAAGGATGCAATTGGAAAATTCAATATACGTAAAATATAACGTGCTAACTTTCAGAATACATTCTATTTATACATGTGATTTCACTTTAAATAGCACAGGAAGATTTTTCTGTAACTACAAACAGATGGTTCTCTGTTTTTAAGACATTGTAAGAAGTAGAGGATACATGGCAGGCAGCAGTTGTGTCTAATGTCAGTGGGTTTGCCTGGCTGATTAATGCAGAATTAATGCAATCGACTTGGTGTTGTAGTGTCAAGTTGGACTTAGCAGCTAACCAACATGCTTTTTTATATGTCATGGAAGTAAGCACAAAACTGAATTTTAAAATTGCCAAGACTTCTTAGAGGCTTCCACTGGGAGCTGTTGGGTTGTGAAGACAATATTTTCAGTGTAGCATGTGATTTATATATTCAATGATGGTTTTAGGAAAAATTGTTGCAGTTGAAATTAGTGACATAGATTTATATGCCCATATATATGGATTAAGAATAGTACACTGAAAATCATATTTAGTGAATGTTATCTGGTGGTTGAACAATGGAAACCATGAAATGAATACTCAAATTTACATTAAAATTTAAGCTTAGTTCAGTTAGTAGCACTTTCTTATTTGAGGGGGGAGGTTATAGATTCAAGTTCTACTCCAGCAGTTGGGCACAAAATTTAGGTTGATACTTCAGTGGAATAATGTCAGCATTGCAATGTCAGAAACACTGCCTTTAAGATGAGGCAATAAACCAAGACCTCACCTACCTGTGCAGGAGGATGGAAAAGATCCCACTGACATTATTTGAAGAAGTGTTGGGTAGTTGTCCTAGTGTCCCGGCCAACAATGATCCCTCAACTATGCAAACAAATTGGCCACAAGATTGAGCTCCAGCGGTGGTACAGAAAACTTGAAAGAACAAAATGACGTGGGCTACGCTGCCAATCACTAACGGTGCAGCCTGCATGGCATCCCATGCTGGGAAAAGCTTGAGCATGGGCATGCCATGTGTGAATCAGTAGCATCAGGAGTGATCAGATTGTGACATCAATCAACTGCTCCCAATGATTTGACACACATCTTTCAAAATAGGACAGCACAGATCCAATGAATGCCTGTCTATTCACTCTCAGCTGAACATGCACACAGCTACACAAGGAAGCACCCCTTCCCCCGACAACTAGCATTATTTAAAGTGCCAGCCATCCAATTTACAGGTGAGATACTTTTGACTTACTTCTGCTTTGGGGAAGCTTGTGGAAATACTGTGGTTTGTTGTTGGAGGTCTGTTGGTGAGCTAGTGCCTCCATTCAGGGAGGGCAGAGGAGGTGGTTACCTAACTCTGCAATAGCTATGGGAGCTGTGGTTGGAGTGTCTCTGGGTCTGCAATAAAACTGAGAAATGAAACAGAGACTTCAGAGAGGGGAAGCTCTGCAAAGAAAGAGAAGGAGAGCTCTCCGTAGAAGCCCTTATCCAGTATGGGTTTTCAGAGAGCGCCTACCTATATAAATTTAACAAGGAAGTGGTGAAAGAACTGTGTCACCTCCTTTAATAGCAGCCTCACACCAGGGTGAGGATGACGCTGCCAGTGGCCATAATGCTCACAATCGCATTAAACATGACTCGCTCCTTCTTGGCGGGAGCAGGTGGCATATCCAACATCTCTCACTAAGCCGTCCATTGCTGTATTCGGGTCGTGATGGAGGCTATATATGCGAAGAGAGGAGATTACATTGTATTCTGTCTAGGCAAGGAAAAACAGGGTGAGAGGGCACATGACTTTGCCAGAATAGTGGGACTCCAGATGGTGCAGGGAGCCATCGACTGTACGCATGTGGCTCTGCAAGCCGCTTATATCAATGGGGAGGGATACAGTAACCACAAAGGCTACCATTTAATCAATGTGCAGTTGGTGTACGACCATAATGTTGGTGAATGCCCATTATCCTGGCAGCAGAAATCTTCATTCTGGGGCAGTCTGTTATTCCCACTATCTTTGGACATCAAAGAAGAACCATAGGATGGCTGCTCGGATATAAAGGCCACCTCCTCTACACCTGCCTGATGACCCTCCCTCATCAACTGACCACATGAGGATAACGTTTGTATAATGACAGTCATGGAGCTACCAGGAACAATTGTGGAGCAGACCATCAATGTGCTTAAGCAATGCTTCCGCTGCCAGGACTGCTTGGAGAAGTCCTCCAGTGCATCAAATTCATGGAGGATCCTTTCACATCCTCCACATCCTCACCATCATAATGGCACAGCCATTGCCACTACGCATCTGAGGCCACCTTGGAAGGAGGAGGAGGAAGATGAGGAAGAATAAGAGGCAAGGAGGATGCAGTTGGACCCCTTCACCTCAGTTAGGCTGTCCGAGAGCTGCTGCTCTGACTCCCCTTCCTGTAGGAAATCTTCCCTTTAACAATATTACTCCATCATCCCTCACTTTATCATCCATCTGGGAGACCCCACTACAGCATTCCTTTGGCCAAGGTGCAGCAATAACAACCAACAACAATAATCTTATCATCATGTCTTTATCCAAAAACACATTCACTTATACAAACAGAAATGAAAATCACCCTTGTTCATCCCCTTAGTGTCTGTCTTGGTGGGTGCCTTTGCCTGTCCTGGTGCTCCTACACAGTACTACTACACTGGCTGCAGAATGGCTGGTGGAAGGCTGCTGACTTTCAGTGGGGGAGACTGCAGGTGGCCTTGGAGGATGCCTTCGAGCAGCTCTGGGCCTGTGGGCTCAGCTTCAGACTGCAACACCTTGGCATGGGCGGCAACAGTCTGGGCTGGCTGACAGGCAACAGCAAAGGCATTGGCTGAGTGGCAGTGGTAGGAGCACGAATGCTGTTATCCTGAGCCACTGCCACTCTCATGGGGCGTAATCTGAGCAATCCTAGTAAACTGCTGGAGAACAGATTGCTGGAGAGACCGCAAGCCCCTATGAGCAGCCATAATGGCAGCAGTCTGAGCCTGCATGGCAGCAAGCATAGATCTCATGACTTCCATCTAAGCGTCCACTGTAGCACTGAGATTTTGGGTGGCTTCTGCCTATTCTGCAGTAGAAGCTGAAACTATGACCACTAGACGCTTCATCACAGTTGTCATGGAGCTGGCCACCACTTCTGTGCTGGAAATGGTGGGCTCCAAGCTCTATGCGTTTCCCTGAGCCAGGTTGGAGCCGAACTCCTCCATACTCTTTGACAGTGACAGCAGGCTGTATGGCAGGCCTGCCAATGCACCAAGCATCTTTGTGTGTATGTTCATCAGCGTTCTCCTGTACACCACTCCATCCTGAATCTTCGAATACATGTGTGACCTCGCCCTCCAGTGACCTGGCACATGAGGTATATTTCTCTCTGGCCTGGCTGTATTCCACTTGTGCCCAGTGAAGCACCACATTCAAGTCCCAGCTCTATGCTAGCGTCGAATGTCCATGTAGTGGCAGTATCTGAGCTGGTAGCTAGGACTGTAAGATCAAGTGATGATGCTTCTTTATCAGTGCTGTGGTGCTGCTCTCTCTGTTCCTCGTAGGGCTGCTGTGGTTTGGCAGGGAGCAGTTTATGGATATCTGAAAGCAGAAAATCAGAAGGGAAGGGTTTGGGTGAGCGAAGCGGGGTGGGATGGAAAGCAGAATGTCCATGGTCACACCATCTGCAACTTGCATGTCATGCCATATAGCAGGACGAGGGCATGTAGGAGCTGGGAAGGGGCATAAGGCAGGATCATAGCCTAATCCTCAATACCTTGGTGATGCCGGATACTCGGGCTTTGTCTCAGCCGGACCCATGATACGGAGACCCATCTCCTCCATAGGGCTCAGGAGATGCAGGCGTGCCGGTCTCCCACCACTTCTGCTTTGCTCCCTTGTATTTCATGCCATCTTGCCCTACAAGAGACAGAAAGTGTCATTGATTGTGCTGTATTGTTTGGGTCATGTGCCTGTCACGGATGATAGCTGGATGTATGTGGAGGCAGCGAGAGGTGGGTGTGAGGTCGGCATCATTGGAAGGTGTGTGAGGGTGAGGTGGAGCATCTGAATGTAAGGCCTGAGTCCTGACTGTTGGGACAGTGATGGAGGTGTGGTGCATTGAGCAAGTGGGAAGTAACATTTGTGCCACACATATGGCAGACAATGACCATCTCCAATAAGAGAGTACCTAATCATCTCCCCTTGACATTCAACGGCATTAGCAATGCTGAATTCCCCACTATCAACATCTGGGGTTACCGCAGCCTAGAAACTGACCTGGAGCAGCCACATACAGACTGTGGCTACAAGAGCATGTCAAAGGCTGGGAATTATGCGGTGAGTAACCCATACGAACATACAAATTAGGAGCAGGAGTAGGCCACTCGGACATTCGAGCCTGCTCCAGCACTCAACAAGATCATGGCCGATCTGATTGTAACCTCAACTCCACATTCACACCTATCTGCAATAACCTTTCACCCCCTTGCTTATCAAGAATCTATCTACCTCTGCCTTAAAAATATTCAAAGACTCTGCTTGCACCGCTTTTTGACGAAGAGTGTTCCAAAGACTCATGACCCTCTGAGAGTAAAATTTTCTCCTCATCTCTGTCTTAAATGGGCAACCTCTTATTTTTAAACAGTGACCCCTAGTTCTAGATACTCTCACAAGTGGAAACATCCTTTCCACATCCACCCTGTCAAGACCCTTCAGAATATTATATGTTTCAATCAAGTTGCCTCTTACTCTTCTAAACTCCAGCGGATACAGCCTAGCCTGTCTGACCTTTCCTCATAAGACAACCCGCCCATTCCAGTTATTAGTCTAGGAACCCTTCTCTGAACTGCTTCCAACACATTTACCTCCTTCCTTAAATAAGGAGACCAATACTGTACACAGTACTCCAGATGTGGCTCACCAATGCCCTGTATAACTGAAGCATAACTTCCCTACTATTGTATTCAATTCCCCTCGCAATAAACAATAACATTCTATTAGCTTTCCTAAATACTTGCTGTACCTGCATACTAATCTTCTGCAATTTGTGCACTAGGACACCCAGATCCCTCTGCATCTCAGAGCTCTGCAATCTCTCACCATTTAGATAATATGCCTCTTTTTTATTCTTCCTGCCAAAATGGACAATTTCACATTTTCCCACATTATACTCCATTTGCCAGATCTTTGTCCACTCACTTAACCTATCTATATCCTTTTGTAGCCTCCTTATGTCCTCTTCACAACTTACTTTCCCACCTATCTTTGTGTCATCAGCAAATTTAGCAACCATATCTTTAGTCCCTTCATCCAAGTCATTTATATGAATTGTAAAAAGTTGAGGCCCCAGCTGATCCCTGTGGCACACCACTCGCTACATTAAGCCAACCAGAAAATGACCCATTTATGCCTATTCTCTGTTTCCTGTTTGCTAGCCAATCTTCTATCCCTGCCAATATGTTACCCCCTACACCATGAGATTTTATTTTCTGCAATAACCTTTGATGTGGCACCTAAGTGCAATACATCCACCGGTTCCCCTTTATCCACAGCACATGTAACTCCCTCAAAGAACTCCAATAAATTGGTTAAACATGATTTCCCTTTCACAAAACCATGTTGACTCTGCCTGATTACCTTGAATTTTTCTAAGTGCCCTGCTATAACGCCTTTAATAATAGCTCTAACATGTTCCCTATGACAGATGCTAAGCTGACTGGCCTGTAGCTTCCTGCTCTCTGTCTCCCTCCCTTTTTGAAAAGAGGTTGGCGATTTTCCAATCTAATGGAAACTTCCTGGAATCTAGGGAATTCTGGAAAATTAAAACCAATGCATCAACTATCTCACTAGCCACTTCTTTTAAGACCCTAGGACGAAGTCCATCAGGACCCGGGGACTTGTCAGCCCGCAGCTCCAACAATTTGCTCAGTACCACTTACCTGGTGATTGTAATTTTCTTGAGTTCCTCCCTTCTATTTCCTGATTTACAGCTATTTCTGGGATGTTATTTGTATCCTCTATGGTGAATATCAATGCAAAATACCTGTTCAATTCATCTGCCATCTCCTTGTTTTCCCTTATTAATTCCCCAGACTCACTTTCCATAGGACCAATGCTCACTTTGATAACTCTTTTCTTTTTAAAATATCTATCAAATCTCTTACTCTCTTTTTATATTTCTAGACAGCTTTCTCTCATACTCAAATTTTTCCCACCTTATTAATCTTTTATTCATTCTTTACTGCTTTTTATATTATGTCAGATCTTCTGACCTGCCACCCATCTTTGTGCAATTATATGCTTTTTCTTTAAGTTTGATACTATCTTTAACTATTTTAGTGAACCACGGATGGTGGACCGTCTCTTTGGATTTTTCCTTTCTCATTGGAATGTACCTATTCTGTGTATTCTGAAATATCCCCTTAAATGTCTGCCACTGCATCTATATTGACATATCCCTTAACCTACTTTGCCAGTTCACTTTTGTTAGCTCTGCTTTCATGCCCTCATAATTTCCCTTATTTAAATTTAAAGTACTAGTCTTAGATCCACTCTTCTCTCCCTCAAACTGAATGTAAAATTCAATCATGTTATGATTGTTGCTGTCTAGGGGTGCCTTCACTATGAGGTCATTAGTTACTCTTATCTTGTTGCACACTACCAGGTCTAGTATAGCCTACTCTCTGGTTGGCTCCAGAACATGCTGTTCTAAGAAACTATCTCAAAATCATTCTTTGAACTCCTCATCTCGGCTACCTTTATCAATCTGATTTTTCCAGTCGATATGTAGATTAAAATCTCCCATGATTATCACTGTACCTTTCTGACAAGCACCCATTATTTCTTCCTTTATATCCTGTCCTACCAAGTGATTACTGTTAGGAGGCCTGTACACCACTCCCACAAGTGACTTCTTGCCTTTACATTTCTCATCTTGACCCAAATCACTTCTACATTCTGGTTTCCTGAATTTAGGTCATCCCTCTCTATTGTGCTAATACCGTCATTAATTAACAGAGCCACCCCTCTACCTTTTCCTTCCTTCCTAAATGTCATGCCCCTTCAATATTCAGATCCCAATCTATGCAATCCTGCAGCCAAGTCTCTGTAATGGCTATCATACTTATTTATTTCTATTTGTGTTATCAGATCATCTGTTTTGTTTCCAATGCTACGTGCATTCAGATACAGAGCCTTTAGTTTTGTCCTTTTATGATTTTTGTAACCTCTCGCCTTGTCTGCTGATTTACTCTTAGATTTGTACTCACTGTCCCTTCCTGTCATGGTCTGTTTATCTTTTCCCATATTAATATCTTTCTCTCTTGCCTTGTCTCTACTCTTTGATTTGCCACATCCATCTTCTGACTCCCTAAAGCCTGTCTGCCATCTACAAGGCACAAGTCAGGAGTGTAATGGAATAATCTCCACTTGCCTGGATGAGTGCGGCTCCAACAGCACTGAAGAAGTTCGACACCATCCAGGAGAAAGCAGTCCACTTGATCAACACCCCATCCACCATCTTAATCATTCACTCCCTCCACCACCAATGCACAGAGGCAATAGTGTGCACCATCTGCAAGAGGCACTGCAGCAACTCATCAAGCCTCCTTCAACAGCACTTTCCAAACCTGCGAACTCTACCACCTAGAAGGACAAGGGCAGCGGATGCATGGGAACACCACCACCTGCAGGTTCCCCTCTAAGCCACATGCCATCCTGACTTGGAACTATATTGCTGTTCATTTACTGTCGCTGGGTCAAAAAGCTGGAATTTTCTTCCTAACAGCACTGTGGGTGTACTTATACCAAATGGACTGTAGCAGTTCAAGAAGGTGGCTCATTATCATCTTCTCAAGGGCAATCAGGGATGGGCAACAAATGCTGGCCTGTCCAGTGATGCCTACATCCCAAGAATGAATGAAAAGAATTGAGAGGCTGGTGGAGATTGATGTGAAGAGAATCTTGACTACCCGCATGAGGTCATTGAACTTTTTCTGGCACCGCTGGCTGCTTCAGCACCAGGCTCCTTGCATTGACCTCCCTTGCCACCTGCTCACATTCCCTTCTCAGGGAATTCCCTGATGGCCTTCTGGCCTCCTGCGGAAACATGGCATCTCTCCTCCTGGTCAACCTCCATGACTAGGTAAACCTGGGCACCCTCTCACTTCTTTGGTGTTCCATTTTCTTATGGTCCAATCACAGGCAATTACAGTACTGACAGGCAGCAGTAGTTTCCTTTCAGTCAGTGCAGTTTCCCTTTAAGAGGGACAGGCTGCCTTTAAGAGCTGGAGGCCAACGGGAATATGTTCTAACCTCGCACACTGTCAGGTTCCTGTTGAGTGTGCGGCCAGTCAGCAGTGCAGGTCACGTTGGTTGCATACCACAACCAGGCAAATGGGGAGGCAGCAAAGAGTTTGCGTGTTGCTTACCTCAACAAGATTTGACGTGAATGAATTTGTGAATTGTGACCCCGAGTTCCAAAAACAGATGAAGATCAATTTTTAGCCCATTAATGGGTCATTTAACTTTTTTTTTGTGCCTTGCCTTGTACAAATTGGTTGCCACATTTGTCTACATAATGACAGTGACTCCACTTCAAAATAATTAATTAGCTGTGAAATATTTTGGGACACCCTAACAATAAAAAGGATGTTATATCAGTGCAAGTTATTTCTTTCGATTAAAGCACCCGATTGCATTAGTTGACAAAGTCAGGCATAGAACAATAGCCCAGTCAAGAAACTGCCTTCAGGAGAATATATGATGGAAGATTTTTTTTTTAAATAGATTGAATTAGAATTATATAAATAAAATAAATGATTGCTGAATCCAGCTTGTTAATTCCTATAACATATTAATTACACGTGGCATTGCACATGGAAAGTGAGAAAAATGGCCACCCTCTTACCTATCTTTTCTGTTTTCATGTTGTTGTGTTTCTCTTTGTCCTGACTTCTGCTTCTGTTTGTCTTTCTCTTTTCTTCTGCTTCGCTGTTTTATCTCTTTTAGACCATCTCTTTGTCTTTTTTTCCTTTTCGTTTGGCTGGGAGGAGGTGGGGAAAGGATCTAATGGCAGCAGGCTGAACAAGATGGGGATTGTGGGAAAAACTTTCCCCTTAGTGATTCCCACCCATCCCCTTCCCCAATGCTCTATGCTTCCCTGCAACCACTCCCCCCCCCCGCCCCACCCCATATTGTCCTTTTCCCCTTCATATGCATTATCTCTCTCTATCTCTCTGATCACAGATCCTCCATCTCTCTATCTCCCTCATACTCGATGATACAAGTCTCCCTACTACATTTTTTAAAGTTTATAGAACATGACACAAAAGCTGTATTGTATATGCAATCAGAGTAGCATGACTTTTTAATCATTCTCCCTCCCCCATAGATATAGACTTTATTTTAACTGTACAAATTTGATTGCAATGCTTTTGAAAGTTACCCCTTCTTGATTTTCAAAGTTATTTGAAGAAAACCTATTGAGCAAAGTGTGCTAAAAGGTGAAAAAAAAGTATTTCTTTGTACAGCTGACTGAATAGTATTGGCGCAGCCTAGGAAATCCAGCACCTTGTATATGCTTAGACTGCATAATTCAAATTCTGTGCCAAATCACAGCTCGGAGCAGCATTATCGAGTTTAAGTTGGGAAAGGCTGAGGCTCTCAAGTAAAATATTTAATGAAGGTATTAAGTACATAAAATATCATTCAATTAATAAACATAATAATATTATTGAGAACTATGTAATTTTTTGAATTTTGTTTAATCATTTATTATGGACTTGAGATATTTTGATTACTGACCAACACAAAAATGGCAATTAAACTCATTGCAAAAATCATTTTGAGTGATTTGTAGTGGGCCATGTTATGAAATCAGATTGATGAGTTTATATAGACAAATCCCATTATAAACGTGGATATAAGAATTTATAATGGAACAATTGCATAAAAAGTATAACAAAAATGTGACAACAGTAAGTCAAGTTGTACAGACAGGAAGTGCACGCAAACATAACATTTTTAGTAAGATATAGGTTTATATGGCAATAGCACATACATTGCCCCAAGACCAATTCTGTGTTTGCTTATTCAGATTAATGGATCATATTTACTCACCACAATGACATCCTCATTAATAGGTTTGTACTGTACACTTATTCTACAATATACATCCATAAGTACCATTCGGCTTTTCCTGCAGCCCATTTGCTGCAACAGTCTTTGTATTGAAAAGCATTTGGGATTCTTGTTAAAATGTTATCTCACACAATTATCAGGAGATAAATGGGTTGCTGACTAGATTTGGCTGGTCTCTTACGTTCTTCATAAAATATTTTGCCTGATCTTAATCCTGTAATGCTTGATTTTTATCACAGTCATTCACATTTTCCTGGCATGGATTTTGTTCTTGTAGACTATGTATAACATCTGTAACGTGTATATCACCTGGTATAAATTATGGCTGAAGGAAGCAGTGGCAGACAAGAAGATTTTGACATTTGTGTTAGTCACACAGTCAATTCTCAGTAAAAATGTTTCACATGTAATGGTCTATGACAGGATCCACTATTTCTTTTCTCTTGGTGATGAAGAAATTGCTTTCACTGGTGATTGAAAGAGTATTAGCACATTAAGCACAATGGGTCACTGAAAGAAGGTTTCTACACTACATGATTACAGCACTGAGAATTAATTATATCTAAATTTAGTACTCTCATTTAAACTGGGAATTTCAAAATAATGAACTGAATTGGGCCGATGTAAAATAAGAGTCCTTTAGAGAATATTTTAGACTGCCTTATGAAGGTGCTTTATTGCTGTACCAGATGGAGATCTGGCCTGGTGTTAAGATTATCTTAGTAGTTTATAATAGGTGACTTGATCTCAAAATTTCAAAAACTTGTAAATTCATGAGGTCTTTGAAATAAATGTATTATTCACAATAGAATTGTCATCATATTTTGCCACTGCTGCTTGTAGTACCATGTTCACACTGTTGAATGTCAGCTAATTGCTTCAATATCACTTCTGAAGTGTTCAAACAAATACCCAAAAGGACTCCATTCCATTCTCCCAGTTTCTCTGTCTCCAACGCATCTGCTCTGATGATGCTACTTTCCATGACAGCGTTTCTGATATGTCTTCCTTTTTCCTCAACCGAGGATTCGTCCCCCACTGTGGTTGACACGGCCCATTTCCCGCACCTCTACCCTCACCCCTTCCCCTCCCTCCCAGAACCGTGACAGGGTTCACTTTCCACCCCATCAGCCTCCATATCCAAAGGATCATCCTCTGTCATTTCCGCCACCTCCAGCGTGATGCCACTACCAAACGCATCTTCCTCTCACTTCCTCTGTCAGCATTCCAAAGGGATCATTCCCTCCATGACACCTTGGTCCACTCCTCCATTACCCCCACCACCTCATCCCCTTCCCACAGTACCTTCCCCTGCAATCGCAGGAGGTGTAATACCTGCCCATTTACCTCCTCTCTCTTCACTATCCCAGGCCCCAAACACTCCTTTCAGGTGAAGCAGCGATTTACTTGTATGTCTTTCAATGTAGTATACTGTATTCGCTGCTCACAATGTGGTCTCCCCTACATTGGGGAGACCAAACGCAGACTGGGTGACTGCTTTGTGGAACACCTCCGCTCAGTCCGCAAGCAGGACCCCGAGCTTCCGGTTGCTTGCCATTTCAACACTCTCCCCTACTCTCATGCTCACATCTCTGTCCTGGGATTGCTGCAGTGTTCCAGTGAACCTCAACGCAAGCTTGAGGAACAGCATCTCATTTACCGATTAGGCATCTGCAGCCTGCCGGATTGAACATTGAGGTCAATAATTTCAGAGCATGACGGGCCCCCCATTTTACTTTTATTTTTAGTTATTTTTTCTTTTTCCTTTTTAAAATTTTTTTTGTGTTTATTATATTTTATTTCATTTTAGTTTGTTCAGTTTGCTTACCCACTGTTTTCTTCATGTTTGTACTTGCAGCTGTTCAATTATCAGTCCGTTAACACCCTTTCTTTACTAATGCTTTGTCTTTCAACACACCATTAACATATCTTTGCTCCATGACCTTCTGGTCAGCTATTCTGTGACCTTGTCCTATCTACAACTTCTCCTTTATCATCTCTTGCCCCACCCCCACTTTACTTGCTTATAACCTTTTACATTTCTAATATTTGCCAGTTCTGAAGAAGGGTCACTGACCTGAAACGTTAACTCTGCTTCTCTCTCCACAGATGCTGCCAGACCTGCTAAGTATTTCCAGCATTTCTTGTTTTTATTACCCAAAAGGTCTGTTCTGTGTAAATATCCTGTAGAAAGGAGTGACTTAAGTCCTGATTTTAACTCTGGGCGAGAATCAGTAAAAGGGGTAAGGCCCAGAAAAGGTCCAGGGAAGTGGTAGCAAGCCGGCTGGCAGGAGCAGGATGTCAGGGAGCAGTAGATCGCTGTCGGGGATCCAAAAGGTCATGTAGCTGGTTGAGAAGGAGGAGCAAGCCCAGAGTAGGGGAGGACTAAGTTTTCCTGTGTGGCAGCAAAGGTCCCACAGCAAAATGAAAAAAAAAGAAAATCCACTTATTTTATTTATTTATAGATACAGCACTGAAACAGGCCCTTCGGCCCACCAAGTCTGTGCCGACCAAGAACCACCCATTTATACTAACCTTACAGCAATCCCATATTCCCTATCACCTACCTACACTAGGGGCAATTTACAATGGCCAATTTACCTATCACCTGCAAGTCTTTGGGAGGAAACCAGAGCACCCGGCAAAAACCCACGCAGTCACAGGGAGAACTTGCAAACTCCGTACAGGCAGTACCCAGAATCAAACCCGGGTCCCTGGAGCTGTGAGGCTGCGGTGCTAACC
Organism: Heterodontus francisci; assembly: GCF_036365525.1. NCBI lineage: Eukaryota > Metazoa > Chordata > Chondrichthyes > Heterodontiformes > Heterodontidae > Heterodontus > Heterodontus francisci. Next base: position 72,340,940 of record NC_090372.1, on the reverse strand, counting down.
ACTGCGCCGCCTCTATCCTCAGCTCCTCTTTTTACAAGATCAGCTTCCCACACAGGCCTCCAAATTGCAGTCGCGTTCCAATGACATCATCAGAACCCAATCTGAATATTTAAAAATCCCCGCTGGCTTCCAGCGGATAGCTCCCTTACCCACACAGAAGAGTACCCTAAGCTTGGAATCCACATGATCAACGCGGAACTGCCCGCCTGCACAATTTTGCTGGGTGGGCAGGTTTAATAATCAGTCCTGTGTGAAACCAATTTTGAAACCAAGCACATCCTGTACTGTAGAAAAAATCCACACCGCATTTTTCATCTGTGTGGTTTGCTTTAGATATTTTTCCTGAATTTACAACTGCACTGCACCATCACTCCTTGTGTTTGGCTCTATTTTTTAAAAAAAAATTCCTGTCAGCCATATTTCGAGAACTGATCAGTCAATTGTAATTGCACTGTTGCTTTTCCCTTCCTCCCAAAAACTGCTCTGACTGCATTATGGCACGCCATCTACTGGCTCAGGTGAGAAATGACAAAACTTACTGCAACTGATGTAGGCTTGTGACGTTATAACTCGGTCGAATGAAACAACACCAAAGCAATGCTGCTTCACTTACAGCTAACACATTACAACACAGCAAGCTTTGAGTTTTGCCTGAAACTAGACAGATGCACTGTACCTGGTTTCTTATGAGACTGGATTGTTCAGTGGGTTCAAAGTGCCATTCTTCTGGCCGCACTAGTGAAAGTGAGATTCACATTGTTCATGACTGACTGCTTTCCAATCACTTGATATTAGCTCCAGCTGTTATATTGGTTCTGACATATTATACAAGTGTGCTTGGTTTTGACTGGGGTATAAATACAGAGCAACTGGGACACCTTGATATTTTTCTGGTGATTTGATGCTAAATGTACACTAAAATTGGCCTGAATTCAGCTACTAGTTGCTAGCATAACAGGATTAGACTGATCAGCAGCCCTACTACTATCAGAGTGAAGGACAACACCATTACTCAATGCATAGAAACATAGAAAATAGGAGCAGGAGTAGGCCATTCGGCCCTTCGAGCCTGCTCCGCCATTCATTATGATCATGGCTGATCATCCAACTCAGTAGCCCGTTCCCACTTTCACCCCATACCCTTTGATCCCTTTAGACCCAAGAGCTATATCTAACTCCTCTTGAAAACATACAATGTTTTGGCCTCAACTGCTTTCTGTGGTAGCGAATTCCACAGGCTCACCACTCTCTGGGTGAAGAAATTTCTCCTCATCTCTGTCCTGAAAGGTTTACCCCGTATCCTTAGACTATGACCCCTGGTTCTCGACTCCCCCACCATCGGGAACATCCTTCCTGCATCTACCCTGTCAAGTTCTGTTAGAATTTTATAGGTTTCTATGAGATCCCCCCTCACTCTTCTGAACTCCAGCAAATATAATCCTAACCGACTCAATCCCTCCTCATATGTCAGTCCCACCAACCCAGGAATTAATCTGGTAAACCTTCGCTGCACTCCCTCTATAGCAAGAACATCCTTTCTCAGATAAGGAGACCAAAACTGCACACAATATTCCAGGTGTGCCTCACCAAGGCCCTGTATAATTGCAGTAAGACATCCCTGCTCCTGTACTCGAATCCTCTTGCTATGAAGGCCAACATACCATTTGCCTTTTTTACCGCCTGTTGCACCTGCATGCTTACCTTCAGCAACTGGTGTACAAGAACACCCAGGTCTCGCTGCATATTCCTCTCTCTCAGTTTATAGCCGTTCAGATAATAATCTGCTGTCCTGTTTTTGCTACCAAAGTGGATAACCTCACATTTATCCACATTATACTGCATCTGCCATGCATTAGCCCACTCACTCAACTTGTTCAAATCACCCTGATGCCTCTCTGCATCCTCCTCACAACTCACCCTCCCACCCAGTTTTGTGTCGTCTGCAAATTTGGAGATATTACATGTAGTTCCCTCATCTAAATCATTAATGTATATTGTGAATAGTTGGGGTCCTAGCACCGATCCCTGCAGTACCCCACTAGTCACTGCCTGCCATTCCGAAAAAGACCATTTATCCCTACTCTTTGTTTCCTGTCCACCAACCAATTTTCTATCCATCGTAACACACTACCCCCAATCCCATGCGCTTTAATTTTACACGCTAATCTCTTATGTGGGACTTTGTCGAAATCCTTCTGAAAATCCAAATAAACCACATCCACTGGCTCCCCCTCATCAACTCTACTAGTTACATCCTCGAAGAATTCTAGTAGATTTGCCAAGCATGATTTCCCTTTCGTAAATCCATGCTGACTCTGCCCAATTATACCAGTTCTCCAAGTGCTCTGCTATAAAATCTTTGATAATGGACTCTAGAATTTTCCCCACTACCGACGTCAGGCTGACTGGTCTATAATTCCCTGTTTTCTCTCTACCTCCCTTTTTAAATAGTGGGGTTAGATTAGCTACCCTCCAATCTGTAGGAACTGTTCCAGAGTCTACAGAATCTTGGAAGATGACCACCAATGCATCCACTATTTCTAGGGCCACTTCCTTAAGTACTCTGGGATGCAGACCATCAGGCCCTGGGGAATTATCGGCCTTCAATCCCATCAATTTCCCCAACACCATTTCTCTACTAATACTGATTTCTTTCTGCGGCACAGTGGCGCAGTGGTTAGCACTGCAGCCTCACAGCTCCAGGGACCCGGGTTCGATTCTGGGTACTGCCTGTGCGGAGTTTGCAAGTTCTCCCTGTGTCTGCGTGGGTTTCCTCCGGGTGCTCCGGTTTCCTCCCACATGACAAAGACTTGCAGGTTGGTCGGTTAATTGGCCATTATAAATTGCCCCTAGTACAGGTAGGTGGTAGGGAAATATATAGGGACCGGTGGGGATGTTATTGGAATATGGGATTCGTGTAGGATTAGTATAAATGGGTGGTTGATGGTCGGCACAGACTCGGTGGGCCGAAGGGCCTGTTTCAGTGCTGTATCTCTAAACTAAACTAAACTAAATTCTTCTCTGTCACTAAGCCCTGTGTTCCCCAACATTTCTGGTATGATAGAACCTTATTGGTTGGCAAGCAGCCAAATGTTTGAGCTGCTATGCCCTAGGCAGTTCAATCCTTGTTTAATAATTGAATGGACTGCCAATGGCTTCCATCATATTCAACTGCTACACTTCTGAAGAATTTCTGGTGCCCTTGTTTCAATGAGAAGTGTTTGGCTGTCAGATCTCTTGCTTATCCAAACAAATTTCACCAGCATCTCACACTACATGTTTGGTTACCATTATTCTTCCTGACCCTCTAAAATATTTGATATTGCCGGACAAAGTGGTTTTAAAATGTGCCCAATTCCTGCAACTTAACACTTATTTGGTGGTAGCACATTTTGTGGAAAAGAGTGAGGCCTTGAAGTCACTGCAGTTTCACAAGTTTAAGTATGGTAGAGTGGATCCCTTCTCCACTCCTGCTCAAATGCTCAGATTGGCAGCGATACATTATGCTTGCAAGGGAGATTCAACAGTGTCTGCCCAGAACCAGTGGCTGGATTGTCAGAGTTGGGGCATGCTGTTCCCACATTAAAGAGAAAACTCTGGAAGGACCAGATGAAAATCTTCTTCTCCACATCTTCTGCTCTGTAAGTGATTGCTTACTCATAGTAAAAATTTGGGGCTTTCATATGCCTTTCAGGCAGCATGAGTTCTGTGAGATCTTAAGAGGGTGGAATGGGTGAAATTCTCCACAGTAATGCAGAAACTTCCCCAGACAGACCACTACCACATGGGGCAAGGTGGAAGATCAGTCCATACCTGTCACCCACCCCACCTACCCCACCCTAAACACTGGAACTTAAAGGGTACACTGCAAAACGGCTAAACTTGGGTTTTATGCCCTAAATTCCTGTTCCCGCCGCCAGAATTCTTCTTTTCTGCCCTCCTCAAATCCATAATTTCGGAGCCTAGAGATCCAAATTTCCACTGCTTGTGTTTCTTATGCTGCTAACTTGAGGCAAGATGTTGTTTTTGGGTTGTTTGTGAATTCTATAGAATTGTTGTCTTACAATAATTTTTTTTTAAATTTTGCATGTTCTCAAAATCCAGTACTGAGACTAATTTGAGACTCAAGTTTATTTTGTGTATAATTGAAAAATATTTATGAATTGCAATTCACAGTTCTCTTTACATGTCTTGCTCATATCATATGCCATATTAGTTCATATTTTATAGAATCTGGTCTCATTTGGACTTTGATTTTTTTAATGTGTTCAGTAGCAGTCTAACCTGTTCTGTTGTATCAATGAGTACAGTACCTAAAATAGTAGCTGCTGATTTCTCAACAACTATCTCTTAATCTTGGAAAGGTGCCAATAGCTGAAACTTTTTTTACCGTATGTACGTAGGAAGCACGGAGGTTTTACAGTTATATCGGTGTGAAATAAGGTGACAAGATGTTATCATTCCTTGCGATCTCAAATGACGTATGTTGCTGTTGCTATGAACCTGTAAACAGAAAACAATACTAGTTTGTCATCAAAAGCTGTCAAATAATTACATAGTTCAATCTTCTTACAAAGAAGGTGAAGCTTTTAGAGGACCCAGGCTTTTAGAGACCTCCAGATATGGTTCATATGTAGATGAGACAATGAGGGTGATTTTAGTGGCAGCACAAAATGGGTGATAATGAATTGGCAGCCTGCTTCACACCTTGGCCGACTTTCTTTTCAATTGAAATCATGGAAAAGAAGATTGGGTGGGTTGTAAAACTAACTGACGATTCGCTACTGCCTGTCTTGCGCTACCACAGAAGGCCAATTTCATCCCCAATATTCCTACTGACTGCATGCAGTTCAGAATTACAGAAACTGAGATAAAGTCAACCAGTGACCTCTGATGGTGAACACTGAATTGGGGATAATTAACAATTGCGGTGCCTTTAAGCTAGAAGAAACCTTTCGCGTCACAGATGGTGTGATATTAAGGGAGTCATTTTCAGAAAGCTCATACAACAAGCGGGACCTCCCACACCATGAGAGACTTATCAAAATATTCTAGGTGCATGGCCCTTGATTTTGTGATAAGCCGTCTGCTGCTGAGGCCCCTCTGGTGGTGCCGGGTCCTGAAAATGCTGCGCTGCCTGTCATTCTTGGAAGACCAACTTTAATAGATCAAATTAGCAATAATAAATTCATCTGATTCCCCAGTCTGAAAACTCACACACATTAACATCTTAAAAGGGGCTGACCCAGCATTATGTAATCTCCCGATACATTTGATTCCTGAATACATCAGCAATGTCAACCAGAAAAAACATCTATGATAACAACTCTTACTGAACTAGGTGAGTTTTGTGCATTGATTACTTTTCTGGCACAGAAGCAGAAAATATCTCTTATGGATAATCAAAACCGTATATTTTATTCACATTTCTCTGTCCAGCTAAGGGCAAATAAAAAAATTCAGAAATGTTCCCTCTGATAAATGATGAAGCTCCGTTTCTGCAGAATCACACGCTAGCAAGGAGATGGCTACTTTAGAAGAGATCGGGGCGGCAGGGAAGGGGAGAAAATTGATGGCAAAAATGTGCCATTTGAGCCAATAATTTATTGGAGTTAAATCATTCTAACAAATTATGTGCCAATGGTTGTGAGCAAAAATGCCAATGTTAAGTTACTTCCTATGTCACAGGGCAATGATTAGCATATTGGAATAAGGTTCCTCTCTGAAACAGCAGTGTCTTTGGACTGCCCATCAGAGGTCCCAAGAAAATGGGGGCAGGCAGGAGTAGAGCAAGATCAAAGCAACGAGTACAGTACAGTACAGCAATTTTCGGGCCACTGCTGCCCAGTTCCCGTTCTGTGGAGCAAATTAAAATCATCCCCTTCAAAGGACCAAAAATATTTGTAGGGACAAAATGTTTTAAACGATATCAATAGGAGCTTCCGTAGCAATGGGTAATGGTTGGAAATATTCCTATTCCAAGTAAATAACGTGAATTTGTTTATATTATTTATATATGCACTTATCTTGTAATTAGTAAGAGCATAAATACATTTTTATTTTCATGTTTTGCTTTTTGTTTCCCACAGAGTTTGTGGTGAATTATATCCCTGCAAGTCACTTTGCAGTATACAGACAATTTTTTGGATTCTTCAGGATCATGGTGACTGTGAACTTTCTACAGGCAGGGTTTCGGAAATGGCAGAAAGTAGCTGCAGAATTCATATCATAAGGTTGGCATTTTGAAAATATCATACACAGTAAAGAAAAATCACCCCAACAAATATTTCTTAACAGATGCTGCAGAACCTCTTGTGGATCACAGTTCATATCCTGGACCCTGCCACATTCATTACATCGGAGTATGATCATACTGGCCTATAAATTCTAAAGGCCCCTCATGCTTGTGACTGTTTAACTCTATCTTTAGCTCTGCATGAATCAGATTTTATCCCTGATAAGGGGCAAGATTTTATGAGCAAAAAATCTAAGACTGTCTACAGTCCATTTGAATAGGACTCAGGTGACTTTCATGGTAGTGAGATTATGGTCTTTAACAGAAGTAATCGAGCCTCACCGAAAATAATTGAACCTTTATCAATCTCCTTTATTGAAATGTCAATAATGGACTATTCCCCCACCCTCCCAAAAAACATATAAACTTGTAATATTCAGCAAACTGCTGGGATTCTTAGTATGATATTTAATGAATACAGTTCACTTTTCACTTCAGTAAAACGTGAACTGCATTTATTAAATATTAGACTGCCGTCTATAGTCTGTATCCTTCACAGTGAGTTTTATTCTTGGCTTTCATACTGATATAGTTGGAATGTTGATATTTTCAAAGTGTATCAGTGGAATGACACAGTAATACCTGATTAAATGCAATTGAGTTCTTCAAGTAGCCAAAGCCAGCAGCACTTTTAAAAAATTAAACAGAAGTGCAATTCCATTTATTTTCTTTTGCTCTGTATTCACAGGATTAACCATACACCCCTGAAACACGACAGGGATTTTATTTCATTTATGCTTCTACAGTTTTTCTCACTTATGAAGTTAATCACAGCTTCTCCAACTGATCTGTAATACACATTAAAGACATAAATCACAGAATACAGCTCGGAAATGAAACAAGTTCTCAGGTTGCCTGTGCCATGCTGTACATTTTTATGATTTTATTACCATCTTGTGCTTGTTCCAGATTATTTTAATGATGACAATTTCATTTCATTTATATAAAATGGTTTTCTGAAGATGTTTGCAATCCAATTTCCTTGCTTGAGTTTAAGGAAAATTTATTTTCTGCTGATATCCAGTTAACAGAAAAAAATCAAAAATTAATTAATTTAATTTAATTTTGACAACAAGTTATGTAAATTTCCCATAAAAAAGAACAAAACGGAAGCCAGTCATATAGCAGCATAAGTGAATTTCCAACACTTTTTACAGGAACTGATAGTTTTACAGAGACTGATGTAATTGAAAATGTGCAGTAAGATAAAGCAGAAGTTAAAATCTTTTTTATTTTGTTATTGTATCCAGTCTCTGACTGATGGGATACTGAATTACATCATTCAGTATCTCTCAGACACTACTCTGCAAGATTATGCAGACAGACATAGAGTAGCATAAATTGCAGTTGGCAACGCTGTAGAGTAGATTTATTAATCAGTCAGAAAAATCCACTTTCCTGCGGATATTTCCCCTAAAATACCATGTATATTTTCCTCCAAAATTTCTCACTGATGAGCCATACATTCTAGTATGGAAATAACAACTGATTTGGAGTATGAAGGAGGGTAGCAGGAATACCAAATTCTCTGTGTGTTTTTGGTAGTTTGAAATCTACCATTATCGCACAGAAAGCTTTTCTATAAAAATCTCACCATTGGAAATGAATAAGATCTTCTAATAAGCTGCAAATAGAATCACAATAATGCATTACCTTTTCCTGCAAATTGAACAGTGGAAAACAAAATAAAAATTGAACAACATCCCCCAAAGAAAAGCAACCCTCCCAAAAATGGTGCATAAATACAGCTGTTAAAAATGCAGAGAGTGCTATAGACAGTCAAAAATTATAGCAAAGGTGATTTTTTGATGAAAAACAAATTTGTGATAAGCTTTAGCATAGCACATTACTATTTATGTTCTTTAAAGTGCCATGAATAGCTAAATAAATTACACTAATAAATCGCAGAGAATTTAAAAAATGGGAATCTGGCACTTTTACATTCTATTCTGCCACAAGAGGGAGTCTGGCTGTCCAGAGATTCAATGTTGCAGTTTGGGCTCTGCTGCACCAGGTGGCAGAGATACCTCATGTTACTTCTGGACACAATTTACTAATCTCTTAAAACACTAAGTACATTGCTTCCTTTGAACTATTATGACCTATTATTCTTGACTGTTTGTCACATTCTGTATTTTTAATATCAACCTGAACAGAGCTCATCATACCTGTTACATTATATGTCAAAATATTTCGGCATTTTCAGACCTTTTGGGGGCTAAATTCAATAGCTCCTGAAAACGGGCGTGGGGATAGCGATGTGGAACTAACCCCCACCCATTGCTTCCAATGCAGGCAGCACGCTAACTTGGTGCTGCCTGCCAGTTAACATGACTGCAGCGTGCCACCAGCGTTAACCATGCTGTTGAGCGGCTGCACAACTCAGCAGGCAACCCAAAATCATTGAGAGGCTAACACCACTTTAAGTTAGCCTGCACTGCTTCAATCCAGCTTCCATCTCATAAAGGGGAGGTGCATTGTGGCTGGAGCAGGTGGTCAGTCAATGAAGACATAATAATGGCACAACGTAGGAGAGACTGGGTTCCAAGATTTTACTTACTGAGGCCTTGATGGAGGAGGTGCAGAGGAGAAGAGATGTCCTGCATGTGCAGGGAGACAGGATGCTCGCCAGAGAAATTCTCCAAAGGCAGTGAGACCAGATAGCGGTGCCAGGAATCAAGGCCGGAGAATCTGGATGCAGTTCCACAGAAGTTTAGTGACCTTACACAAGTGGTCAAGGTTAGTAAATGCATTTTCAAATGCCATAGCTCACTGACTAGTCTTAGCAACTGCTAAATGCATCAAATTCCCATCACTCATCTACCAACAATCTCCATCAATCATGACTCGTACCTGGCATTCATAGCTTCACCTCACCCTCACACAGGCAGAACTACTGCAAGCTTCACACAAACACTTCACAGCTTGCACATAATGCCAGCTATTCAACCATGGCAGCCACATCACCCAAACAGATAGCATCACACTCACTGAAACACTTCCCCCTGTCTTGCAGGACAAGTTGGTACAAAACTGGAGGCAGCAAGTACTAACCAGTGGGGACAGCTATTTCTGCATGTTCTTCTGCCGTGGAGGAGACAGTGCTCGCCATTGTTGGAGCAGCCATTACTGAGACTGTGGCCAGTGGTGGGGCTGAAATGAAAGAAGCTGACAATGTCCTCGTACCTAACTCTCTTTGTCACATTCCATTTCCCCCTCATCCCACAATATCTTCAGACTGGCAAGATGTTGATGTTGTATGCAAGCACCTCCTGATTTTTGCACCCCCACACCCCCCCCCCCCCCCCCACCCCAACCAGCTCCCCTCCTCTCAACCCTGGCCTGTATCTTCCTCTTTTCAGATACCCAAGAACTACAATCTGGCCAGGCAGTGGTGGAACAGCAACAGCTGGAAGACCAAGAAAACAATGATGATGAAGAAACCCCATGGGCTGGGTTTTCAAAACGGGCTCGGAAATCTGACGCCCGGATGATTTCCGGGTCCCGACCTCACGCCTCTGCTGCGTTGCCAGCATGATGCGATCTTCAAATAGTAATGCCCTAATTGTGCAGGAGGCAGGCTCGGTGCCCAATTCGGGCACCCAGTCTCTGCAGGAGATGGGAACTGCCTGCCTGGTGTCAGAGTGGCAGCCATGATGTGGCCTGCCGCTGCCTTGCCGAGGAGAGGAGGCAGCTCCTCAGAGGGCCAGCAGAATGAACAGGTAAGGCAACAGTCCCATAATAAAAAAAAGTCCTACGCTGGGGCCGGCACAAGATCCCCTTGGGCTGAGAAAATTTCTTTCTCAAACAACAAAGTTAGCCTCCTGCCTGCTGTGAGCCCATCTATCATGCACCAGACTGGTTGGGCTTGCCAGATCCCTCTTTGAAAATTTCTGTGATGAACCTCCCTGCCACGTTAACAAGCTCCTAAAAGAGCATAATTGACCCTTAATTGAAGGAGAGTGGCTTCCCTGTTCCCTCCCCCCACCACTCGCACATTAAAAATTACGAATTGTTCCAGAGGCGTCCGGCTCTGGAGACCATTTCCAGGACTGTGATTTTTAAATTGCGGCTGCACCGGCTTCCCAACCCCAAGGCCCTTTCAAAATCTGGCCCCATAACTCAATCTCACACTTGCAGCCATCGGCTGAGAGACTAACAATGCACATAACTTAGAGGATAGCCGAGAGGTGGGATCGGCATGTGGTGAGACATTGGGCATGAGTGGCCTGCAGTCAGGGCAGGAGGTAATTTTTAGAGCAGGTGCCAGCTACCTTGAGGGCAAAGTTGCACATGAGTTCTCCTGCAGAGGACTCAGATGAGGACTTTGATGGAGTGACCTATAGAAGAAGGATGATGAGTATGCACAATGAAATGCTTGGTGCATTGGCAGTCCTGCCAGAAAGCCTGTGTGCAAAGTCAAGGAGCATGGAGGAATTTGGCACTGACTTGGCACAGGGCTTTGTACAGAGCTTGGAGCTCATCCTTTCCAGAATGGAAGTGGTGACCAACTCCATTAGCACAGTTGTGGACCCAACCATGATGCAGCATCTGATGGCTGATGTCTCAGCTACCATTGCAGTACAAGCAGAAGCCACCCAATGTCTGGGTGTTGCAGTAGAAATTCAGACTTCTTTCATGCAAGCTTAGCTCAAAGCCATGCAGGCTTCGACTGCTGATATCATGGCTTCTGATACTAGCATTCAAAGAGCTTGCAGGGTATCACAGCAGTCCAGCAATCTGTCCTCCAACAGATTATTAGGATTGGTGAAAAGTCATCCAGGGGGAGTGGCAGTCCTTCAGTGGAGCACAAATCTGCTGTCATCTCTCAGGATGACAGCACTCGTCCTCCCACCACTGTACTCCGCCAGTGCCCTTGCTATTGCCTGTCAGCCCAGGCTGCTTCTGCCCATGCTAGGCCATCTAGGCCCAGAGCTCTCGAGGTCATCCTGCAAGGCCAACAGCAGTCTCCCCCATTGAAAGTTAGTAGCCCCTGGGGTAGCATTACACAGAAGCACTACGACAGGCAAAGGCCAGAAAGCAGAGACTAAGGGAATGCACAAGGGTAATTTTTTGACATTTGTAAGCAATATGGCATGGTTTGACTTATCAGTTTGGTTTGGAATGTTTATTTTGTTGTGGCTTTTATTTTTGCATCGTGAACACAGTGATGGTCAGTAACAGAGATAAGGGCAGGTATGGAACTGTTGATGAATGGGGAATTGGGGTTGCTGTTAATGGATTACATCACTATTGGATGAATTGTTCGTGGACAGACGAAACAGAAAGGAGCTGTCTGGGTTGCCTCCACCTTTTCGCGTTCTCTTCCTCCTCCTGCTCCTCCTCAACTGGTGATCATACAGCCACCTGCAAGGTCTGTGCCCTCATGATGGCGAGGCTGTGAAGCATGCAGCAGATCACCATGAATGTTAAGAGCTGTCAACTATTACAGAGCTTCTCCAGAGCAGTCCAGGCAATGGAAGCTTTGTTGCAGTACCCCAATGGTCTGCTTGATCACATTTTGTGTGGCAGCATGGCTTGCATTATATGTAGCTGCCCACTTGAGTGTGTGAGTTACATACTACAGACATGAGTCCTGTGGTCAGCAGATATCCCTAGTCATCCAGTAGCGACCCTTTGGTTTGCCGTAGAGGGTACAAAGGACTACTGCAGAATGAAACCATCATGACTGCTGCCAGGATACCGAACATTGACCTGCATGAGTCTTTGTGTATAATCACGCAGCAGTTGGATATTGCAGAAGTGGAATCCCTTTTGATTGCAGTACAGCTCAGAGTTGATATGCAGCACACACAAAGCGATGTGGTGTGCACCCTGTACCACGGGGAAGACGCAATCCTTGCAAAGCCATGTGCTCGCTCAGCCTGCTGCTTTCTGGCAAGAGAGAATGTAACATAGTCCATTCTCTTTGAATAGAGAGCCTCAGTGTCTTCCCTTACGTAGCAGTGGATGGCGAACTGTGAGATGTTGATAATACCTCCTTGCCCTGCTCTGAGGTTACAGTTATGGCTGCAGCAAGTGGCAGAGTTCAGTGAAGACATCCTTAGTGAAGTGCAGACATCTCACACACTGTTCCTCGCTGAAGTTCAGTTAGCAGAATTGATCCCTTAAAACTCGGGTTTATATAGTCCCTCCTTCTCCTCCTCCCTCTTCTAGCAGTTTGTCCTGCTGTGTGTCCTCTGCTCTTTCTCCCAGTCATGTTGTATTCCAAGGAGAATGCTTACTACAGCACCCATTTCTTATAGCAACCGGTTTGTGCAGTAGCCTTGAAGTCAGGACCAAGTCCTTTAGCACCTGCCACATCACTCCCTGTAGACTTTGACAACTTTACAGTCTCAAGACTAAAGTCTAGAAAGCACCAAATATTTGTACAATCATAGCAACTGCCAATAAAAATCATTCATCAACTTACCTGAAAGTAGTTGATGATCTGTTTAAATAGCACTGGTGGGGAGGTCCTTCCTGTTGGCTGCAGGAGCTCAAAAATGGCAGCATTGGTGTCAAATCAGCATTATATACTGAATTACATCATGATCTACCTACTCTCCATACTTCCAAGTGATGCTCACTGCATGCGCACTAATGCCCTCATCAATATGGTGTCCACGTGACTCGCACCAGAAGGTTTGTGTGCCCTGTAGGTGTCATTTTGGACCTCTAAGGTGACTAGTGGTGCCACAAACTGGTGCTGTGGATCTGAATTTTGCACTCTTTGGGCTGAATTTAATGAGCCCATCACTGGGACCAGCAGTGGGCGCTGTCGTTCCTGTGCGTCACGTGTGCCAGCACATCACCCCGATTATGCAGCAGGCAGCCATTTTACATAATGGAGGCACCGGTTACTCCCAATCACGTGGCAGGGGTGGGAAGCAAGACGCCGATTATGGCATAAGCTGACAGTTGATCAGGTGCTGGTGCCATCTTTAAAAGCCTGCCAGCACTGCATTCACTCCTGCCTTGCAGTCTGTAGAAGGTCTGTTTACTGTGAGGCATACAAAGTCACAGCACTTTTTCCGACAACATTCAACAACCCCCAGGAAGAATGGAATGGATGGCAGAGGTTAGACCAAGGGTGGTCCCATGCTTCTGTGATGCCTCCCTTCTGATTCTCCTCCAGACTGCAAGGGACAGGTGGGAGGTTCTCTTCCCCAGCGATGGCAAGAAGAGGTCCTCCTGCCTGATCAAGCAAGCCTGGATGGAGATCGCAGAGGAGATCAGCAGCCGTGAGGTCACCTGAAGCAACTGGGTGCAATGCCAAAAGAGGATCAATTGTCCTCTTGCATTCAGCCAAGGTGTGTGCTCCATACCACTCACTTTTTTCTGGATTGCATGTCACTATGTGGGAGGGTGGGTGACGTGGGGAGGGTGGCACTACCACGCGATGGCAGAGGGCGAAGGTTTCATCTCATTGTGACAGATGTATGGCTGCATCTGGGCTAGATGCCACCCTCGTTCATAGCTCAGTCCCTGTAAATCCCAGGACAGCATGTGTCAGCATGAGATATATAAGATCCCCATGTAGTGACGAGGGGCCCATAGTAGCAGAACATTCATGATGAAACTTATGCTAATTTATAATTTCTCCATCCTTCCTCTTGCAGGAGAAGAGGGCCCAAAACAAGAGGGAGGTGGCCAGGACTGGTGGAGGGGTCCTTGACTTATGTCCTTTCAAACAGGTTGAGGAAGAGGTCTTAGAACTAATGGGGAGTCAAGGCAGATGTGCTATATTTGATAGGGAGTCTGGAGTCCCTGCGCAAGACAGTGTTTATTGCCATTCATCAAAAAATTCATGAACGATGGAGAGCCACCTCAGGCATGTTGGCCATAATGGGATATGTGCAACCTAACCCACACATGCTTTTGCTCTGTCATGCAGGTCAGTGTGCGCAGGAGACTGCAGCCCCAGCGGGACACCCGTCAACCTCTGAGGAGGAGGACCACTCAGAGGATGCACTGTCCCATGACTCTTCTGCACCTTCCACCAGTGCAGATACTTTTACCTCGGTGGGTAATCGATCGGCTGTAGAATCAGGGTCACAAGCTGGTGAGAGCACTGCACACTCACCTGAGCAGCTGGCTGGAGTTGAGACAGCCAAGGCTTCTGACAGTCAGAGGAGTGTGGAGTTGCAGGGAGAGGTAAGGCAACATCTGGTGGAGATGCCAGAGGCCATGTACAGCCATGAGGGGACGATGGAGGAGTCCATTCATGCCGTGACTGCTGCCCTTTCCCAGGCATGCGAGTGCATGACTTCCTCCATCGAGAAGTTGGCGACCTTTTTGGAGAGCCAGATCCCACAGATACGCCAGGACCTGAAAACCATCGCCTTGGCCATGAGCTCAAATCAGTAGTGGCAAGGCGAGATAAGGTCCATGAGCCTGGAGACCTGTCCTGCTCCTGATCCTTCTCTGGTGAGCAGGGATGTTCCAGAGAACCTTGAAAGGGAGAGGCTGCACTCGACATCTGGGGGCTCCCCTAAGGGCACTCTGAGTGTGGGCATTGGCTCCTCCGCCACTCAACCCTTGCAGCGCCACCAATACACACAGCCCCCTTGCTGAGCCCCCAATACACACAGCCCCCTTGCTGAGCCCCCAATACACACAGCCCCCGTGGAGAGCCCCCGATACACACAGCCCTCAGCCCTCTTGCAGAGCCCCTGATACACCCAACCTCCTTGCAGAGCCCCAATACACACAGCCCCATTGCAGAGCCCCGATACACACAGCTCCCTCGCAGTGCCACCA
Organism: Heterodontus francisci; assembly: GCF_036365525.1. Classification (NCBI taxonomy): domain Eukaryota; kingdom Metazoa; phylum Chordata; class Chondrichthyes; order Heterodontiformes; family Heterodontidae; genus Heterodontus; species Heterodontus francisci. Next base: position 72,325,882 of record NC_090372.1, on the reverse strand, counting down.
GTGCACACAGCTCCCTTGCAGAGCCTCAGTACACACAGCCCCTTTGCAGAGCCCTTGATACACACAGCCCCATTGCAGAGCCCCCTATATACACAGCCCCCTTGCAGAGCCCCCTATACACAAAGACCCTTGCAGAGCCTCCCAATACACACAGTACCCTTGCAGAGCCCCCTATAAGCACAACCCCTTTGCAGAGCCCCCTATACACAAAGACCCCTTGCAGAGCCTCCCGTTACACACAGCCCCCTTGCAGAGGCCCCTATACACACAGCCCCCTTGCAGAGCCTCCCAATACACACAGCCCCCTTGCAGAGCCTCTTGATACACACAGTACCCTTGCAGAGCCCCCAATGCACAAAGACCCCTTGCAGAGTCTCCCAATATACACAGACCTCTTGCTGAGCCGCCTGATACACTCAACCTCAGTGCAGACCCTCAATCAGCAGAGAAACAATGCAGAACCCATCACTTCCTGCACGTTGCAATGCTCAGGATACCTCCCCGTCGCAGCACTGAGGCCTCTCGCCTCGGTGCTGCCAGATTTTAATGGTCGCAAAGCTAAAGGCACATGAATGCTGCACGCCATTCACAAAATCACGATTCAGTCATTAAATCGGGAATAATTATATTTAAATACACATTTAACAGCATTTCACCAGTTAAAATTAGGTTCCCATTGCGTCGGAGCTTCAATATTGCCATGGTACCTCCCTGCCCCTGGCAAAATCAGGATCCTATGAAATGACACCAGATTTCAGAGCGGCCGACTCTGGAGTGATTCTCCATCCACCCACGCCACCGTTCCCGTTTTAAACAACCGCACAAAATTCAGCCCTTTGTTTTATGTAAGTTGGCCTTTTCTGAGTTTTGTTTGCATTCCAATTCTCGATTTACAGGAAGGGTCAGCTCTTCAAAGGTTTATAATGTCAGTGAGGTAAACTTTGCTTTTACCATTTAGTTATGGGCTATTTTTGACAGTATATTTATTTTTGACTAATTTAATCATTCTGGATTTCACCCAGGATCTATTAAATATGCTTATTTAAATGTTCATCTCTGGTGTATCTCTGGTGGCCATTTCTTATGGCTATACCCAGTAGAGTGAAGAGGAATAAATATATGTGAACTCCGAATGTAACTAACTTGATGGGCAAAATGTCCCTTTCTCTGTTTAGACTTTTTAATGTTCTTAGAAGAGGAAATTGGGCAATGTATTGATTGTTGCTCTGACCTGTCCCTGCTCGACAAACCTCACTTCTTCAGTGGTTACCCCTTGGTGCCACCATAAGGGTGAAGGGGAGAGTCAAAGCTGAAGTATCATGTCATATTACTGGGAAATTAAAGAAAACTGCCAGTGTCCATGCCTTGAGTCTCCTCTCCCTCAGCAGATCCCATGCTTTCCTGCATTGTCTTATCTACGCCCTCACACACTCCTTTTGGATAAAATTAAATTCCAATAAAATGTAAAAAGATGAGCTTTAAACACTGTTGTAACAATAATTCTCTTACCTTAACGAAATATATTTATTATTTTATTGCACAAGTCAAAGGTGATCATTTGCTTGCCATATGAAGAACAAAAATAATACCTGCACATGAGTTATTACTTGACAGGTGGCAGCTTGGCACAACATCTTACAATTCATTTAATTTAAGGCTGTCTTTGATTGCATGGACGGGTCTTTCTGCGACAACTCATTCCAGTCATGTCAGTCTCATGTGCTTTTTCGGTTGTGTAAACAACTGCCAGAATTTATTTGTGCATGTGACATTTGTGGGTTATCAGTTGTGGTGTTCTCCTCCCAGCAACAGGACTGATACCATGCAGTTGATTACACATCAAAATATAAGACTTCATGATACTTTGAGACAGCTTGGAACACAAATAATTCACATGGAATTTCCACTTTCATGGATAATTAAGTTGCGTATGCAATATCAAAAAAAATTGACGTACAGGTAAGAAGCTGTTAACAGCAATAAAATGGGGATGTTCAGGCAACATGTATACGCAGTAGAATATTTCCTCTTGTAATTTATGACTTCTTAAAATCCTCTCAGTTGCAATGTTATATTTTAATAGCATCTAAACCTACCAATTATTTTATATGTAACATAGTAAATATTGAGATTGAGACCCATTACCACATTTACCGAGTGAAAAACTTCTAAAAAAGCTAAAACCAGGGTGTGACTAAGGGTGATAGTCCTTTGTAACATTCTACTGACCCCATTCTACTGGGTTTTCTGATTCCATCTTTTTCGAAGTGGAATGCTGCACAACAGGCTTTGCATCCACATTACGGGCTGAATTTTGTGGTGATGGCGGAACTCCGGCGGTGAGCTGAAAATTAACAGCCTGGCTCTGGGATCTTTAACAACGGGGATCCTGCCTCCAAGAGCTGCCAGCTAAGTACAGGGCTGGCAGCTCAGCAGTATCAGCAGCACCGCCAGGAGTGGTGGCCACTGCCAGTACTGCAGAGGCCTTGGACCCAGGCCCAGCGCTTGAGACCCGAGCTTAGGTAAGTGAGGTGGGATCGTTGGGGCCAGTCCGGCAGGGCCCGGCAAGTGGGGTGGTGGGCGTTGACTACGGGTAGGGGGCGTGGTCCAGGGAGGTGGTGTGTTTGCTGGCAGGGCTTAAGCGGTGGGAGGGGGAAGAGGCCATTAAGTGGCTGGCGGTGATCTCATATGACAAAATAGATTATAGTTCCTTTGCAGCCAATTCTATTTGTACTTCAACAAATGCAACAAACTTACCTTTTTATAGAAGATACTGGGGTGGGGTTTAGCCATTCGGAGTTCTAGAGCAAAGAAGCTGGAACTATTAACCTCATTTAAACAATCAGCGAGTTGCATTCCCCAAATGGCGTCCTGATGCAGTTCGCTGAGTTTGGGATAGTGTAATATGGGATGACCTCTGGACACAAAGGTAAAGCTTAGGGGTGGCACAGTGGCGCAGTGATTAGCACCGCAGCCTCACCGCTCCAGTGACCCGAGTTCAGTTTTGGGTACTGCCTGTGCAGAGTTTGCAAGTTCTCCCTGTGGGTTTCTGCTGGGTGCTCTGGTTTCCTCCCACAGCCAAAAGACTTACAGGTTGGTAGGTAAATTGGCCATTGTAAATTGCCCCTAGTGTAGGTAGGTGGTAGGAGAATGGTGGGGATGTGGTAGGGAATATGGGATTAATGTAGGATTAGTATAAATGGGTGGTTATTGGTCAGCAGACTCGGTGGGCCAAAGGGCCTGGTTCAGTGCTGTATCTCTAAATAAATAAAAATAAACTTGGGAAGTGTGTTGAATTCGTGGGAGAGGAGCTCAGGGCAACAGTGGCCCAGATTATTTTTGTGGGGACGGAAGGAGCACTCCTGCTTCTCCTGGCTGCACAAAATAATTTAAAATGTATCTTTTTTGTTCCTGTTCAGCTATACCATCAGTAAAACTGGATAGAATATGCAAGATGCATGCTTTACACAGCTGTATTCCAAAATAGAAATTCAGGTTTTTTGTAGGTCATAGGACGCCACTTTGCATTTAAAAAAGGGCCTACTGCTTGAAACACGAGGGCCCGGTTGTGTGATTGCCTTTAAGAGTGATGTCCCTTTAAGATCTTTGTATGCTAGTGAGCTATGTACCAGAATGCAATCACATGATTATTTGCCAGTCTCACTCTGTAACTGTAACACTAAGAGGCAAGTTCTATAATAATTAGCTCTGTACTGTACATATTAGTTAGCTGTTTAATAAACATAAGAAAATAAGAACATAAGAAATAGGAGCAGGGGTAGGCCACTCAGCCCTTCAAGCACACTCCGCCATTCAATGAGATTGTGGCTGATCTTCCACTTCAACACCATTTTCCTGCACTATCCCTGTAACCCTTGATGTTTTTAATATGTAGAAATCCATCAATCTCTGTCTTGAACATACTGACTGAGCCTCCACAGCCCTCTGAGGCAGAGAATTCCAAAGATTCACCACCCTCTGTGTGAAGAAATTCCTCCTCTTCTCAGACCTAAATGACCTGCCCCTTATTCTGAGACTGTGTCCCCTAGTTCTAGACTCCCCAACCAGGGGAATCATCCTTCCTGCATCAACCCTGTCGAGCCCTGAAAGAATTTTGTATGCTTCAATGAGGTCACCTCTCATTCCTCTAAACGCCAGAGAATATATTTATTTATTTATTTTTATTATTAAATATAGGCCCAGCCTATTTAATCTTTCCTCATAGGACAATCCCTCCATCCCAGGAATTAGTTTGGTGAACCTTCGTTGCACTCCCTCTATGGCAAGTATATCTTTCCTTAGATAAGGAGACCAAAATTGCACATAATACTCGAGGTGCAGTCTCACCAAGGCTCAATATAATTCCAGCAAGACATCTTTACTCCTATACTCAAATCCTCTTGTAATAAAGGCCAACATACCATTTGCCTTCTTAATTGCTTGCTGTATCTGCATGTTAGCAGTCAGTGACTCATGAACAGGACACCCAAGCTCTGTTGAAATTCAACACTTCCCAGCCTCTCACCAGTTAGGAAATACTCTGTATTTCTGTTTTTCCTAACCTCACATTGTATTTCATCTGCCAAATTTTTGCTCACTCGTTTAGCCTCTCCAAATCCCCTTGAAGTGTCTTTGCATCCTCTCACAACTCACATTTCCACCTAGTTGTGTGTCATCTGCAAACTTGGAAATATTAAATTTAATACCCATATCCAAGTCATTGATTTAGATTGTGAATAGCTGGGGCCCAAGTACTGATCCTTGCGATACCCCACTAGTTACAGCTACCAATCCAAAAATGACCCATTTATTTCTACTCTGTTTTCTGTCCATTAATCAGGTCTCAATCCTGTTTAAGATCTTCAATTAACTTGAACTCCACGCGTCTCATTTATGTTGCATCAGACAACATAAAACAGCTTCTCATTTCATGGCGGCAGCGGTGGTGAAAAAACAGAATCCAACATTGAAGACCATAGGAAAACAGCTTTAAAAACTGTCTACAGCTAAAAAGAGAAAGTTAAAAGAAACACTGGCTCAAATAGTGTAAAGAAAAAAACTCACCTTCAGCTGTAGAAGACAGAACTGATCGACAGGCTACAAATCAATCACTGTGATTGGGTGAGTCAGTGTGCCGTCAGTAGAGAAATCTCAGTTTTACTGGGAATGCATTAATAGAGCAATGTAAAATACTCCATTTGATTCAAGTAATCAACATTTTAGAGATGCGGAATTTGGCTCCATAGCATTCGGTTTCTTGGTGCTATGAACGAGCCTACAAAATAGCATCCGCAGCACGCACACACACTTTTTGTGAGGGGTTAGCATGGACAGGGAGCAACCGCCAGGCGGTGGGACCTGGAGCCGACCTCCAAGAATGTTATCTTCAAATTGCGTGCACACCTGCCTCCACTCCCAATGGGCTTAGAAAATCCAGTCCAGTGTTTCTTTTCCATCACTATCTTCCTGCTTTTCCACCAACTTCTTTTCTACCGCTGCCTGGGCAGGTTGCAGTTCTAGGGTATCTGAAAGGAGAAAGGCACAGGGGTAGGGTTGGGGTGAGGGAACAGGGGTTAAGGAAGGGGTGCATGCCTACACCATCTGTAGCTTGTAAATCAGAAGAGATTGTGGGATGAGGGAAGGAGGATTAAGTATGAGGATAATGCTATTGTCGATGGTTTCAGTCCTGCCACTCACCATGGCCTCAGTCATGGCCACTGCAATGATGAATGACTGACTGATTGATATAACTCACCGACCACTCTTCACGCTGTTGGCTCACACAAGGTGAACCCATGCTAACTCCCTGCCCAGCATGGGGTGCCATATGGGACACACTGGAAGTGGCCGTGCCACTTTATTCCTTTGGGGCTTCCATAGCACCGGGACCAGCTGCTCTACAGATCCCAATTTCATGGCCTAAATCCCACCACGGCAGCTGGGGAATTGAAATTCAATTAATTAAGTATAATCTGGAATACAAACCTAGTATCAGCAATGGCGGCCATGAAACTACCATTGTCGTAAAAATCCCCCTGGTTCACTAGTGTCCTTGAGGGAAGGAAATCTGTTAACCTTATACAATCTGCCCTATATGTGGCTCCAGGCCCACAGCAACATAGTTGACTCTTAACTACCATGTGAAATAGCCTAGCAAGCCACTCAGTTGTATTCAAGAAGTCAGCTTACCACTGCGTTCTCAAGGACAATAAATGTTGACCATACCATCATGTGAATGAATGAAAACAAACCAGGTCCTTGTGGCTTGATCCCTGCATTGGCTGCCACAGCTATCTGGTCATACTGCCTTTGCAAAGTTTGTCTGGAGGGCCTCCTGGCCTTTGTGAATAGATGACATCTCTCTTCCTCTTGTACCAAGGCCTCCAGTGCAACATTGGAAAATTTTGGAGCCCACTCTGTGGCATATTGTACCATTCTTGTGTCTTTTCCACATCAAATTCACATTTAGAATCACTTCCAGCACTACTCTAGCCAAACTGCACCTTCTCTTTAAGAGGTGCAGGCTGGCTTTAAGTAGTACAGGCTAGCTTTAACTCCTGCTGGCCTCTGACAATTTTGTACCCTTTGCTCCGGCATGCAGGCACTCAAAAGTGCAGTTAGCACTGGCTGCACACTACAGTCATTTAAATGTTTGTGTCCTGTCTGCATCGGAAGCAACAGGCATGGGCTAATCATGCATTGCAATTCCATTGCCATTTTCAGGGGTTATCCAATTTTGCTGACAAAGTCTCTTGAACAAAATATAATATGAACTAATGGAACAGAATTCCAGGAAGCACAATACTAGTAATTATTTTGAAGTGGGGTTGAATATTGATGGATGGATTGATTAATTAATTGCATTTCCCTTCACATCCTAGTGCTCTCTAGAAAGGCTTCTCCAATTGCAGATGTTATAGACTTTTGAAATAAAAATCCCTGTTAAAGTTACATTTTAAAAATGAAACCACTTGATAAGTCACCATTCAAATCTTAACTGCTGACTCAGTCTCATTTCTTTCCTGGCCAAAGCTACATTCCTCCATAAATTGAAATTTTAAGAAATATAAAACTCAATGGCACTCAGTGTAATATGCTAACTCAGAAGACAATTGTCATTTTACTCTGTTTCAATATGGGGGTATTAATATCTAAAGTCTGATAAATTCTGAGGGACAGGATTAATCTCCACTTGGAGAGGCAGGGAATAATCAGGGATAGTCAGCACGGCTTCGTCAGGGGGAGATCGTGACTAACTAACTTGATTGAATTTTTCGAGGAGGTGACTAGATGTGTAGATGAGAGTAAAGCAGTTGATGTAGTCTACATGAACTTCAGTAAGGATTTTGATAAGGTCCCGCATGGGAGATTGGTTAAGAAGGTAAGAGCCCATGGGATCCAGGGCAATTTGGCAAATTCGATCCAAAATTGGCTTGGTGGCAGGAAACAGAGGGTAATGGTTGAGGGTTGTTTTTGCAAGTGGAAGCCTGTGACCAGTGGTGTATCACAGGGATCTGTGCTGGGACCCTTGCTGTTTGTAGTGTACATTAATGATTTAGACGTGAATATAGGAAGTATGATCAGTAAGTTCGCAGATGACACGAATATTGGTGGTGTCGTAAATTGTGAGGAGGAAAGCCTTAGATTACAGGACGATGTAGATGGGCTGGTAAGATGGGCAGAGCTGTGACAAATGGAATTTAATCCTGAGAAGTGTGAGGTGATGCATTTAGGGAGGACTAACAAGGCAAGGGAATATACAATGGATGGTAGGACCCTAGGCAGTACAGAGGGTCAGAGGGACGTTGGTGTACTTGTCTATAAATAACTGAAGACAGCAGCACAGGTAGATAAGGTGGTTAGGAAGGCACTTGGGATACTTGCCTTTATTAGCCGAGGTATAGAATATAAGAGCAGGGAGGTGATGATGGAGCTGTGTAAAACGCTAGTTAGGCCACAGCTGGAGTACTGTGTACAGTTTTGGGCACCACACTATAGGAAGGATGTGATTGCACTGGAGAGGGTGCAGAGGAGATTCACCAGGATGTTTCCTGGGCTGGAGCATTTCAGCTATGAAGAGAGACTGAAAAGGCTAGGGTTGTTTTCCTTAGAGCAGAGAAGGATGAGGGGGGACATGATTGCGTTATACAATATTATGAGGGGCATTGATAGGTTAGATAGGAAGAGACTTTTTCCCTTAGTGGAGGGGTCAATTACCAGGGGGCATAGATTTAAGGTAAGGGGCAGGAGATTTAGAGGGGATTTGAGGAAAACATTTTTCACCCAGAGGGTGGTTGGAATCTGGAATGCACTGCCTGAAGTGGTGGTAGAGGCAGGAACCCTCACAACATTTAAGAAGTATTTGGATGAGCACTTGAAACGCCACAGCATACAAGGCCAAGGGCCAAGTGCTGGAAAATGGGACTGGAATGGTTAGGTGCTTGATGGCCGGCACAGACATGATGGGCTGAAGGGCCTGCTTCTGTGCTGTATAACTCTATGACCTTCCTACAATTGTCTTGAAGTCTCTTCCATGGAGAATTCAGATCTTAACCTTCCTGCAATGAAATACACCAGCCATCCTTTTGCAACGTAGAGAGAGGATTACAGCTTTCAAAATCCATACCTCTCTCCTCAGTAATAACTTACTGTAAGTATGTAGTCAACCAATTACACACAGTAACGAAAGTCACTTCTTGATTCATTATCTTCTTGGAACAAATCAAAGCTTCCTATTGTCCTGACTTTGGCCCAATCTCCCAAGCTTAGGTGAACATGAAGAAGCTCTTAAAAATGTGATTTTAATATAATTGAACCATTAATATGATAACATGAAAATAGTAAATATTTTGTGACTGAAGAGTACTGGGCGATGTAGAAACATATTGGCTGCTTAGCACCTGGTATTTCAATGCTCCGTGTGCCATTTTGACTCCAAAATGGTGCCAACAGTGTGTGCACATACTTCTGGTGCTAGCTGCACGCTGGAAGCATTTTGATGAGGGGTTTAGCACGTGCGCAGGGTGCATCCACCAGAAGAATGAGTCGTAGTCAGATTGTGGCATAAATCAGAGTGTAAGGCTGATTTGATGCCAGTGCTACCATTTAGGAACTCATCGCTTTGGGTTACACCCTTTCTTGATCTCACACAGCTGAGGATGCTTTCAGCAGAAGGAAGGACCCCTCAGCAGCGCTATTTAAAGGGGTTATCGACTACTTATGGGCCAGTTGCTGATTGATTTCTACTCTTGTTGCAATTGTAGAAGTGTTTGGTGGTTTGCAAAATTCTTTAACGTTGCTAAAGTCTATAAGGAATAGTGTGGCACAAGCTGAGGGATTTTGTCTGGACTTCAAGGGCGCTGCACAAACCACTTGCTCCCAGACATGGTTGCAGTATTATACATCCCCCTGAGCCTACAGTATGACAGGGAGAATGAGCAGAGGCAACACAGAGCAGAACAAGCTGTTGGAAGCAGAAAGCTTGCAACCAGCGACGACCCTCTTCAGCCAGCTGAGACCTGCCAAGGAACCTCATTAACCTGAGACCAACAACCAGACACGATTCAGGCAACAAGGACGCAGTCAAAACCCACTTTCAGGCATGGCAGAAGCAAGATCCTGGGTAGCCCCAAAGTTCAGTGACGGCTCCATCCATATTCTCCTCCAGGCTATTCAGCCAAGGCAGGAGGGGACCTCCACGTCTAACCAGGCAAGCCTGGCCGGAGGTCGCAGAGGAGGTCAGCAGTTGTGGGATTATCCATAGAACCTGGCTGCAGTGCCGCAAGCATGTTAATGACCTTTCCTGCTCTGTCAGGGTGAGTGAGAAACATCAGTTTCCTTTGGGGGGGAGCAGCAAATGGGTAAGTGTGATGGTGTGGATGCTGGGGAGAGAGAGACCACCATGTTTGTGGCTATGGGTGGATGCAGCTGCATTTTCTGGGAAAGGAATGGCTGCAGCTCTGTCAGGAGATGCAAGCCTGATACTGCTGACCCAAGCAAGGGTGGTCTAGAGTGGTCCAGTGCCACATGCATGCCGATGGACACAGATGCTGTAGCAACCGTACAAAGTGATTAGGCATGTATTTGTTCCAGTGTGGCCACTAACATTATTCACCTGTGTTCCCACAGGCAAAAAGGTCCCAGAACAACAGGGAGAAGGCAAGGACTGGTGACAGCATGCCAATCATCGCTATCCTGACTCCAATGGAGGAGGAGGCTCCACAGATGGCAGGTTACCAGGGCAGTCACTTCATCGCAGACAGTGAGGCCAAAGTTCAATCACAGGAGGTTGATCCGCCTCAGAACTGGCAACGAGGGAAGCACCAGGTGAGAATGAGGGTTGGTTGTGTCCTCCAATATATAGACATCTATTTGGGCTGCAATCAGTTCTGTGGGCTCCTGTCTAAGGGGCGAGAGGGCCTGATCATTCTGTTTTCTCGCACAGGTCAATTACAGGAAAAAAGAGCTGCAGTCTCCGTGGAACACGCGTCCACCTCTGAGGGGGTCACAACCTAGTACGAGCGCCACACACACGCCTGACCAGCAGTTGGAGGCTGTCACAGCCAAGGCCACTGTCACTCGGAGGAGTGTGGGAGGCTAGGCCCAGGCTGAGCCTTAGGCCCATGAAATGCCTTTAGAATCATCTGTGACACAGCTGATACTGGAAGTACAGTGTGAGGTGCGTGAAGATCTGGCGGAGCTTACAGAGGGTTTCTATGCCCTAGCTCGGACAATGCAGGAGTCCATCCAGGCCATGAGTGCTGCGATCTCCCTCTCGTCTATGTACATGGCCTCCTCCATCGAGAGATTGGCTACTCTCACAGAGAGCCACATCCTACGTACTAGTCAGTGGATGCCGGAGATGAGCATAGTCCTGCAGATCATTGCCATGTCCTGGAGCTCAAGGGAGCAGTGGCAAGGCAAAAGGGGGTGAGGCACCTGGAGTCTCTCCCAGGTCCTCGCCCATCTCAGATCAGCAGGGAGCTACAAGTGTGCCTTACAAGAGAGAAGGAGTGGCTGACATCTGTATCTGGGGGCTCATCGCAGGGTGTTCCTGGAGTGAACAGGGGCTCCTCAGCCCCTCTGCCAATGACACTGGTGCTTCAAGCTGCTGCAATGACAGAGGAGGCTCCTGTACCTGTGCAAAAGCCCCTCAGCATGCCGGGGCCCCCCAGGCCTCAGACAGCCAGAGGACGGGTGCCAAGGTCATCCCAGGCCACGAGGGATTCAGCTGGCATCTAAGGGGGAGCACCATGTAGAAGCATGTGGAAAATATTTAAGAAAACACAGTAAATGCACTTGGGTCTCACCAGTGTTCATTGCAGTGATGAATCTCTGCTTGTGTGCTATGATTAGTGCAAGAAATGTTTAATTTGGCTTATGAACATCTCAATGCATTGTTGATGGCCATCTGACAGTGCAATAGCGGCATGTATTGTCCCAGGGGCTGGCTGGGGATGACCATTCGTGTGCTCAGCATTGGCACATTGTTAAAACAACAGATGCTAGTGGATGAGGGGGTCTGATCTTAAAGCAGGGGTGAGTGGCTTCTGTGTGTTTGGAGTATGGATCTTTATTTGGCTGAAGTGGTAAGAGTCAGGCGAAACGCGTGGGCATAAGTCCTTCCCAAGCCTCCCTTGCTCCTATATCTTGGCAACCTCCAAGCGGCCCCTCATGTCTGTCAGGGTGCTGTGGCTCCTCATCTGAGAATGTTACGCACTTCACTATGTCTTCAGCAGCCAGGGCATCTCCCCTTGGCAGCGGGAAGTTGTGTCAGGCACAGCAAACCACCACTACCCAGGAGACCCTTGCTGGGCCATACTGAAGACTGCCACCCTATCAGTCCAGGCACCTGAATCTCCTTTTGAGGAGTCCAATGGGCTGCTCAATGGTCACTCTGGTCGTAGCATGGTTCGCATTATAGCGTTCCTCTGCCTCAGTCCTTGGGTTCCTTACCAGTGCCAGCAGCCATCTCTTGAGTAGGTAACCCTTGTTGGCAAGTATCCATCCCTGAAGGTGCCTGGGGTAGGGGTGGGAGGGGTAAAAATCTGTTGCATTGAGTGTGCTGGAGAATGTAAGTGTTGTGGCTGCTCCCAGGAGAATGAGCACACACCTGCAGGATCTGCTGGCAGACGAGTTGGATGTTGAGGGAATGAAATCCCTTCCTGTTAATGAAGGCTGCTGGCTGGCCTGTGGGAGCCTTGATGGCCACTTGCATGCAGTCTGTGAGACCTTGCACCTGGGGAAATTCAACCATGGTGTGAAGCCTCTGGCTCTCTCAGCCTGACTATTCGCATCGGTTTGGAAATGGATTTACTGGCTGGCCTTCCTGAAGAGGGCATCTGTCCCTATCTTGATGCAGTGATGTGCGGCTGATCGAGAGATGCAGTGCATGTCTCCAATGGGCCGTTGGAATGAGCCTAAGGCATAGAAATTCAGGGCCACTGTGATCTTGAGAGCCACTGGCATCAGAGCTCACCTCCTTTGCCATCATGGTGCACAGATTATCCACGGCCTCTCGGGATAGGTGCAGTCTTTGGCAACACTGCCGCTTTGACATCTGGAGGTAGCTGTTGTCAGTACACCCTGGTCACTGGGTACCCTAGTGTCCATACTGGTCTCTGCACGCAGTCCCCTCTGTGGCCTTCTGTCACTTCCCCATCACGAGACTGCCTTTGCAGATGTGGATGAGGCTGCTGCTGTCTGTTCTGTTTGCCGGCTCCTCCTTTCCTCTCGAGTTCTCCTCCTCACTGGAGGACCCTCCTCCAGAATGCATGATGCCCTTGCCACCTGGGCCCTGCCGCTATAACTGGGGCATCCTTCCAGTGGGAGCCCATGCTCCTCTCAGGCCCCTCTCCAGTGAGCCCCCCGACAGGAGGAATAACAACCCCAAATAAATGGTTGCTCTACTCCTTCCTTGCAATGCAAGTAAAATGCCTCACTGCATGGCTACCGAGTGCAGCAACACCTACAGCAACGGCCCCATTGCTGCCCTTTAAAAGCTGCTGAGGCTCTGACTGCCTATACTATTTGAAGAATACAGAGGAGCCTGTAAAACTGCTTTCAATTGCCTCCTTAATCATATAAATTACCTTTTAATTGCTCATTCTCAAAATGCAAAGTCCCCATCTGACTTGCCATCCACCACTCGTGAAATTGCATCCCAGCGTGATGATGCCAGGGGCTTGACCTGAGGCCATATCACATGATTTTCTGGACTCCCCTCCCCCACACCTTCCCTCCCCCACACAGCTCCCCCCCCGCTCCCCCACCTCCATTGCCCTCTGCTTTTTCCCAATAAAATCCTGGCAGATGCCAGCGGTGGTCATGGGCTAGATTATTTTTGTTGGACCTACATGAGCGGTCCTGCTTCTCCTGGCTCCACAAAAATAACTTCAAATTGCTTTTTTGAGGCCAGTTCAGTGTACTGCTCATAAAATGACGCATGCTCTTAAACTTTATGGCCTTATGGCCTTCATGAAGAGAAAAGGTTTGCACTAGATTAATGTTCACATGGTATCCTCAGCCCCTGCAGTTTAATAAGCTATTCAAACTGGCTGGGCAGAGTCCTTCACAGCCCAGCACAACATAGCACACACACAAGTGGTTGGGATTGAATTTCCCACCCTAGTTCAGGGATACTGCAGCCAACTGAAGTACTCTGTCTACAGCCCCAACACAGATTGGCTAACCTAGTACAGGCCATCAATTTGGGAGCTTTCAGGTATGTGCAATTTAGTAACATATCATCTAATGCCCTCACTCACTGATCAATTTGGAGAATATATATAACAAGCCTACGACAGGACTTTGACACATAGGAACCGGAGTAGGCTATTCAGCCCTTCAAACCTATTTCGCCATTCTATTAGATCATGGCTAATCTGTACCTCAACTCCATTTACCTATTGTTTCTCCATATCCTATTGACCTCAATCTTGAAAGCTCCAATTGATCCAACATCCATAACCTTTTGAAGAGAGAATTCTGGTTTTCTGCTACGCTTGTGTAAAGAAGTGCTTCCTGATTTAATCCCTAAATGGTCTGACTCTAATTTTGGGATTATACACCCTTGTTCGGGATTTTCCTACTAGAGGAAACAGTTTCCTATACCCTATTGAATCCTTTTATCATTTTAAACATCTCAATTAGATCACCACTCAAATGTCAAAACTCAAAGTGATATAAACCACATTTGCGAAATCTGTTGTCGTAATGTAACACTTTAAGCCCTGACCTTCCAAGGCCACCTTTCTGATAGGATGCCCAAAGCTAAATGCAGTACATCAGATGGCGTCTGGATTTTGCCTGTGATGTGAAATAACTGTTATGAATCAGCCAAATGTGAAATATAAAAGTTTTTTCAAATATGTATTATGATGTAAGTCATGGTACCTTGCATTTTAATTTAACACTGCATTGATCTTGTGGAGTTATCTACATTATGGATATTATAAGGAGAGGGTTGCTACTGTTTATGAGGTTGAAAATCAGACGGGGAGAGAATAGGAGCAGGATTAGGAACTGAATCATAGCTTGAGTTCTCTAAGGTAATTTGATGAGCCCATGTTGCTAGCGGAGGGTATTGCTTGATGGGAAAGCATATCATAAACTCAGGTGCTTCCTGCCCATGATTTTCCAACCATTCATTTTACTGATTGCAATATCATGGGTATCGCATACCCAGATTTCTGATGTGCACTGCTGATGGGCAAGGGTTTACTCTGGCAGCATAGGCTCATGTAATTGTCCCTCCAGGGTCCTCTCTGTCATTGCTGAAAATTTACTGAAACTATTGTAGCTAATTATCTATCTCCTAAGTCCCAGATCAAAATGGGAAATGAGTTGTTATATTTTTAAAAATTGGACATTAGAGTTTGATTCTTGCTTCGGCAAGTTCCAGACAGCTGACTGAAAAAAAGGCATGTGGCAACTCTAGAGAGGATGAATAATAAGAATACATAATTAGCAAAAATACTTAAAAAGAAAATAGGCAATTTAATGAACTTTAACATTTAAGTGATTAATAGTGCAAACACTGACAGAATGGACACCTGCAGTTGCTAAGTAAATAGTGACCCTTCTCTGTCAGCTTTCCAGAATTGTTTTTGTCTACCACTGTGGGAATGGTTCTTGACTCCATCTCACTCAGCACTTGGTCTTAACTTTCATTTGTTGAACAGTATACTCTCCTCGAAGACTTGGCAGCAACTTCACAACATAATGAAGCAAAGCCAAGTCCTTTCAGTGTGACTGCGCTGTCTGATGTTATATGCCAATCTTTTGACTTTTACCAACACAAATTGACATTGTGTATTGATTTCAATTGGGCAAGCAGAAGTAAATGGAGCACGATCATTACCGTGTAAGTACCTTTTAGCAACTGGTAACAGCAGCTATTGGGAGCTTGCTGAAAATATGCATGCACTGCATAAAATAATATAAACAAATGAAAGAAGAGGTTAATCAAAAGGAATTTTTTCTTTCCTTTTGAAATAAAAAAAACAAGAACATTTCTTTGCACCATAAGTTTTTAATGTTATCACAATAAACGTGGTTAGAGAATGGCCCCAAAAGTTTTTGCAATATAATCCTATCAGTGCCTACCAGTGCCTTTTAGTGCGGACCCCGTTCGAGGTTGTAAGCTCAGTGGGAGAGTCGCTCATTTCCATGAGGCAGGAGGACACCCACGCCATTACAGACACGTCTCCAGCATCCATGTGCCCCACATGACTGGAAAGTCTGCGGAAAGTGATTGTCCAGGTACATCCTGATCCCAGCTATGTCTCCCTCCACCCTCTGTGTAAGTAGGCCAGTTGGTAATCCCTGCCAGGACTCCACCAGTTGGGCCCATGTTTGCCTTTCTGACAACCAGTTTGCCTTAACTCACTTGGCACACCAATTTCAAGAGATAATGAGCCAGAGAAGTGTGAGATCCCACTCGACCACTGATGACATTTGTCTTGAAAGGGACAGGCTTAATAAGGGGTCGAGTGGTCAGAAATTCCTGGAAATGTCAGGTGCAATTGGGTTTCGGTCATCTATCGGGAGATTTGATCAATGTCTCACTGGAGCTACAGCAGGAGACAAGTGGAATGTCCACTGATTTTTATACTCTATGGGCGAGAAATTGGGATTGTTACTGTCCATTTTTTGGGAACTACGAGTGTCCTTGGAGCTCCAAAATGGCAGCCATGGTGTCCGCATGCACACTTGTAGGGTGAATTCTGCTGGGCACCAAAGGAGTGAGGGCGTTTGTGCATGCACAGTGAATGCCTACTGGAAGTATGTGGAGCAAGCAGATTAGGACATCAATCAGCGTTCAGCAGCAGGATGGAACCTAACACTTGCGATCATCAACTACTTACTCGTTAGTTGCTGTTTGATTTCTTCTGGCTTTTTCTATGATTCTGCAAATATTCTAAAGTTGTGTCAAATTGCCAAAGTCTACAGGGAGTAGTGTGGCAGGTGCTAATGGACTTTTCGCTGACTTCAAGGCTTCTACACAAACCAGTTGCTCCCAGACACTAGTAGACATACCCCTTGGAATGCAGCATGACTGGGAGAATGAACAGGGGCACGAAGAACAAGTCAAGCTGCTGGAGGAGTGAGGAGGAGGAGGAGAGGGAGAAGGGCACTAAGCAGAAGGCCAGGGTGTTCACGGAATAATTTTCCAACCTGAACCTCAGCAAGGAACTAAAAGCAAAATACTGCAGATGCTGGAAATCTGAAATAAAAACAAGAAATGCTGAAAATACTCAGCAGAGCTGCCAGCATCTGTGGAGAGAGAAGTAGAGTTAACGTTTCAGGTCAGTGTCCTTTCCTCAGCAAGGAACAATGTGCCAGGCATTTGTAATTCATTCAGGGCATCCTCACTGAAATTTGCCACCTGCTGCAGCCACAGCAGCAACCTCAGAATGGGGTAAGGACTGCATTACCAGTGGCCGTGAAGGTGAGTCTGTCTGTAAAGTTTTATGCACCTGGCTCCATCCAGACTGGAGCTGGAGATATTTGCAACATTTCACAGTTTGTTATCTGCTGTTGCGTAAGGGAGGCCACTGAGGCTCTGTATTCAAAAAAAGTTAGCTACATTTCATTCACTGTTGCCATCGAACAGCAGGCAGGGAGAGAACATGGCTTTGCTTTGATTGCAGGCTTCCCCATGGTGCAGGGTGCTACGACTGCATGCACATTGCTTTGCAGATATGGCATGCAAACTTTACCCTATACTGGAAGCTAAAGGGATTCAACTCCCTCAATGTCCTCCTGGTATGTGACAATATGCAAGACATCATGCAGGTCAATGCCCAGAGGCATAGTGGTAATGTCATTGGACTAGTAATTCAAAGGCCCAGGCTAATGGCCTGGGGACATGGTTTCAATTCCCACCACGGCAGCTGGTGGAATTTAAACTCAATTAATTAATACATTCAATTCAGTAATAAAGAAATATGGAATTGAAAGCTAGTCTCAGCAATGGTGCCCTGAAACTATCATCAATTGTCATAAAACCCATCTCATTCACTAATGTCCTTTAGGGAAGGAAATCTACCATTCTTACCTGGTCTGGCCTACATGTGACTCCAGACCCACAGCAATGTGGTTGGCTCTTCACTGCCCTCTGAAATAGCCTAGCAAGCCATTCAGTTCAAGGGAAATTATGGATGGGCAACAAATGCTGGCCTGCCTGTGACACCTACATCACATGAAAGAATAAAAAAAGGTCATAATGCCTTCGTTCTGCTGCAGTCCAATGTGCCAGCTGCATTTAAGCCAGCAAGGCAAACCAAAAGGTGGCTACTGAACAACAAGGGCTATCTGCTGATAGCATAACTCATGACTCCTGTGGGAAACCCATGCACACATGAACTGCATGCATACAAGCAAAGTAATGTCACATAAAATGTGATAAAGCAGAGAATGACATGCTGAAAACAATGCTTCCATTGCCTGGACTGCTCTGGAGGAGCCGTGCAGCACCTGGCAGAGAGGGTGTCAAAATTCCTGATGGCTTGCTTCATACTCAGAGTCATAGTCATAGAGTTATACAGCACAGAAACAGGCCCTTCAACCCATTGTATCCGTGCCAGCCATCAAGCACCTATCTATTTTAATCCCATTTTCCAGCACTTAGCCCATAGCCTTGTATGCTATGTCGTTTCAAGTGCTCATCTAAATACTTCTGAAATGTTGTGAGGGTTCCTGCCTCTACCACCCTTTCAGGTAGTGTGTTCCAGATTCCAACCACCCTCTGGGTGAAAAACCTTTTCCTCAAGTCCCCTCCAAACGTCCTGCCCCTTACCTTAAATCTATGCCCCCTGTTTATTGACACCTCTGCTAAGGGAAAAAGTTTCTTCCTATCTACCTTATCTATGCCCCTCATAATTTTGTAGACCTCACTCAGGTCCCCCCTCAGCCTTCTGTGCTCTAAGGAAAACAACCCAGCCTAACCAGTCTCTCTTCATAGCTGAAATTCTCCAGCCCAGGCAACATCCTGGTGAATCTCCTCTGCACCATCTCCAGTGCAATCACATCCTTCCTATAGTGTGGCGACCAGAACTGTACACAGTACTCCAGCTGTGGCCTAACTAGCGTTTTATACAGCTCCATCACAAGCTCCAGCATGAAGGAACAGCCCTTGCCACCACCTATATTGTGAGCAGCTGAGGAGCAGGAGGAAGAGGAAGGGAGGAAGCAACTGATACAGCCCTTTCTGCCTGGGTTGTCCGTGAATAATCCATCCAAGTGCAATGCCAGTAACTGCAACCCAATTCCTCATTCACCAACAAACCCACACCTTACCTTCCCTCTGTTACTGACAATCACAGTGTCTACTTGGTTACTATGCAAAAATAAAGGCCACAATAAAATAAACATTCCAATCAAAATGTTTAAATGAAATTGCATGCAAAAGTCAACTAATTACCCTTAGTGCCCGATTTTCATATGCCTTTGACTGTCCTTGTCCTCCTATGCAGTGCTACCCCATTGACTGCAGCATGGCTGTTGACTTTCAATAGGGAAGACTGCAGATGGCCTTGCAGGATGCCTATGAGCAGCTCTGGGTCTGGAAGGCCCAGCTTTGGGCTGCAACGGCAACAGCAAGGGCACTGGCAGAGTGACGGGGTGGAAAGACGTACGCTGTCTTCCTGAGAGAGTTTAGCAGGTTCATGCACCTTGGAACCATAGTCCTGGACTGGTGCCTCAACAGTCCTAATAATCTGTTGGAGGACAGATTGCTGGACACCCTGCAATCCACAGCCATGATGGCAGCAGTCTGAGCTTGTATGGCAGTAAGCTGGCCTTGTATGAGAGCAGTCTTCTGCTGCAGCACATAGACATTGGGTGGCGGCTACTTGTGCTGCAATGTAAGGTGCAACATCGGCCTTCAGACACTGCCTCATGGATGGGTCCACAAGTGTGCAAATGGAGTTGGCTACCACTTCCATGCTGAAAAGGATTTACATTGAACACAGGGCTTTCTAACAGCCTTTCCAAAGCACCAAGAATTTTATTGTGCATACCCATCAGTCTTCTCCTGTAGCCTGCCCCATTGAAGTTCTTATTTAAGTCCTGTGCAGAAAAACTTGTGTGCACCATTGACCTCTGGCAAGCTATCCTTTTCCCATCTTCTGGCACTCATGCCCAGTGTCTCCCCATGAACAGATCCCACCTCTAAGCTAGCCTTTAAGTTACACAGAGAGCCAGTATCTAAGCTGGTGGCTGCAAGGGTGAGAGCAAGTGACAGTGTGTCTTCAACATCACTGTCTTCTTGCTGTTTTGGGAGTCTTGTGTCAGGCATGCAGACGATGTGGCCCGCCCAACGTAACTGACTAGCCATGTCCAGTGTCTCGATACTGGGGATGTTGGCTTGTGAGAGGACACTGATATAGGAGTGCCTGTCCTGCCACTGAATTTGCAAGATCTTGTGGAGGCACCACTGGTGATATCTCTCCAGGGCTTTGAGATGTCTGCTGTACAGTGTCCATGTTTCCGATGCATACTGGAGGGCAGGTAACACTGCAGCCCTGTAGACCATGAGCTTGGTGCCAGTTTAAGGTCTTTGTCATCAAACACTCTTTCCGCAGACGACTGAAGGTTGTGCTGGCATACTGCTTTCTACTCTGAACTCCGTTATGGCTAGAGACAACCAGGAGGGCAGAGAAAATGCTACAAGGATATCCTTAAAGCCTTCCTGAAAAAATGTGACATCTCCACTGATTTGTGGGAATCTCTTGCCCGAGACTGCCCAAAATGGAGAAGAAGCATTCGCAACAGTGCCAGACAGTTCAAACAATGTTGACATGCCCAGGCAGTGACCAAGTGCAAACAGTGGAAGGACAGCTCAGACATTTGAGTATCCCATTCACTCGCCTCACCAAACACCAGCTGCCCCACCTGTGGCAGAGTGTGCAGATCCAGAATTGGACTATTCAGTCACTTAAGGACCTGCAACCCTGGAGTGGAAGCAAGTCATCCTCGTTCCCGAGGGACTGCCTAAGATACAAGAGATACGCTTCTTGCTCTTTCTCCACATCTGGCCAGGTTGCACTTCTTGAGTACCTGAAAGGAGAAAGACACAAGGGTAAGGTTGTAGTGTGGGAAGGAGAAGTAAAAGGCACATGCTTACACCATATGCAGCTTGTAAATTAGAAGAGATTGTGGGATGAGGGAAAGGTGGGATTTGAGAAGAAGGATTAGGTAGGAGGACACTGTTATCTTCAATTATTTCAGCCCCATCATTGGCCATGGCTTCAGTAATGGCTGTCCCAATAATGGCCAGCACCGTCTCCTCCATGTGGATGAGGCCTTGCAGGTGCATCTGTCCCCCTCCAGTTAGCACTTGCTGCCTCCAGTTGTCTGTCACTTTGTCCTGCAAGAGAGAAGGAAGTGTATCAGTGATTGTTGTGCAATCTGTTTGGCGAATGTGATTGTCGTGATCGAATAGCAGGCAGTGTGTGCAAATTGTGAGATGTGGGTGTGGGACTTGCAATAGAGCTAAGTATATGAGGGTGCAATGGAGAATCTGAATGTTAATTAGGAGTCCTGATTGATAGAGATTGTTGGTACGTGCATAATGGGGTTGTGGTGAATTGAGCAGTGTCTAAGGCTAGTACTGCCATTGCTAGGATAGAGCATTTGAAGATGCATTCACTGATCTTGATCACGAGTATGAGGTGATTGGAGTTCTTGCGGCACTGCATCCAGGTCCCCGTGCTTTGACTTCTGACGTTGATCTGCACAACTATCTGCACCCACTGCCTTCTAAGCGTGTGTCTGGAGGACCTCTGGCCTCCTGTAGATATGGGACATCTCTTGTCCTGTCTACCTCCTGCACCAAGACCTCCAGCGCAGTGTCCAAAAACATTACAGCCAGTATTCAATGTTTACCTTGGCAGATTCACGTCCTGCATGACAGCCAGCACCTACTCCAGCCACAATGCCTTCCCCTTTAAGAGGTGCAGGCTAGCTTTAAGCAGCGTAGTCTAGCTTTAACTGGTGCTAGCTATTCAGTTGGTGTCATAGAGTTGGCGTGCTGCCTGCATTGCAATGAACAGCCGCAAAATAATTGCGCATTGCAATCCATGTGCCTGTTTTACATCTCCTTCCGAAAGTAAGGGCTCAAGTTTAGTCAATGGGGGTCTTTAAGTGATTTTCGCCAGCTGTGGTCAGTTGAAGTAATTTTGAGAAATCACTGTAAGAAAATAACTTTAAAAAGTAGAAGATACGTTGTTAGCAATATGAATTATATTTTGTCAGAGATTGGTGTTCCAAATGATCCTATATTAGCTTTAGCAATCACCCAAATCCCCTGACTGAGGGAATTTGGACGCTTTCTTACACCCATCAGTGTGGAGGTGGTAGAAGGATTACCAATGTGGTAGCTTAAAAGATAAGACTGGAACTCATGCCAACACTTACACATGCTGATCAGGAATAAACTTTGTTTAATTCGATTGTTCTTGATGTAAAAAAAAGTAATTGTACAGGTTCTGTAGGTATTGTAGCTGATTTCCTCTAAATTCAAAGAAACCCATATAACAGGGCCAGAGCTAGGGATAAGAAGCTTCATAACCTTTCTATGAGATACCAGAACACACTTTCTTGTCGTTGGCTGGAATTTTACATTGGGCAGGCGGCCCTGCCCACCGGCCAAAACGTTGGGGGCAAGCCCGCCTCCGCAGGGCCTGGGGAGTGTAAAATCCTGGTGTGGCTCCCCAGGCCCTTAATTGGCCTTGGGTGGGACGTCCCACCTCTCTGAGGCAGGAAGTCCCACCTAATGGAGCTGCCAGCCAATCAGCGGGCCGACAGCTCTCAGTCCCAGCAGTGCTACCAGGAGCTTTGGCCACTGCTGGGACTGCAACACAGCCACTGCAGCAAGAGGGACAATGGCTCCAGAAGACAGGTAAGTTTTTGGGGCCTCGCTGGGGACAATCAGGTGGGCCCCAGTGAGGCAAGGGGGGAGCGGAACTTTCTTTTAGTAGGGGCTTCGGGGGCAGTCCTCCTTGGGGCACAGGGTGCCCGATCAGGAGGGACACCCCCAACCCGCAAGTCGGGCGCCATGTTTTACCTGGCGGTGTTCTGGGGGCCTGAGCCGCCTGCTCGCCAGCGGGAGCAAGCCCTGAAATGGCAGTTAATTGGCCACTTAAGGGCCTTGATTGACCTGGAGCGGGCGGACCGTTTCTTGAAGCCGCTGCCCCTTGTAAAATTGCAGCAGAGGCAGGAAGGCATCGGGAACAGCACCCCCCACCTCCCACTCAATTTTATGGCCCCCCCCCCCACCCCCGCCAATAGCCTGCTCCTGCGGGGGGCTGTAAAATTCCGGCCCTTATCTCTGTGTTAGATTAATTGTTGGAGGGGGTCTAGTCTAATGGATGGATATGGCAGCATAATAGTTATGTTAGTGGACTATTAATCTAGAACCCTGAACAAATATTTCAATAACCAGAGTTCAAATATCCCCATGACAGCTGGAGAACTTAAATTAAACAAAGCTGGAATAAAAAGCTAGCATTAGTAGTGGTGACCATGAAGCGACTGGATTGTTGTAAAAAACTCATTTGGATCACTGATGTCTAGGAACAAATGGACAGCAATAGGGGATTACAACTATTCTGATATTAACTGGGAAATATTCAGTATATTCTTAAAAATACATTCAGGAGAACTTTTTTAGCCTGTACGTAGCAATCCCAACAAGGGACTTAGTTGTAAGGAATGAATCTGGGCATGTGGAAGGGGTATCAGTGGGAGAGCATTTAGTTAGATTTAGAGTAGTTACGGAAAAGGATAAAAATAGACCAAGAGTAAAAGTTTTAAACTGGGGAAAGGCCAATTTTACTAAGCTGAGGTGTCATTTGGCAAAAGTGGACTGGAAACTGCTACTTGAAGGTAAATCAGTATCAGAGCAGTGGGAGACATTCAAGGGGAGATAGAGAGTTCAGAACAAATATGGTCACACAAAGAAAAAGGATGGGACTCCAAAATCTAGAAACCCTTGGATGTCAACCAGCATATAGAAAAAGATAAGGCATAAAAGGAAAGGTTATGGTCAGATGCCAAATGCTCAATACTGCAGAAAGTCTGGAGGAATATAGAAAGTACAGGGGTGAAATTAAAAGGAAATTAGGAAAGCAAAGAGAGGGCATAAAAATATTGGCAAGGAAAACCCAAATGTTTTATAAATATAACTAAGGATAGTGTAGCGCAAATTAGGAACCAAAAAGGTAGCGTGTGTTTGGAAGTAGAAGACGTGGGCATGGTTCTTAATGAATACTTTCCGTCTGTTTTCACAAAAGGAGAGGGACAAAGCTGACTTGGTTTAGAGGAGAACTGTGAAATATTGGACAGGATAAACATAGTAAGGGAGGAAATATTAAGGTGTTTATCATCCTTAAAATTGGATAAAACACCAGGCCTGGATGCAATGTACTCCAGGCTGCTAAAGTAAGCAAGGGAAGAAATAATGGAAGCTCTGACCATCATTTTCCAATCCTCTCTGGCTACAGGCGTGGTGCCAGAGGACTAGAAGACTGTTAACATTGTAAAGTTGTTTAAAAAGGGAGGAGGAGATAACCCAAGTAATTACAAGCCAGTCGGCCTAACCTTCGTGGTGGGCAAATTATTGGAAATTAGGAAGGCACAGATTAATCAAAGAGAGTCAGTATTGATTTGTTAAGGAACAGTCGTGTCTGACTAACTTGATTGAGTTTTTGAGGAGGAAACAAGGAGGGTTGATGTAGTCTACATGGATTTTAACAATACTTTTGACAATGTCCCATGTGGCAGACTGGGCAGAAAATTAAAAGTTCATGGGATCAAAGGAAAAGTGGCAAGTTGGATCCAAAATTTTCTCAGTGGTAGGAAGTAAAAGGTTATGGTCAACAAGTGTTTTTGTGACTGGAAGGCTATTTCCAGTGGGGTTCCGCAGGGCTCAGCCCTGGTCCCTTGCTGTTCATGGTATGTATATCAATGATTTAGACATAAATGTAGGGGGCATGGTTCAGAAGTTTGCAGATGATATGAAAATTGGCTGTGTGGTTGAAAGTGAGAAAGAAAGCTGTAGACCGAAGGAAGTTATCAATGGACTGGTCAAGGTGGGCAGAAAAATTGCAAATAGAATTCAATCTGGCAAAATGTGAGGTAATATAGTTGGGAAACACAAACAAGGCAAGGGAATAAACAATAAATGGGAGGATTTTGAGAAATAGAGGAGCAGAGGACCTTGGAATGCAGGACAGGTAGGAAAGGTGGCCAAGAAAGCATACAGGATACTTTCCTTTATTGGCTGAGGCCTGGAGTATAAGAGCAGGGAGGTTATGCTAGAACTATATAAAATGCTAGTTAAACTGCAGCTAGGTTACTGCATACGCTTCTGGTCACTGCACTACAGGAAGGATGTGATCGCACTAGAGAGAGTATAAAGGAGATTTACGAGGATGGTGCCAGGAATGGAGAATTTTAGCTATGAGGTAAGATTGGATAGGTTGGGGTTGTTTTCTGTGGAACAAAGGAGGCAGAGCAGAGATTTAATTGAGGTGAATAAAATTATGAGGGGTCTGGATAAAGTGAATAGGAAAGTCCATTAGAAGAGAGGTCAATAAATAGGGGGAATAGATTTAAAGAAATGGGTGAAGGGAGTTGAGGAGTAATTTTTTGACCCAAAGGGTGGCTGGAGTTTAGAACTCACTGCCTGAAAGGGTGGCAGAGGCAGTACCCCTCTTCACATTTAAAAAAACCACTTGGACAAGCACATAGCCTCCAGGGCTACGGACCAAGAGCTAGGATGTGGGTTAAGACGGGATAGCTCTTTTTCAGCCAGCACGGACATGAGGTGCCAAATGATCTCCTTCTGTCCTCTTAAATCTTTCTATATTTCTAAGGAAATCTGCCATCCTTACCAGGTCTGAAATTACCTAGTAAGTCACTCAGTTGTATCTAATAAGAATAAAACTGGACGGACCACCAGGCATTGACCTGGGCACTGAACACAACACAACTCAATCAACCCTGCAAGGCCCTCCTCACTAATATGTAGGACTTGTGCCAAAACTGGAGAGCTACCCCAGATATGTGAAGCAACAGCCTGACAGTCATACTCATCAAATCATTCCTCACAGCCAATGACCCAGACTCCTCCATCACAATCCCTGGGAATATCCTGTCTCACTGGCAGGACAAACCCACCAGAGCTGGCGGCACAGTGGTATACATTTGGAAGGGAATGATCTTAGGAGTCCTCAACATTGACTCTGGATCCCATCAAACCTTATGGCATAAGGTCAAACAGGGTTAGGAAACCTGCTGATTACCACCTATTGCTCTCCCTCAGCTGATGTATCAGTACTCTTCCATGTTGATTCCATTTAGAAGAAGCACTGAGGGTAGCAGGAGCAGAAAATGTACTCTGGGTAGAGGACTTCAATGTCCATAACCAAGAATGGCTCGGTAGCACCATTACTGTCCGAGCTGGCTGAGTCTTGAGGGACACAGCTGCCATACTGGGCCTGAGGCAAACGGTGAGGGAACCAACAAAAGGGGAAAACCTACTTGACCTCATCCTCACCAATTTACCTGTCACAGATGCATCTTTCCAAGACAGTATTGGTAGGAGTGACCACCACACAGTCCTGATGGAGACAAAGTCCTGCCTGCACAATGAGGACACCCTCCACTGTGTTGTATGGCACTATTACTGTGCTAAATGAAATTGATTCAGAACAGATCTAGTAGCTCAAAACTGGGCATCTATGAGGTGCTGTGGGCCATCAGCAGCAGCAGAATTGTATTCAACCACAATTTGTAACCTCATGACCCGGCATAGCTTTCACTCTACCATCACCATCAAGCCAGGGGACCAACCCTGGTTCAATGACAAGTGCAGGAGGGCATGCCAGGAGCAGCACCAGGCATACCTAAAAATGAGGTATCACCTGGTGAAACTACAACACAGGACAACATAAATGCTAAACAGCGGAATTAGTATGTTATAGAGCAGGGGTGTCCAACCTTTCTGCCTGAGGGGCCACTTTACAAATTTTGTCCTACATAGGGGGCCGGTGAGCAAATTTCGAAAGGATAAGGGCATCAGAAATATATTTCAATATTAATCAAAACAACAAAAAATTTGCATTTTTGTGAAGAAGCTTTCAATGAAAAGACTAATTTATTAATTTTCTATGTTGAACACTGATTTAGTGAGATACCTGGCATTGTTTTTGTTTGCACAAGTAGACAATGTCTGCCTGTGCACTTGTTACAGTGATGCAGAATATTCCATATAGATGTCAATCTGTCAAGAGTGATCATAATCGCTCTCTCTCTCCCCCTCTGCATGTGTGTGCATCTCTCTCTCCTCCTCTGTGTCTGTCTCCATCTCTCTTTCCCTCTCTCTGCCTGTGTGTCTCCCTCTCTCTCCCCCTCTCTGTCTCTATGTGTCTCTCTCTCTGTGTCTGCATGTCTGCCTCTCTCTCTCCTTCTTTCCCGCCAGGCCTAAGCCGCAAGCCTCGGGCTCACCTTCACTTTAATTAGCATGCTACCAGTTCCTCAGGCTGATCGCGACTACCGTCTCCATCGTGACCCGTTACACTCATTAACTTCCGGGGTTGTGCCACCGGGCCACAGCCAATCATCGCGCAGGCGTGCAGTGCTCTCTGGGTGTTGTCGCCCCGGATTACGGTTCCATCCACAGGGTTCAGGGAGAAGGGGGACTACATATCCCAGCAGGCGCTCACTCACTGAAAACAGCAGGGGCGGCTGATTCTAATAGAAATTTTTGGTGGGTCGGAAAAAATTTCACATCCTGAAGCTGAAGGCAAATGGCCGAGGGAAAAAACCATGCAGCAAGGAGGAGGAACAGCCGAGTACAGTCTTCATCCACGGGCTGGATGGAAAATTTTGGTGGGCCGTAGGTTGGACAACTCTGCTATAGAGAGAGCTAAGCAATCCCACAACCAACGGAGCAGATCAAAGCTCTGCAGTCCTGCTACATCCAGTTGTGAATGGTGGTGGACAATTAAACAACTAATGGGAGGAGGAGGCTCCACGAACATTCCCATCCTCAATAATGGGGGAGCCCAGCACAAGTACAAAAGACAAGGCTGAAGCATTTGCAACCATCATCAACCAGATATGCCGGGTGGATGATCCATCTCAGCCTCTTTCTGACATCCCCAGCCTCACAGATGCATTCAATGGCATTACCATCACAGAATCACTCACCATCAACAACCTGGGCACCATCATTAACCAGAAACTGAACTGGACCAGCCACATAAATACCTTGGCTACAAAAGCAAGTTTGAGTCTGCGTATTCTTCAGAAAGTAACTCACCTCTTGACTCCCCAAAGCCTTTCCACCATCTACAAGGCACAAGATTTCGAATAGGTGGCAGAGATGGTTGATGAGTTAGTGCACTTGATGTGGTGTATATGGACTTCCAATGTGGGTTTGATAAAGTGACACATAATAAGGTTGTCAGCAAAGTTGAAACCCATGGAATAAAAGGGACAGTAGCAGCATGGATATGAAGTTGGCTGAGTGACAGGGAGTAGAGTGTAGTGATGAACGATACTTTCTCACGCTGGAGGAAGGTATATAGTGGGGTGCCCCAAGGGTCGGTGTTAGGACTACTGCTTTACTTGATCTATATTAATGACATAGACTTGGCTGTGCAGGGCACAGTTTCAAAATTTGCAGATGACACAAATCTTGGAAGTATTGTGAACTGTGAGGAGGATAGTGATAGGCTTCAAGAGGACTCAGACAAGCTGGTGGAATGAGTGGACATGTGGCAGATGAAATTTAAAGCAGAAAAGTGTGAAGTGATACATTTTGGTGGGAAGAATGAGGAGAGATAATATAAAATAATGGATAAAGAGGGTGCAGGAACAAAGAAACCTGGGGGTATATGTGCACAAATCGTTGAAGATGGCAGGGCAAGTTGAGAAAGTGGTTAAAAAGGCTTACGGGATCCTGGCTTCATAAATAGAGACATAGAGTACAAAAGCAAGGAGATTGTAATGAACATTTATAAAATTTGGCCTCCATTGAAGTATTGTGTTCAATTCTGGGCACCGCACTTTAGCAAAGATATGAAGGCTTTAGAGAAGGTGCAGGAAAGATTTACGAAAATGGTCTCGGGATGAGGGACTTTAGTTATGTGGGTTACATGGATAGATTGGAGAAGCTAGAGAAGAGAAGGTTGAGAGGAGATTTGATGGAAGTGTTCAAAATCATGAGGGGTCTAGATAGAAGTAGATAGAAGCTATTCCCATTGACAGAAAGGTCACGAACCAAAGGACACTGATTTAAGGTGATTAAGAAAAAAAAGGTGACATGAGGAAAAACTTTTTTTTACACAGAGAGTGGTTAGGATCTGGAATACACTATCTGAGTGTGTGGTGGTGGCAGATTCAATCAGGGCTTTCAAAGGGAATTGGATAAGCAACTGCAGAGAAAGGATTTGTAGGGTTAGACAGAAATGGTGGTGGGAGGGGCAGTGAGGGGAATGGGACTAGCTGAATTGCTCTTCTAAAGAGCCAGGATGCACACAACAGGCCAAATGGCCTCCTTCTGTGCTGTAACCATTCTATGATTCTAAGTGAGGAGTGCACTGGAATACACTCCACTAGCCTGGATGAGTGCAGCCCCAACAAAGCTTGACACCTGTACCACATTCACCACTTTAAACATTTACTCCCTGCACCACTGGCATACAGTGGCACCAGTGTGCTCCATTTACAAAATGTTCTGCAGGAGTTTACCAAGACTTCTTCGACAGTACCTTCCAAGCCTGTAACCTCTTCTACCTAGAAGAATAAGGCCATCATCACCTGCAAGCTTCCCTTCAAGCCACACACTGTCCAGACTTGGAAGCATATTGCCCTACCTTCATCATCACTGTGTCAATATCCTGGAACTCTCTTCCTAGCAGCACTGTGGGTGTACCTACACCACATGTACTGCAGCGGTTCAAGAAGGTGAATACCACCATCTTACCAAGAATCTTTAATAAATACTAGCCTCGCCAGCAACACCCACATCCCATGAATGAATAGAAAAGATCCTACCTCTGATGATTTTTTTTTTTTGCTCTGTTGATTTATTGCCCTCTCCTTGGTAAATGGGTTTTTTTGCAGCACCAACTGATTTCTAGCTCATGTCTTTTTTTTAGGTTCAATTCAACCTTCTTGCTAAAGATCAGAGGAATTTGAATCCACCTAAAACAGAGCAGACCCACCTCAAACATGGGGGAGGGATAGTTCTCACAGAATTTTCATGGAACCTTTTCAAGAGTTTTTCCCATCGACTTCCTTTGTAGCAATCTTATAAGTCTTAAATGACTGTTCAGAAGCCTTGGTATTACTTTAATATTCTTATAACTTATCTTTCTTTCAGTGGATTTTTGTATCTAGCCAAAGCATGATGTGCAATACAATATTGTTTTATAGTGCAGACTACCATCAGAAATTGTCAATAATTTTACATTCCTTTCCTTGCACGAATGCTCTTGATCAGTCATGATGATTTATAAAGATGCCTCAAATGGAAATACAACATTCAGATTTTATAAATTTAGAAACTTCTCGAAGCACATAGAATACAAATGAGAAATACACTTATGTAGTACCCCAATACAGTTTAGTGTGAAGGTTGTTCAAACTAGTCCAAAGCCTGAAAGCAGAACAAAAGTGACACTGCACAGAAAGGATGAATGATGTAAGCAATACCTTATGGAAAACAAGCTACCAGACTACAAGACATATAAGATCAATGTCCGCAGGTGGTTAATATTTAAGTAAATCACTGCTTATAAGTCATTCAATTGGGTTCTATCATCATTCAGTTGAATCGGTAAATAGTCCTGGCAGTTGCTACTAGAAAAAAATGACCAACTGCTCAAAGTATGGTGTTAATTTGTCAAATTGTTAATGTTTGTTTGGGGTTTAGAAACACAACCTATCAAATGAATGTATTCTTCCTGTTTTAAAGCACATCTCCTTCTTGTTCAGTTCTTCAGTGTAGCAACCTCTGTATTTGAGCTGCTTGTGATTTCTTCCTTTTGTTTTGGGTTTTTTGCTGTTGCAGTTTTTATCTATTCCAATGTAAGTGTGGCTTTTGTTTCAGTCAGGGTTTTGCTGTACTTTCTTTGATCCCTTTCATTGCCTTTTTGTCTCACCCTGGGAGGCCTACTTCTCAGGCATGCTATTAAGCTCTTAAGTGCTTTCAACCTATTTTTCACATTCTTCCCTTAAAGCTATGTTGCCCTGTGTTAATCCTATTTTGAATGCATTTTCATCAACTCATCCGTCTTTCTCTGCACTCCATGTTACTGGTAGTCTCAGCTGGAACTTTTTTTAAACTTAGTTTGCATCTTGTGTCTGGTTTGTCATGACTGTAATAATTATTTCATACATCTCTATGTTACTGTCTTGTATTTCATTCCCATTTCTGTTTTCTGATCTTATGTTTCTGGCTGTTTTATTTATTGCTTTTATTACACTATTTCTCCTTTGTAGCACATTTTTAGTCTGTTATACTTCAATACTGGTGAGTCACTTACCATTTTCATTTGTTTCATGATTCATGATTCATCTCAAGTCTTGCTAATCGTTTCCAACAGTCTCATATGTCATTAGTTTGCTTCTGATTGGCCGCTGAGTGTGGGGGATTTTCTCATCAGTTATGCCATTGCATCCCTACAGTCACCTCCTTCAGAAGAGTATCGCTTCAGTTACCTCATTTAGCATGGTTATTGCTATTGTAGTTTCAGCACATCCTGTACTATATCTCATTCCTGGTATCCTATTTCATGTCATTCTTGCCACAAGTTAACTGTGTTTAGTTTGTATTAGCTTTGTTATTCTTTAGTCTTTAGAATGTAGGTAATCTTAATGAATTCGTCGACTCCCTATAATTCTGGTGAAGGGGTTGTTCTCACCTCTCCTGGATAGTGAAGGCGGTTCTGCTCCTATCATAAAGCAATAAGGCTGTTCTCCACTTCAGGCAAAAATAGGATGAAGTGTCCTGCTTACTGAGATAAAACAGTGAAGTTTACACCGCAGTTAACCAAATTCTCCATATATTTAAAACAAAAAATCAGCTTTGACAGTTTGTGCATCCCTCTCTCATTCATTTTAATGCTGTTGACTGTTTCCGTGGCCAGGAATCATAATTTAGATTTATTTTTTGAAAAAATTTTCTCTACTTCATGGCAGGAGATCAGGAAAACCTACAGAAATTCATAATAATATTACTTCTATCGTTTTAATGTCTCCTGTTTCCCACTCAAGTGCTTTGCAGATCATTCTAATCTGGGTTCTTCTGGCTGCACAAAAATACTGGGCTGTTGCCTGTTCCCCTTCACTTTTACCTCCACCACTGACCTACCTGCAGGCTAGTTTGGCATTGGAACAAGCCAGAATTCATTGGGTCCCAACTGGCGGGCTGTATTGGGTTACCCATTTGGTTCCTTCAGTTCACCAATTCTGTGAGGTTCGATTTGGTTTGGGTCTCAGGCTGGCATGGACCAGCGAACAGAGCCAGCTTCATTGACTTCCGAAGAAGGGTCACTGACCTGAAACGTTAACTCTGCTTCTCTTTGCACAGATGCTGCCAGACCTGCTGAGTGGTTCCAGCATTTCTTGTTTTTATTTCAGATTTCCAGCATCCGCAGTATTTTGCTTTTATTCATTGACTTTCTGCCCATTTTGGGCATGAGTTGATTTTCCTTCCCAATGTCTTCAGAAAGTTAATATCTACAAAAACTCCCCACAGAGTATATGAAATCCATTGACTGCTGTTGCATGTTGTCTTAACCTCTGTGTTAGCTGCTATTATACATAAAGCACTGACCACTCAAGAGGGGATCAATAATGCAGTATGTGGGTTCTTTATTTAAGGATGGTTCTGCAGGTACTGACAGATCTTCACTGTACAGGTACTTACTTAAGACTGCCCCCACCCGGAAGTCACATGATGTGTTACATCAAAGCTCTTACATTGCTGGCCTGATAAAAGCCACACATCTTAAAAGGTGTACACACACAACATCCCCCTTTTCCCAAACAGAAACATTTCCCCCTCAAATAGGTAAAGGTTAACTATATATAATTCAGCAACAGTAATATTAACTATATACACATGGTACAAAACTGAAATCGAAACATATGAGTACATCAGTCACTGTAACGTAATGGTGGTTTGATCAAACAGCCTGATTTAGAAACAGGATAACAATTCTTGGAATCTGGAGCAGATGTGTATGGAAATGGGATGCATAGACTCTTCCCAGGACGTTGTCTGCAATCTCGTCCAATTTTAGATAGAGTCTTCCATGGATCTGGGATCATGGATTGTACTGACCTCTATTCCTTTGCAATGTAACAGTAAAAGTAGTAACCTTGTACGACTGTGGTTCTGGTCGAATCCTGGAGACTTGCGTACTGCTCAATGTACCAGTTACAGGCTTCTGTATTGTTACCTGTTTTCCTATTGTTAATTTTGAAGGCTGACTCCCAACATGACTATCACGTACCTCTTTCCCCATTGCTCCAAAAATATTGTTCCTAACTTCAGGGTAGATTAATTTCATAGAGGTGTGCTTTCTGCACTGGGCACAATCTGAGCTGGAGATGCTGTAGACTAGGCAGTAACAGGCTATACTTCTTCCTGAGTCTCTTCTTTAGGTATCTTGAAGCCACAAGGTGGGCAAAAGTTGAAAACAGCTTTTATCTTGTGGCCACAGTACGGGCACAATTTAAAGATCATTCTGAGACCGCGGCCTTCCCTGCACTCACTTGCTTCAGGGCCTTTGAGTCAGTGTCGGAGCCCTGGAGGGAGGCGGTGCTTGGTGCTGCCCAGTGTCATGTATCATTACCAGGCTCAAATCCTTGCATGCCTGTAGTCCAGTAATAGCAGGTCTAGCTGTTTGGAGATGTAAAAAAGTTGAGATTTACAATCTGAATCATTGTATTTGCACTTAATCTTGATGGATCCTAAACATGGGATCGAGGACCCATTGTATGCAGTTAGTTAGGCATTTGTCGGCGTCACCATAGCTCGCCATTTACCCCGGTACATGCCTTTAAAGGTGCATAGATGCTTTCGAACAGAGAGATCGACCATTGACATGCTGTTCTCCCTTCGTCAGCTACAGGAGAAATGCCGCGAACAACAGATGCCACTCTACGTTGCTTTCATTGATCTCACCAAAGCCTTTGACCTCGGCAGCAGACGTGGTCTCTTCAGACTACTGGAAAAGATCGGATGTCCACCAAAGCTATTAAGTATCATCACCTCATTCCATGACAATATGAAAGGCACAATTCAGCATAGCGGCGCCTCATCAGACCCCTTTCCTATCCTGAGTGGCGTGAAACAGGGCTGTGTTCTCGCACCTACACTGTTTGGGATTTTCTTCTCCCTGCTGCTCTCACATGCGTTCAAGTCTTCAGAAGAAGGAATTTTCCTCCACGCAAGATCAGGTGGCAGGTTGTTCAACCTTGCCCGTCTAAGAGCAAAGACCAAAGTACAGAAAGTCCTCATCAGTGAACTTGTCTTTGCTGACGATGCTGCATTAACATCCCACACAGAAGAGTGTCTGCAGAGACTCATCGACAGGTTTGCGGCTGCCTGCAACGAATTAGGCCTAACCATCAGCCTCAAGAAAACGAACATCATGGGACAGGACGTCAGTAATGCTCCATCCATCAATATTGGCGACCACGCTCTGGAAGTGGTTCAAGAATTCACCTACTTCGGCTCAACTATCACCAGTAACCTGTCTCTCGATGCAGAAATCAACAAGCGCATGGGAAAGGCTTCCACTGCTATGTCCAGACTGGCCAAGAGAGTGTGGGAAAATGGCGCACTGACACGGAACACAAATGTCCGCGTGTATCAAGTCTGTGTCCTCAGTACCTTGCTCTACGGCAGCGAGGCTTGGACAACGTATGCCAGCCAAGAGCGACGTCTCAATTCATTCCATCTTCGCTACCTGCGGAGAATCCTTGGCATCAGGAGGCAGGACCGTATTTCCAACACAGAAGTCCACGAGGAGGCCAACATCCCCAGCTTATACACCCGACTGAGTCAGCGGCACTTGAGATGGCTTGGCCATATGAGCTGCATGGAAGATGGCAGGATCCCCAAGGACACATTGTACAGCGAGCTCGCCACTGCTATCAGACCCACCGGCCGTCCATGTCTCCGCTTTAAAGATGTCTGCAAACGTGACATGAAGTCCTGTGACATTGATCACAAGACGTGGGAGTCAGTTGCCAGCAATCGCCAGAGCTGGCGGGCAGCCATAAAGGCAGGGCTAAAGTGTGGCAAGTCGAAGAGACTTAGCAGTTGGCAGGAAAAAAGACAGAAGCGCAAGGGGAGAACCAACTGTGTAACAGACCTGACAACCAATTTTATCTGCATCACCTGTGGAAGAGACTGTCACTCTAGTATTGGCCTTTATAGCCACTCCAGGTGCTGCTCCACAAACCACTGACCCCCTGCAGGCGCGTATCCATTGTCTCTCTAGACAAGGAGGCCAAAGAGAAGAGGTAAAATAGTCACCCTGGCACTGGTGTCCACCTTCGCACAGAGCAAATGTGTGCCCTCCTTTTTCAGATATAGAACACGAATAGATGCAAACTCCTCCAGTGAAGTAATTGAATCAATGCGCTCGGTGACATTGACAGCATGAAATGACTGTTCCTCTCACCCACTTGAACTTGGATTCTCACCATCATCATCATCACTCATGTTGATGTCATCCTCAATCTCGTGGATGTATCGGTTGTGATGTGAAGTACGACTGTGAAGCTTGTCAGGGCGTGAAGCCTTCTTACGGTCTGTCTGACTGTGGTCAGGACTCTTACCAGCAGCATCTGTCCTGGCTTTCTGACACCGACCCCTGACACCACATGATTTGCAGATGTCATTAAATGCTGGCAACCTTTAGGCATTTGTAAGAGCCCTCACCTTTTACAAGGTTTCCTGTACTTGGAATCCTTATTCAGTGCACCAATGGTATTTGCTGCACTGAGGGATTGGAAACTCTGTTGGCCCACAATGATAGATTTAAATTTTCGACCATCTTTGAGCAAAGCGTACACTATATATCCCTTGGGCTTCTCTAAAAGATCCCTCTGGTATGCTTCTATTGTTATGGATGCAATCACAAGTTCAATGATGCAGTTTGTTAGCTCAGTCTCAGTGAAGTCATCTTTGCAGCCCTTAGCTCGACATTGACTGACAAACTGGTCAATCGACTCAGTTGGCTGCTGTTGAAAAGGCATGAATTCGAGTTCCTAGACCTGAAAATTGAGTTTGACACGATGTTGATCCTCTAATGTGGGCAAAATTTTCACGGGATCCTTCTGCTTTTCTTCGGTAAGCCCAGCAGTGTTAAGGCGATGTAAGCCTTCATTGCCAATGGCAATGCATATTTTCAATGCCTGCTTCTGTGGATCTGTGACTGCTAAGTTGTTGAAACATAGCTCAACTCTTTGCCTGAAGAGCTGAAATTCTGATAGCAGGTCAGATGCTTTCCAGCTGATGATCGGGAACTGTGCTGTCATTCTTGTGATGACTCACTGCCAATGTTCTTAAAAGAAATCTCCTGCCGTACAGGCAAACAGAAATAACTGCCTGCAGTTCCACTTGTGAACAGGCTTGGATGGTGTGGCACTTTCTCCTGCTATACAGGCAGACAAAGAGCTGGCTCCAGTTCCACTTGGAGGATCTGGCGCTGTTGCCCAATTCGTACTTCTGTTAGGCCCCATCCACCAAGCAGTCTGCCTCGGAAAAGGCTCTGCATTGGCAGCCCAGTTTTTATTTAAACTTTTGGTTGGGTCAGAATGGGATTTGGACAGCACAATCCTGGAGCAACCTGCAGCAAACTTGAACTGCATTATCCTGGACTGACCTGCTTCTTCTTTTGACCACTGTTTTGGCAATTATAAAATCAGGTACTCACAGTTTTAAAGAGGCTTTGCCATTTTCTGTGTGTGGTTCTTCCGGCTCTTCCTGACTTCGGCTGGTTCCTCTCCAAGCTCTTGCACTGAAGTAGAGCACCATGATCCCGATCTTCTGTTCCACGTTTCAACTTTAAACTTTTTAAGTTTAGCAACGTGGTCTGGTCTTCAAACGACACTGCTGCCATCATGTTGCATGTTGTTTTAACCTCTATTAGCTACTACTATGCACAAAGCACTGACCGCTCAAGACAGGATCAGTAACGCAGTAGTGTGGACTCTTTATTTAAGGATGGTTCTGCATGTACAGACAGG
Organism: Heterodontus francisci; assembly: GCF_036365525.1. Classification (NCBI taxonomy): domain Eukaryota; kingdom Metazoa; phylum Chordata; class Chondrichthyes; order Heterodontiformes; family Heterodontidae; genus Heterodontus; species Heterodontus francisci. The sequence continues at coordinate 72,289,093 of NC_090372.1, read as the reverse complement.
TCTTCACTGTACAGGTACTTACTTAAGACAGCCCCTCACCCAGAAGTCACATGGTGTTGCATCACAGTTCTTACATTGCTGGCCTGATAACATAGCCACACCTTTTAAAGGTGTACACACGCAACAACTGCCCTAGTGTTTAACTCAGATGAAGAAACTCTTACTTCCCTCCATCTCTCTGATAATGGATTCTTGCCCTTATGGTGCATGGTGTCTAAGCTCATTTTGTGCCCTTGATCTAGTTGGAAGACTCAAACTAACAACAGTGGAATCTTGATAAATGCAAAGTTAGCTTGCCAAGAACTGTTTTGCTAGGGTCAGGATTATTCATAGATCTGATGTTTGAGTTTTCACACTTAAACTAACCAATTTTTAACATTTGCTTCTCAGCTGAACTAACCATTTGCATTGTCATTGAATTTAGATTAAAACGTTATGAACCATGTTGCTCCTTTATATGCATCATAGAGGGCAGGTTTTCCAGTTACCCCTGCAAAGTACCCAAAGTGACTGTTCCTATCTAACCCCAGGGTCACCTTGTGCTAGGTCATTTAGATGGCCTGGGCCCATCCCTTGCCAGTGTCTACTGCAAGAGGATGTGGCAGGAAGAATAGGCTTAGGTACAGACCTGTCTGTTTAGGGTTGTTAACCGACCCAGACTGTATTGGGGTTTGCAGGAATCAAAGACTAACCTTCTGAACACTGCTGTGAGCAACTGGGAAATTAGCACATCTAATGATATGCTGGGGGTGGATTGGATTGGGGGAGGGCTGGAGTTGAATTATAAGGCCCTCCGCCCAGCAGAAAAGCGGCAGTAATAACCCCGACAAACGGTGTGATATGACTTATCACCCTGTTCCTGCCAACGGTGTGGTTGATACTATATTCCCAAGGCTTGCCGCTAGGCTACTGGGGTGCCCACCTGATTTTGGCTACGGGCCCTTTGAATATGCAAAAAGGAGTCCTAAGATAACAATAGACATCATGTGACATTTTAGGACCCCATGCACGCTCCACCCAGTTTTTACTGATCATCCAGATGAAGAGGAATCCAGATGGTAAGTTTTTATTTATTTTTTGTGGGCTTAGGAGGAGCAGGAATGATCCTCAGTGCTCCACAAAAACAAACTAGGTCACTGTCACACTGGGTCGTCACCTCCAGAGAGCTAAATCCCCATTGGATCTACCTGTTTCTGGGCCCAGAATCTGTCTGGGCAGCCAAATATTACACCGGCTCAGAGCTGGACAGATATTTAGTGGTTTCCGCTGGCTTGTCTATACCCATGTCTATCCTTGGGACACAGGATGTTACACCCCAAAACTGTGTCTTAAAATGGGCACAATGCGGTCCTATTTCTACCCTGTTTAGTTAAATGACCCTGTTCCCACAATTTTGGATAGATCCTGAGTCCACCTCCACGGCAGCTGAGACTTCTGGAGTTTGGGGACTTTTGTTTTTTATCATGGGGTATTATGTAAGTTGAAGGCAGCAAAATCTAAAGTTTGGTGGATATTGTTGTCTAGAAGTTTCACTCATTCACAGTATGCAAAATATAAACAAGTACATATTATTAATCCTGCAGAAAGTCTAGAATTCAGAAAGAGTGGGATGGGACAGAACTTGATGATTTAGTAAAGATTTTCAAACGGGATGAATGACTGAGCTCTGCTAAACTTTAGTACATCCAGTATGACAGATCATGAGATGATGAACATCAAGTCAGGATGCTCTTGGATTAGGAGGCAGAATTCTTGAGGAAGTTGGGAACGCTTCCTAGAACACCTCCAGAATGCTGCCATGATGTCAGGAGTGCAAGCAGAAGAAGCAACTGCCCCCCGAGAATAGGATTTTCTAGGCATTGAACAAGGGGTGGAAACCTAGCTGGTACGGAGTTCTGCCTAAATTATACTCCTCTGTATTCTGCAGTTTTTGAGTTCATGCTTTGGAAGAATACATTAGAGTTGAGCACTAAGTTAAGTTCAGACCAAATCTGGATTTGCCTTCAGAAATTAAGCAAAGCAAAAATGTTAAAACTGCCTCAGTGAGCAGCCAAACAGTTTTTCCCAGTCTGCTGGAGACCAGGTGATGATAAACCTATGCTCTTTGCTATTGCTCAAGGTTTATTGAGTTGATTCCTACATACAAAGTGCAATGGGTAGGAATGTCATTCATTTGCGCTTCTGGCTAATAGATTCATCACAAAGCTGCCAAAAATTCTGATTTATATTTTAACTAACCTTTTAAAAAAAAAGTACCAGACTGCGTCATTGTGGTTTGTCCCACTGTGATGATGGTTGGAGAACTTGTGGCAGAACGTTGAATACAAGGGCAGATGGGCACTTTTTTTTCTATCCATGCTAGCTGATTCAGGTGTATTTACGTATGAAGTTTTTGAATCATGTCAAATTAACCCAAATTTGTCCAACATGTGTCACTTTGAGTTGGAATTCAACACTTAATTGTGAATATTCAAATAGTCCTACGAATGCAATCAAGTACAATGTCTTCACATCAGAACATTCACTGGATAATAGATAACAGCAGTAAGCTGCAAGTGAACGCTCAGTCAAGCAATTCTAATGATATAAAGTACAAGAATGAAGTTCAAGTAGTTTATGAATATGTAGAACCTTGTGATGGATGTACTGACTGAAACTCACTGCCAGCTAGTTGTTATTCTTCACAAAACATTTTGAATATATAACTTTTCAAAACATTTACTTACTGTCATGCAGTGGGTAGCACTGAAGCACTGTGATTTAAGTAAGAGGATAATGAAGATCAAAGTGATGGAGATGTATGGCAATAGGTGACAGATACGATAGTATTATGCGATTTACTTTGGCAGCTTATTACGGAGACATAACCTGCAGCAGGTATTGGGAGCAATTTTCAATTGCCGGCCATCTAATTCTTGCCTGAAAAATGGGCAGTTTAAAATTAGGAGGCATCACAGCCACCTCATTGATGGGGGTCGAACACCCTGTTTCAGGCACGCTGATAAACGGGCGAACAGTCTGCCTATCTGTTTCCAGTGGGATGCTGCTTAAATATGAAAATAGGTATCCTGTGACATTTGTAGGACCCCTTCTGAACCTTTCAGGTAGAAATCGACACATAAGAAATGGTCCAAAACATTTTTGGCAGAATTTTTGTTGAGCCAGGTGGCACAGGAGTGCTCCTCCTGGCTCCACAAAAATACTGTGAGCCACTGCTAAGTCTGTGCTTGACACCATCATTGATTGCCTACACCCCCACTGGCCAAATCTGCTGGCTGGCTCAACCTGGGACCCAACCCATTTCCTGCCCTCCCACAACAATTAAGCTGCAATGGGGTACCTCTTTGGTGCTTGCACTTCACTGGTGGCATTTAAATAAGACCTGAATCTGAAATGGCTTTAGGTTTCCCAATGCAGGCTTTGGGCAGGTGATATGGCCACTTCACTGACTTCACAATTGTTTTGGGAGGAAGTCCAAAATTGCTCCTATTATTTCCTGTTATAGCATAGCTTCAGATGTAACACTAAAGCATAGAGAAACCACAGTACTCTCTTCTTAATACAATCTTATTCTTTCATAAAGTTGTCAATGACAGCATTCTAGCAAAGAATGTAGACTACAAGAATATTGGGGGTGAAATTGGATCTTGTTTTGTTCATCTTCCAGGCAGAAAGCGGGTGCAAATTGGCCTCCTAAATGGGGCTTACTTCTTATGTCTGAACAGCATTGGAAACACACCCAATGTCATGCCAGGGCTGCTGTGTTCAGGATTGCTTGGTTTACATGCAGCCTAACCAGTGGTCTTTAAAGGGACAGCTAGATGCAGCCACCAAAAAGTTATATTTTTAAAAAGTGCCTAACTTAATGTGGAGCAGGAGTGCTATTGTCAGCTCTATATTAAAATTACGGCCTGTTGCCAGTCACTGCACTCACCCCGTCCTATTGCCTCCCACTTTCACCATCCCTGAACTCACCCTAGGCCCTCAGTCAGTGTCTCAGCTGGCCAATCAGGCTGCCATCCCCCATGCAACAGGTGTGTTCTAGGCTATGACTGGTGCTCACAGCTCACCAGTACTTTGCTAATGATGCTGATGATGTAATTTGCCATGGTTTTGCTATCAGTCTTGGTGGATATGTACAGTACACACTGCATCTGAATCACATCCCGATTCAGGCACAAACCAATTTCTATGAGTGCAATCTTGACAAATTAGACTCTTTAATGTGTTTTGTTGTCTCCATGTCTTCCTGATGAAGACTCAGTTGGGAAATTGATTTATTGAAGTGACTAGGAAATGGTTTGGCTATCGTCTGGGATTAGCATGTCATGGTCTGAAGTTAATTACATTCTATCAAATTACCATGGCATAGAATCAAATAGCTATGCAGGCCCGTCCCCATCAGATCCTTCCTGCATGCTCGGAGTCTCACCGTCTCTGCACGCTGCCCTTGAAGTGGCTGTGGTGGGGAAGAGATCTTTGTCCAGAATGTGCCTTTGCAAAGCAAGTGTGGAAAGAGATGCAGTGGTTTTTGACGAGGTTCATCCCAAGCAGCTCTGTCATGCAGGACTCAGTGCTCTATGGGCTGTTCCCAGGGTCGTACACCGAGATAAACATCAACTGCTGCTGGAGGATCAACAACTTGCTGAAAGATGCTCTTTGGTCTGCCCAAAATTTGCTGGTCTTCCGGTGCAAAGAGTTGTCCACGACCGAGTGTTGCAAACTGGAACATTCCAAGGACGAGGAACGCACCAAAGTTTGGGGCGGCGGCCGCAAGGCTCATTGGGGAAAGGCCACGGTGTAAGGTCCTCCCACCATAGTATACCGAGGGTCTGGAACCTGTGTATGCTGTATGCACCAAAGTGTTTTTTGCTATGTAATGCTAATGTACATTGCATATAAAATGGAATGGCAAGAGTTGTGAGGCAACTCGTGTTTCTGCATCTAAGAAATCTGATCTCTATTGTACTTTTTGAAATGTGAAATTTGAACTGTTTTGTAATGTATTTTTGCAAATTGTTATGAATAAAGTATATTTTTGGACTAAAAAAGCTATGGACAAGTCTCAGTTTGACTCAGTTGATAATACTCTTGCATTGGAACAGAAATACTGGCCTTTAAATAACGTATTAGACTAAGGCAGTATTTCTCAAAGTGTGGTCCATGAGGATCCTCAAGGTGGTCCACGGGCTGGTCAAAAATGTAAGACACTGATGCGCAATGCCACGACTGAGGCCATATGAGAGAACAGGCTGGGTAGGCCGAGTAGGTTGTCCGCTGGGTCTTTTGCCCTGCCTAAGTGATCCGCGATGAAAAAGTTTGAGAACCACTGGACTAAGGCACTGTATTCCTTCAGGTCAATGTAAAAACTCTGTGGTATGATTTGACCGAAGAGCATTGAAGTTGTCAAGATTTCTCCCTCAATCAACACCATCCAAAACCGAATATCTACTTATTAATTGGCTGTTTGTAAGACCTTGCTGTGTGCAAAATTGATGCTGTATTTGCACTTCATGTAGTAATCTATTGGCTGTAAAATGCTTTGGAACATGATGAGAATGTGATAAGATGCAATATAAATGCAACTTCTTTCTAAAATGTTACAACTACTAAATATTTATCATTTTTATATGGTACATGATCATGGTTCAATGAAGAGTACAGGAGGACATGCCAGGAGCAGCAACAGGCATACCTCAAAATGAGGCGTCAGTCTGATGAAACTACAACACAGGAATACTTGCATGCCAAACAACAGAAGCAGCATGCAATGGACAGGCTACGAGATCCCACAACCAACAAGTCAGATTAAAGCTCTGCAGTCCTGCCACATCCAGTTGTGAATGCTGGTGGATAATTAAACAACTGACAGGAGGAGGAGGAGACTCTACAAACATCTCCATCCACAACGATGGGGGAGCCCAGTACATCAGTGCAAAAGACAAGGCTGAAACATTTGCATCTATCTTCAGCCAGAAATGCAGCGTGGATGATCCATCTTGGCCTCCTCCTGAGGTCCCCAGCATCACAGATGCCAGTCTTCAGCCAATTTGATTCACTCCACATAATATCAAGAAACGGCTGTGGGCACTGTCTACTACAAAGACTATGGTTCCTGACAACTCACCTAGCTTCCTTCGACAGCACCTTTCAAACCCGCAACCTCTACTGCCTGGAAGGACAAGGGCAGTAGATGCATGGGAACACCACCACCTGCAAGTTCCCCTCCAAGCCACACACCATCCTGACTTGGAACTATATCGCCATTCCTACTCCATTCCTAATAGCACTGTGGGTGTACGTACACCCCAAGGACTGCAGCGGTTCAAGAAGGCAGCTCACCACCACCTTCTCAAGGGTAATTAAGGATGGGCAGTAAGATATTAGACTAAGGCAGTATTTCTCAAAGTGTGGTCCATGAGGGTCCTCAAGGTGGTCCACGGGCTGGTCAAAAATGTAAGGCAGCTCACCACCACCTTCTCAAAGGTAATTAAGGATGGGCAGTAATTGCTGGCCTAGCCAGCAATGCCCACATCCCCTGAACGAATAAAAGAAAATCTTTCTGCACATTTTTGGAGATGTAGTGAGTGTAACCTTCTGCTGAATATATGCCCATTACTAATTTAATCAATTTTCATACTACTAGACCTTATATAATTAACATTAGTACACCTTCTAAAGTATTACATTCAGTCAGAGGATGCTCTGTTTTCTGACAGACCATTCTTTTTGGTAATTTGTTTGACCATCTAGTATCCATTACTAAAAAATGTTGCATGCATTTCCACTCTCTTTGACATCTTTATCTTTAAAACTGTTTCCTTTAATCCAAAAAGAATATGGCCAACAGAAGAACTTCCCTTGAAAAACTTAAAGAACTTTATCACAAGGGGCATGTCCATGGGATAGATGATAAAGTGTTCGGTTGAATTGATGCATAGTTGAAACATAAAAAGTTAGGCATGGTGCTGCATGGCAACGGGTTAAAGGGGAAACCAGTTGCCAGTGGAATACCATAGCAGTCAGTATTAGGGCAGCTGTTGTTTATCATTGGCCCACGAGTGGTAATTTGATTTTTTTTCTGTGTCCCACAGTTGGTTTGTTTTGCAGTCTTGCTACTGTTGTTTGTGTTTGTTCATGTTTCACTCCTCATCTTTAAATGTTTTATGTCCTACTGCCATATTTTTAGTCTTGTTTCTGATTTCAAATATAATTTTGTTGTTCCCTTTGACTCTTACTTAGAATCATAGAATGGTATAGCACAGAAGGAGGCCTTTTGGCCCATCATGCTAGTGCCAACTTTTTGAAAGAGTTAGCAATTAATCCCACTCCCCTACTCTTTCCCTATAGCTATGCAAATCTTTTCTCTTTAAACTTATTATTAAGTATGCTTTCACATACATTGTGGCCAGTGTATTCCAGCTCATAACAACCTGCTGTGTAAAAAAAAATCTCTTCATCTTGCCTTTGGTTCTTTTATCAACCTCTCTTTTTCCTAACTGCAGCTCTACACCTTGTTCTAACTCCCATTTTCAGTATTTGTTAATTTTTAATGATGTGGAATATTTTTTGAAGTACTACTCCTAGGTGGCTAAATTGAATAGCCCCTGGAATGGGTGTGGGGATTGTGATGTGTGATTAACCCATGCCTGTTGATTGAAATGCAGGCAGCACACCAACATCGTGCTGCCTGCTAGTTAGCATGATTTCTGTGTGCAGCAAGCACTACCTGAATTATTCTTTGGCTGCACGCACCAGCAGGGGCCTCAAAATTGCAACTTCCTAGCACTTCTTAAAGCTAGACTGCATTGCTTAAAGCTAGTTACACCTCTTAAAGGAGCAGGTGCCTTGTGGCTGGTGCATTTGCTTGGAGTCATGCATGAAGTGAATCTGACCAGGGAAACAATGAAAAATAGCACAACATGGGAGAGAGCAGGTTCCAAGATTTTCCAACGCTGCATTGACGGTCTTAGTGGTGAAGGTGGAAACGAGGAGAGATGGCCTGAATCTACAGGGAGCCAGGAGGCCCTCCAGACACATGCTCAAGTTAGTGGAGGCAGATAGCCAGGGAGGTCAATGTCAGGGTCTATCCCTGAGGATCTGGATGCAGTGCCACAAGGAATTCAATGACCTCACATGAATGGCCAAGATCAGTAAATGCATCTTCAAATGACATATCATACCAGCTGCACAACTAGCCTCAGACACTGCTCAATGCACCACACCCCCGTCACTCATCTACAATCTTAATTAATCAAGATGAACACCTAAAATTCATGTGCTCCACCCTACCCTCTCACACCTTGCACTGCTGCAGGCCTCACACCCACATTGCACAACTTGCAGACATGCAGCTGATTTTGTGCCCCCCACCCCTCCCCTGAGATGGGTTCAGAGGCAGGCGGGCCCATAGAATTGCGACGGGAGGCAGGGGGCGGAGAGACGGTCGCCTTCCCGTCGCAACGTAATTTTGTCAGGCGTGGGATAGGCTGAAGATGGCCTTCCTGCCTAGAGGCCAATTGAGGCCCTTAAGTGGCCGATTAATGGCTACTTCGGGGCCTTTTCCTGCTGCCGCTGAGATTTAACCAGCAGAGGGAGGGCCTGTGCCATGGCAGGAGGTCGCCCAGTAAAACAAGGCCACCTCCCTGTGGACTTGGCATGGGAGGGCCCTTCTCCATGGGCAATCTGTGGCTGACGGAGGACCCCCACCGGAAAAATCTGCAACTCCCTAAAGCACTCTCCCCCTGCACTAAAAGCCCACCCTCCCACATCCCCTCACTGAGGCTTGCCAGTGTGGCCCCGGCAACCCCGCCTCTCTGACCTTGTGTCTGGGCTCCAGCATTGGGCCTGGGTCCAAGGCTTCTTGCAGTACCGGCAGTGGGCCCCGCTAGGGGTGGCACTGCCGATACGGTTGAGTTGCCAGCCCTCTGATTGGCAGGCAGCTCTTGGAGGCGGGATCTCCGTCTTTAAAAGGACAGGGATCCCCTGATACATTTCCTTCTCCTGTAGGATAAAGTGGTACACAACTGGAAGCAACAGGAATTAACTGGAGGAGGACAAGCACGTCTGCATGTCCTAACCCCCATGGAGGAGATGGTGCTGGGCATTATTGGAATGGCTATTATTCAGGCTATGGCTGATGGTGGGCCTGAAACCATTGAAGAGGACAGTATCGTCATACCTAATCCTCCTTTGCAATTCCACTTCCCCCTCATCCCACAATCTCTTCAGACTTACAAGCTGCAGATTGTGTAAGCATGCAGCTCTTACTTCCCCCCTGCCTTCCTCATCCCCTCACCACAACCTTACCCTTGTCCCTTTCAGATACCCAAGAAGTGCAACCTGGTCAGGCAGTGGGGGAAAATCAAGAAGACAGTGATGATGACACATCACCATCACTTGATTTCACACTGGCAGCCAACAGCTCAGATGCAGACACTGCACGTATCTTAGAGGATACACACCACAAAATGCTTGGAGCATTGGGAAGCCTGCCAGAAAGCCTACGATCAATGCGAAGGAGCATGGAGGAGTCTGGCACAAACTTGGCAGAGGGCTTTGCACAGAGCTTGGAGCCCATCCTTCCCAGCATTCTTACCACACTTGTGGACCCAACCCTGATGTAGTACCCAATGACCGATGTGTCAGCTTCCTTTGCAGCACAAACAGTTTCCACCAAAAGTCTGGGTGCTATAGTCGAAACTTAGACTGTTCTCATGAAAGGTCAGTTTGCTGTCATTTAGCTCAGACTGCTGCCATGATGGCTGAAGATACCAGTGTTCAAAGGGGTTTGGAGGGTGTCACACATTACTAGTATTGCTGAGGCGCTGCCCTGGGGAGACAGCAATGGCTCTATGGAGCACTTGCTCAGAATGATCTCATTTATTCTCTCACCCCTGCCAGCCCCGATCTTTCAGCCAACCAGCCAGCCAGCTCAGACCGCTGCCTCCAACACCAAGATGGTGCAGGCTGAAGTCAGGATTTCTAGACCCAGAGCTGCTTGAGGTTGTCCTCCAAGACTATCTGCAAACTGCTGCACTGAAAGTCAGCAGCCTTTCACCAGCCAGGCTGCAGACACTGGGGTAGTGTAGGAGCAATAAAACATGCAAAGGTGCATGGAGGGCGGCACAGTGGCGCAGTGGTTAGCACCACAGCCTCATAGCTCCAGGGACCCGGGTTCGATTCTGGGTACTGCCTGTGCGGAGTTTGAAAGTTCTCCCTGTGTCTGCGTGGGTTTTCGCCGGGTGCTCCGGTTTCCTCCCACATCCAAAGACTTGCAGGTGATAGGTAAATTGGCCGTTGTAAATTGCCCCTAGTGTAGGGAGGTGATAGGAAATAAGGGATTACTGTAGGGTTAGTATAAATGGGTGGTTGTTGGTCTGCACAGACTTGGTGGGCCGAAGGGCCTGTTTCAGTGCTGTATATCTAAATTTTTTTAAAAAATTTTAAAAAAGGGAATGCACACTAAGGGAATGCACAAGGATCATTAATTTATTTGTGTATGGAATTTGGCATGATTTGATTTATAAATTTTATTTTCAATGTTTACTTTGTGCTAGATTTTGTTTTTGCATTGTCGTCAAGAGAATGATGTATTGATCAGTAACAGAGTGAAGGTAAAGAGTATGGGACTGTTGGTGAATGGGGAATTGGGGAGGTTGCAGTTACTGCTATTGTACTCAAATTAGTTGTTCATAGACTGCTTAAGCAGAAAGGATTTGTCCAGGATGGTGCCTTCTGTCCTCTTTCTTTTCTGCCTCCTCCGCCTCCTCCTCCTCCTCAGTTGCTCGTGGCAAGGGTTGTCCCCTCATGATGGTGACATTGTGCAGCATTCTCCAGACCACCATGATTCTTGAGATACTCTTACCCCAGCACCACAGGGCTTCTCCAGAGCTGTATGGGCAGAGGGACCATTGGGTTAGTCTGCTCTATCACATTTCTTGTGGCAGCATGGCTCACATTGTATACATGCTGCCCATACAGTGTAGGTTATGAACCGAAATCATGAGGTATATCGTCAGCGGATAAGCCTTGTCTCCTAGTAGTGACCCTTTGGTTTGCCAAATCAGAATCCTGTTCTGATGAAAGGTCTCTCACCTGAAACGTTAACTCTGCTTCTCTCTCCAGAGATGCTGCCAGACCTGCTGAGTATTTCCAGCATTTCTTGTTTTTATTTCAGATTTCCAGCATCTGCAGTATTTTGCTTTTATAATAGTAAATGAAATGTGGCTCACTCTCTTTCAATGGACAGTCTCAGTGTTGTCTGCTGTTGCATAATTGAGGTCAAACTGTGAGATGTTGCTAATATCCAGATCCAGTCAGGAAGGAAGCAACTGGATGAAAATTCATTACCACAGTCACCTTCACAGCCACTGGAAATGCCATCTTCACCCTGCTGTTGTGGTTGAAACAGTTGAAGCGCAGACATCTCATGCATTATTCCTCACTGAGGTTCAGGTAGGAGACATGGTCCCTGAAACACCCTGGGCAGATATGGCCTCCTGCTGACAGACCTTCTCCCTCTCCTCCTCCTCCCTCTTCCAGCAGATTATCCTACTCTATGTGGCCTCTGCCTATTCCTCCAGTCATGCTCCTATCTGAAAAGAATTCATAGTCATGGAGAAATACAGCACTGAAGCAGGCCTTTCAGCCCACCGAGTCTGTGCCAACTGGCAGAGGGAAGGCCCACGAGTGCACCAATGTCTGGGAGCAGCTGGCTTGTGCAGAAGCCTTAAATTCCTTCAGGGCCTGCATAACATTCCCTTTAGGTTTTTGCAACTTGAAACAACCATGAAAAGCACCAAACACTTGCTGAATTGTACCAGTCAGAAGAAATCAACCAACAACTAAACAGTAAGTAGTTGATGATCCCTTTAAATAGCGCTGGTGGGGTTGGGGTAGTGGGGGACAGGGGGTTGTCATTCCTCCTGCTTAATGTGGGTTCAGCCATACGGGCTTAAGAGAGAGCATTGGCTAAAACGCTGAGCTCCAAAATACCAGTCCTGGTATCAAATCAGCATTGCATGCTGATTGCTGTTCTGCATGCACCTGGCGGGCATTAGCTGCATGCACGCTAAAGCCGTAACCAAAATGATATCTGGTGCAATTCAAGCCAGAGGGGTGTGTATGTGCAGTGGATGCCATTTTTGTCCCTGATTGCTACGTAACAGGTGCTACCAAGCCCAATTTCATGCCCCTGGTACTTCTGTTTTTGTGGATCTCTTTTATTTACCCTTAAATAAGGGCCACTTATTTATGAATACAGGACTAAAGGCTGCTGATTTACAGATTTTATACAGAAATAAACAGTTGCACGCTCATTTCCAAGCACTGATAAAATCTCTGAACTCTTTGTAAAGAACTAGAATTTAACTTATTCAGTCACTGTAAACCAGTGCCCTTTATGACACATTGAGAGTTACATACCATAACACCTTTATAATAAAGCGTCATATCCTCTGATTCACTGTAAGCAACATCAGGGAGAATCAGCTATCTGTATAAATCTAGTGTACATCTGTGTCCATCACACCTCGGACACCACACCTGAAGGGCAGAACTTTCAACTTCAGTGGGAGCAGAAATGGATGTTAGAGGATTGGCTGCCTTTTATACATAGCGCCCAATTTTCCTACAGAAAATATTGAAAACAAATTCTTTATTGCACCACCATGGTGTCTCTCTGTCTGTTATTAAACCTATTCTGATGCTAACTGAGGCCCTAGCATGCCAGTGGTGCTTGGCTGTGCTGTGATATCATGAGCTTCTTGAGACCAAATGCGCCATTGTACAGAGTTTCTTCAAGCAGGTAGTATCGGAAGGGCAGACCTGATGCTTTCAGTTAGATCCTACAGACCTTGGGAGATAGGATCCTGAAACTCTCAGAAGTTTGTTGCCATTGTTCACTTCAAATGATCCCCCAAGACCTCAAGGTTACCTCTTTGGAGCCACTGACTCATCTTCAGAATTCTCCAATAGGGGGAAATGATGCAGAGACCCCTAGTGCTGCCACATGCTCCAGACAGTGCTGCATTGTCTTGGGTGGCACAGTGGTGCAGTGGTTAGCACCGCAGCCTCACAGCTCCAGCGACCCGGGTTCAGTTCTGGATACTGCCTGTGTGGAGTTTGCAAGTTCTCCCTGTGACCATGTGGGTTTCTGCCAGTCGGCACAGACTCGGTGGGCTGAAAGGCCTGTTTCAGTGCTGTATTTCTCCATGACCATGAATTCTTTTCAGATAGTGACACTGAGGTCGGCATGGAACTATGCTGTCACCCCCTGCCACATTTCACCAGTTCTCCAAGATGGTCCTGAATGCCTCCATGCGGTCTAGCATCCTTATTTTCAGATCAGGACCCCAGAGATCTCCATCTGTAGGTGCTGGATCCAGAGGCTAACTTCTATGAAACATCTGTTCCCCATTGTCAGAACTCACATTAATATTACACTAACAGTAATATTCTCAAAACGTTTGACTATCTTGGAGGTCTAACTCCTGCATAACTCCTTTAATTTGTTCATTGTAATCTTAAGCGAGTAAAAAGTTTGTACTACAAATAATCAAAATAGGCAGGAGATGAAAAGCTTGATTGCCATAAATAATGCTCCTTAAAGCGACCATTTACTCATCAGATTCTATCATTTTGCTGTTAATCTGACCTCGGGACGACAATGGTGACCACTTACTGACTTCCACAGCATTAACTCCTGTACTATCTTCAAGCAGAGTGCATCAATCAAAGATCCAAATTACTCAAGGGGTACAAATACACTTTGGGATGAAATTACCTCGTCTTGGGGGAACCTTTTTAATGCACCTAGGTAACATACTTAACCCTTACCTCTGACAAAACCTCAGTATATTTTACATTAAAATTGCAAACATACATTTTGCTGACATTCATTCTGATTAAGTCATAAATATTTTGTTGCTAAAAACAACTAATACTGTGTTGCTTTGTGCTAGTGTGATGATGCAATGTTGCTATATTTAATTTGTCATGTTTCTTGCCCAAAGTGATTGACACAGAAGTGTTAAAGCTGTGCTGTTCCTTTCTTTGCAGTTTATAGTGAGGCTTGATCTCCAATACTTCTACAGGCTATAAATATCTTTATTTGTGTGTAAAGAAATCATCAAAGGGTGAAATACTCTGGGTGTCGATCAATCCATTTGCTGGTAGATATGGAAACAGTCTGTTTTGGACCGTGCAGTCAGTCCACATACTTGGACAAGTCAAGTATAAAGGAAAGAAATGCGAATGCAAATTTATCCTGTGGACTTTATTACAGTGTCTATTATGGACAAGGTGCATAAATATCAGCACATTTTGCAAGATGGTCCCGACATGGAGTCTCGCTTGACAGGAGTGCAAATTGGAGAATAAGTCTCCGAGGTCAGTGTGGCTGATTCACGACAATCTTGAATTTCAAGTGATTCATTTTCATTTTGAGCATTGCAACATTTCCATCCATTAGTTTTGACCCGAGGAAGCCAAATTGAAACTGTGTGGTAAATTTTGCGACAGGAGCTTGAATTTCATTCGATGTGCCACGGATCAGAAAATCAAGCACAGAGGTCACCACTTCCGATTCACAGCAGGCATTCCTTATTTTATGGTGATTAATTTTAATGATCACAAAATCTGCAAATCAGATGCACCGATTTCCATTTCCAATTCTCTGAGGCAGCAAAGCTATGCATCATTTACCCTTGGGTCTACTAATAGAGGGTTATTTTCAGAGTATACTTTGATGGTGGGGAACTTCTCCCACCATCAGTGTACATCAAAAACCTATGACACAGAGCTCCGATTATCTGTTCAGCTGCTGTTAACTCAGACTTGGAAAATTTACTGTCGTAAAATATCAATGTGTTTCAGCAATGTCTGACAAGGAACCTTATTTGCCTTGGACAAGATTTTATTAATTGACTCTGAATGAGAACCAGTGGGATGGAAATTGAATAGCACTGGCCAGTGGGCCTGGGAAGCCCAAGGCCAATCGATATTGGACCCTGGGCCTTATTTAAATGCAAACATCAATGCGAGTCATTGTGATGTCAGATGCAGCCTCAGGTAAATCCTGGGTGGGGAGGGTGGGTGGTTGGGACGGATCCAAGCGGGGCTCAACAATAGTCTTCAAAATCGCTGTGCAGCCAGACAGTGCCTGTTTTAAGCATCTGCCTGGGACATCTAAAAAAAAGGCCCAATGAATATAGCAGTAGGACCAACATAAGAACATAAGAAATAGGAGCAGGAGTAGGCCATTCGGCCCATCAAGCCCTGTTCCACCATTCAATAAGATTATGACTGATCTGATCGTGGTAGTCTTACCAATGCCCTGTACAGTTGTAACAAGACTTCCCTACTTTAATACTCCAACCCTTTGCAATAAATGCCAACATTCCATTTCCTTCCGAATCACTTGCTCTATGCTAACTTTTTGCAATTCATGTACAAGGACACCCAGATCCCTCTGAACTGCAGCGTTCTGCAGTCTCTAACCATGTAAATAACATTCTGCTTTTCTATCCTTCCTACCAAAGTGGACAACTTCAGATTTTCCCACATTATATTCCATTTGCCAAATTTTTGCCCACTCACTTAACCTATCTATATCTCTTTGCAGACACTTTGGGGGGGGGAATTTATGTATGGGGCGGGGGTCTCGGCCACAGGCTGGAGAGCTGACAAGTGCTCCATGTCGCCACGTCCAGGGAAAGCCCCAGGGAGACAGTGGCGCAGTGGTAATATCACTGAACTAGTAGTCCAGAGGCCCAGGCTGATGCCCAGGGGACTCAGGTTCAAATCCCACCTTGGCAGCTGGTGGAATTTAAATTCAATTAATAAACGCAATTACTTAATCAAATATCTGGAATTGAAAGTTAGCCTCAGTAATGGTGCCGATTAATAACAATAAATAATGCCCAATTAAGGGCCTCATCCCGTCGCCACCTGTAGCAGCCCAGCGGCAGATGGGGCTGTCAAACCAGGGAGAACACCAAGCAAACCCATGCTGGTTGCTTGCTGGCTTGAAGGTGAGGGGGTGTCCCTCATTAAAAGGCATTTAGTGCCTGATTGAGGGACCAGGCATCGGGGCGGGGGCCTGCTGAGGGTCACGCCCTGCCCTTGCATCTAACCCCCTCCCCAACAACCCCCGACCTGAGAAACCCCTCCTGCCATGACACACCTGTGGTCTGGGTGCATTACTGGCAGCGGCCACCGCCTCCACAGTGGCGAGGCAGGCAGGACTTCCGTTGCCGGGGTCCTTAATCCTGGGAAAGGCCGGCCGCTGTCTGCTTAATTGGATACATAATGCAGCGGGCCTTCCGCAGAGGAGCGATGCGGGACTCTCACTGGCTGTTCAGTCAGTGGCCGAGACTCCCACACCTACATAAAATGCCTCAATTGGCAGCCTAATTGAGGTGGAGGTGGGAAAGTGGCCAGGTCCCCTCCCCCACCACCATCCCGCCTGATGAAATGCTCTCTCCGACTCCAAACTTGCCACGGGGGAGAGCATAAAATCCATGGTGTCCTCCTCACAACTTGCTTTCCTACCTACCTTGGTATTTCCCACAAATTTGGCTACAATACACTTGGTCCCTTCATCCAAGTCATTAATATAGCTTGTAAATATTTGAGGCCCCAGCACTGATCCCTGTGGGACTGCACTAGTTATAGTTTGCCAACCTGAAACTGACCCATTTATCCCAACTTTGTTTCCTGTTCGTTAGCCAATCCTCTATCCATGCTAATATATTACCCCCAACACCATGAGCTCTTATTTTGTGCAGTAATCTTTCATGTGCCACATTATTGAGTGCCTTTTGGAAATCCAAATACACTACATCCACTGGTTCCCTTTTATCTACCCTACTTGTTACATCCTTAAAGAACTCTAATAAATTTGCCAAACACGATTTCCCTTTCATAATACATGTTGACTCTGCCTCTGCATTATGATTTTCTAAATGTCCTGCTATTACTTCCTTAATAATGGATACCAGCATTTTCCCAATGACAGATGTTAGAATAACTAGCCATTTGCTTCCTGCTTTCTGTCTCCCTCCTTCCTTGAATGGAGGTGTTACATTTGCGGTTTTCCAATCTGCTGGGACTTTTCCAGAATCTAAGGAATTTTGGAAGATTACAACCAATGCATCTACTATCTCTGCAAGCCATGTCTTTTAAGACCATAGGATGCAGGTCCAGGGGACTTGTCAGCCTTTGATTGTTTTAAGTTCCACCTCCCTATAGCCTCTTGATTTTCTGCTATTCTTGGGATACTTTTTGTATCTTCTACTGTGAAGACAGATACAAAATACTTGCTCCAAGTCTCTGCCATTTCCTTGTTTCCCATTATTAATTCCAGAGTCTTATCCTCTAAGGGAGCAACAATTACTTTAGACATTCTCTTGCTTTTTATATGTTTGTAGAAGCTTTAACTGTGTTTTTATATTTCTTGCTAGTTTACTCTCATATTCTAATTTCTCCCTCTTTTTTTTAGCCATCCTCTACTGGTTTCTAAAATTTACTCTATCTTCTGGCCTGCCACTACTCTTTGCAGCATTGTACACTATTTCTTTCAATTTGATACCATCCTTAACTTGCTTAGTTAGCCACAGATGATGCAATCTTCTCATAGATTCTTTCTTCCTCAGTGGAATATATCTTTATTGATAGTGATGAAATATCTCCTTAAATGTTTGTCACTGCTTCTCTACTGTCTTAATTTTTAACTTATTTTCCAGTCCACTTTAGCCAACTCTGACTTCATACCCTTGTAATTGCCTTTATTTAAGACACTAGTTTCAGACCAAACTTCTCATCCTCAGACTGAATGTGAAATTCTATCATGTTACAATCACTCTTGCCTTGAGGATCCTTTACTAAGAGATCCTTCATTGATCCTGTCTCATTAAACATTACCAGGTCTAAAATAGCCTGCTCCTGGGCTGGTTCAAGAATGTACTTGTCAAAGAAACTGTCCCTAATACACTCTATGAAGTCATCCTCCAGGCTACCTTTGCTAATTAGTTAAGTCCAATCTATATGAAGATTAAAATCACCATGATTACTGCAGTACCTTTCCTACAAGCCCCCATTATTTCTTGATTTATACTCTGTCCTACAGAGTAGCTGCTGTTAGAGGGCTTATAAGCTACTCCCACCAGTGATTTCTTTCCTTTGCTATTTCTTATCTCCACCCAAACTGATTCTACATCTTGATCTTCTGAGCCTAGATTATTTCTCAATACTGTACTGATCTCATCCTTTAGTAACAGAACTACCCCACCTCCTTTTCCTTTCTTCCTATCCTTCTGAAATGCCAAATACCCTTGAATATTTAGTTCCCAGCTTTGGTCACTTTGCAACCATGTCTCTGTAATGGCTATCATATCATACCCATTTATTTAGAAAACATAGAAAAATAGGAGCAGGAGTAGGCCATTCGGCCTTTTGAGCCTGCACCGCCATTCAATACAATCATGGCTGATCATCCAAACTCAGTACCCTGTTCCCACTTTCTCCCCATATCCCTTGATCCCTTTAGCCCTAAGAACTATATCTAACTCTTTCTTGAATATATTTAATGATTTGGCCTCAAATACGTTCCGTGGTAGAGAATTCCACAGGTTCACCACTCTCTGGGTGAAGAAATCCCTCCTCATCTCAGTCCTAAATGGCTTACCCCTTATCCTTAGACTGTGACCCATGGTCCTGGACTCCCCCGCCATCAGGAACATCCTTCCTGCATCTGGTCTGTCCAGTCCTGTTAGAATTTTGTAGGTTTCTATGAGATCCCCTCTCATTCTTCTAAACTCTTGCGAATACAAGCCTAATCGACCCAATCTCTCTTCATACGTCAGTCCTGCCATCCCAGGAATCAGTCTGGTGAACCTTCGCTGCACTCCCTCCATAGCAAGAACATCCTTCCTCAGATAAGGAGACCAAAACTGCACACAATACTCCAGGTGTGGTCTCACCAAGGCCTTGTATAATTGCAGCAAGACATCCTTGCTCCTGTACTCGAATCCTCTCACTATGAAGGTCAACATACCATTTGCCTTCTTAACTGTCTGCTGCACCTGCATGCTTACTTTCAGTGACTGGTGCACAAGGACATCCAGGCCTCGCTGCACCTCCCCCTTTCCCAAACTATCACCATTCAGATAATAATCTGCCTTTCTGTTTTTGCTACCAAAGTGGATAACCTCACATTTATCCACATTATACTGCATCTGCCATGTATTTGCCCACTCACTCAACCTGTCCAAATCACACTGGAGCTTCTCTACATCCCCCTCACAGCTCCCACTCCCACCCAGCTTTGTGTCATTTGCAAACTTGGATATATTACATTTAATTCCCTCATCTATATCATTAATATATATTGTGAATAGCTGGGGTCCTAGCACTGATCCCTGCAGTACCTCACTAGCCACTGCCTGCCATTCCGAAAAAGACCATTTATTTTTTATTCCTACTCTTTGTTTCCTGTCTGCCATCCAGTTCTCTATCCATGTCAGTACTTTACTCCCAATCCCATGTGCTTTAATTTTGCACGCTAATCTCTTATGTGGAACCTTATCAAAAGCCTTCTGTAAGTCTAAATACACCACATCCACTGGTTCTTCCTTATCTATTCTACTAGTTACATCCTCAAAAAATTCTCGTAGATTTGGCAAGCATGATTTCCCTTTCTTAAATCCATGTTGACTTTGTCCGATCCTGTCATTGTTTTCCAAGTGCTCTGCTATTACGTCTTTTATAATGGACTCTAGCATTTTCCCCACTACTGATGTCAGGCTAACCAGTCTATAATTCCCTGTTTTCTCTCTACCTCCTTTTTTAAATAGTGGGGTTACATTAGCTACCTTCCAATCCATTGGAACTGGTCCAGAGTCTATAGAATTTTGAAAAATGACCAGCAATGCATCTACTATTTCTAGGGCCACTTCCTTAAGTACTCTGGGATGTAGATTATCAGGCCCTGGGGATTTATCGGTCTTCAATCCCACCAATTTTCCGAACACCATTTCCCTACTGACAGTTCTTGCTTCTCACTAGACCTTATGTTCCCCAACATTTCTGGGAGGTAATTTGTGTCCTCCTTTGTGAAGACAGAACCAAAGTATTAATTTAATTGGTCTGCCATTTCTTTCATTATACATTTCCCCGTTTCTGACTGTAAGGCACCCACATTTGTCTTCACTAATCTTTTTCTCTCCACATATCTAAAGAAGCTTTTAAAGTCAGTTTTTATGTTCTCTGCAAGCTTACTCTCATACTCTATTTTCCCCTTCTTTATCAATCCCTTTGTCCTCCTTTGCTGAATTCTAAACTGCTCCCAGTTCTCAAGTTTGCTACTTGTTCTGGTCATTTTATATTTCTTTTCCTCGGATCTAATACTATCCCCTAATTTCTTTTGTAAGCCACGGTTGAGCCACCCTTCCTGTTTTATTTTTGCGCCAGACTGGAATGAACAATTGTTGTAATTCATCCATGCGCTCTTTAAATGCTAGCCGTTGCCTATCCACTGTCAACCCTTTAAGTAATGTTCCTCAATCTATCATAACCAACTCACACCTCATACCTTCATAGTTTCTCTTATTTAGATTCAGGACCCTAGTCTTGGAATCAACTCTCTCACTCTCCATCTTAATGAAGAATTCTTTCATGTTATGGTTGCTCTTTCCCAAGGGACCCTGCACAACAAGATTGTTAACTAATCCTTTCTCATTACACAATACCCAGTCCTGGATGGCCTGTTCTCTAGTTTGTTCCTCAACGTATTGGTCCAATAAACCATCATGTACGCACTCTAGGAATTCCTCCTCTACAGTATTATTGCTAATTTGGCTTGCCCAATCTATATGAAGATAAAAGTCACCTTAATTGCATGCGTCTCTAATTTCCTGTTTACTGCCATCCTCTACATCACCACTGCTGTTTGGGTGTCTATATACAACTCCACCAACGTTTTCTGCCCCTTGTTGTTTCTTAGCTCCACCCATACAGATTCCACGTCAGGATTCTTTGAACTAATATCCTTCCTCACTATTGTATTGATTTCCTCTTTTACTAACAATGTTACTCCACCTCCTTTCCTTTTTTGTCTGTCCTTCCTAAATATTGAATACATATATTGAATTTCTATTTGCTATCAATTCTCCCATCTTGTTACAAATGCTGCATGCATTCAGATAAAGAGCCTTTAATTCTGTCTTTTTATCTTTTTTCCCTATTCTGACCTTATTTGATGATGCACTCTTGTTTTTGTGTGCTCTGTCCCTTCCTGTCACACTCTGGTTATCATTACCCATATCATTACCCTGCACTATTGTCTTGTCCTTTCTTGTTAACTTTCTAAATTTCTCCTCACGTGCACCCTCCCCCCACCCCACTATTTAGAATAAAGCCCTCTCTACAGCCCTAGTTATATGATTCCCAGGACATTGGTCCCAGCATGGTTCAGGTGAAGGCCGTCTCAATGGTACAGCTCCCTTTCCCCCAGTACTGGTGCGATGCCCCAAGAATCAAAACCTATTTCTCCCATACCAATCTTTGAGCCACATATTCAATTGTCTGACCTTATTTACCCTATGCCAATTTGCTTGTGTACAGATAGTAATCCAGAGATTATTATGTTTGTGGTTCTTTTTAATTTAGCCTCCAGCTGCCCTCAGCAGAACCTCTTTCTTAGCCCTACCTATGTTGGTACCCACATGGACCATAACAACTAGATCCTTTCCCTCCTATTCCAAGTTTCTCTCCAGCCCCAAATAAAGGGCTGCTACCCGACCCGAACCTGACGACATGTGTCGGGTTCGGGTCGGGTCGCCCCCTCTTCTGGGTCTGGTTTTGGGCTCGGGTCGGTTGGGCCGGGTCCAGGTCGGGCTCAGGTCGAGTCGGGCCGGGCCAGACACACACGGTAAGTGCTCTGCCGGTAATTATTAAAAATAAAAAACTTACCTGAGCTGGGAGTCGGGGATGAAACTGAGTCTGCGAAGTGAGCGAGTGATGTCACTATGTTACACGTCACCCAGTTGGAAAGTAAGTAAAGGGACGGTCGGATCGGGCTCGGATTGTGTCGCGTCGGGGTCAGACTCGGGTCGGGTCAGGCTCGAGGCGAAATTAGAGGGACTCGGGCCGGGTCGGGCTCGGGTCCGCTGTGGATCGGGTCGATTTCGGGTCGGGTTCTTTTTCCCGACCTGAGCAGGCCTTTAGCCCCAAGAAGATGTCCTTAACCCTAGTACCAGGGGACTCATACTCTCAGCTGCAGAGAACAGTATCTATCCCCCTAACTATACTGTCCCATACTACTACAACCCTTTTTACTCCCCCCACTTGAATGGCCTCTGTACTACTGTGCTATGGCCAGTTTGCTCCTCCTCCCTGCAGCCCCTGCTCTCGTCCACACAAGCTGCAAGAATCTCAAACCTGTTGGACAAGTGCAAGGGCTGAGGCTCCTCCATTGCTACCTTCTGGATCCTCATACCTGCATCACTCATAGTCACACCTTCCTGTCCTTGAGAAACAGACCAAATCTGAAGTGTCTAGCCTAAGGGTTGTGACTGCCTCCTGGAACAAAGTGTCTCGGTAACATTCCTGCTCCCTGATTCATCTCAGTGTCTGAATCTCAGACTCCAGCTCATCAACTCTAAGCCGAAGTTCCTTGAGTTGCAGAGACTTACTGCAGATGTGGTTGCAGTGGATCACACTGGTGTCCACCAAATCCCACCTGCTACAGCTGCAAAACATCACCTGCCCTGCCATCTTTATTGTATTTTATTTAACTAATTAGTTTTCAAGTTTAGAAATATCAATGAATGATAATTTATAGTTATAGTAAGTAGTTTAACTAGTTAAGCTACAAATTTAATACAATACTTATATCTCCCCAGTACCAATTTGAACTACTGCCCCAGTTTAGAAGAAAAAAACATGAAATCTCACTACCTAATCACCTACTTGCTCACCTAATTAATGCCTCTGAGCTTCAGCTCTCAGATCTCACTGTCTCTCGCTCCCTCTTTTGGATCAATCCTTGTTCTGTAAAAGACTAGAACAGCACCTCCTCCCTCACTCAGAACTTGGTGCTACTTAACTTTGGGTGTCAGCAAAATCTCCTGCATTTATGCTAGCTGGAATTCCAGAGATCTGAATCAGGCCCTGCTGACTAGGGAACCAGTTCTAACTCGCTATCGAATTAACTAACTGTGCAGCAGACACTAGCAGGCAGCTTGTTTACCATTAAGACTGAAATAAACTACAATTTCACAGAATCACAGAATTGTTACACCATTTGGCCCATCATGTCTGCACCGGATCTCCGAATGAGCAATTCACTTAGTGCCATTCCCCTGTCTTCTCTCTGTCACCCTGCACAATTTTCCTTTTCATATAACAGTCTAATTCTCTTTTGAATGCTTCAGTTGAACCTTGGGTCAGGTCAGGCCGAGTCCGGGTCAGGCTCAGGTCGGGTCGGGCCAGACACACATGGTAAGTGCTCTGCCTCCACCACACTCTCAGGCAGCGCATTCCAGATCTTAACCACTCGCTGCGTGAAATGTTTTCCTCATGTCACTTTTGCTTCTTTTACCAATTACTTTAAATCTGTGCCCTCTCGTTCTCGATCCTTTAATGAGTGGGAACAGTTCCTCCCTATCTATTCTGCCCAGACCCTTCATGATTTTGAATACCTCTATCTACTCTCCTCTCAGTCTTCTTTTCTCCAAGGAAAACAGTCCTAACTTCGAAAATCTATCTTCATAACTGAAGTTCCTCATCCCTGGAACCATTCTCGTGAATTTTTTCTGCACTCTCTCCAATGCCTTCACATCTTTCTTAATTTAAGCTAAATGTTGAGTGCAAACTTGACTAGATTTTAGAAAGCGATCAACCCTTGAAATTCCCATACTTACCAAATTCCCGAGTTAAGCACTCTGTTGCACTGTACTCAACACCTACATGGAATGAGTGGAAGTTGTCCCACAGCTAAATTTGTGAAATTTGTTTCTATTTTGCATCTAGTGTGAGAGCATTCTCCCCTCTCGCCCCACTCCCACCCCCTAGCTATGCCCCCTCTGATGCAGCTGGCTTTGTCTGCAGTAAAAGAAGGTTCTACCTAAAAGTGAGGCTCCACAGAAAGTGACAGAGAAGGCTGGGGTCCAGATATGCTGAGTTCTGCCAGACCAAATATTGTGGTTTTCCTTAAAATGAAAAGCCGTGACAGCTGCCTGGAAATGAATCATTTACTTGCATAATGTCATGCTGCACATTAATAGTGTGGAATACTTTAAATATTCATGTAAGTAGTTGCATTATGTGAGAAATCATGCAGGGTCACATGGGTGCAACCTTCTGAATTTTTGGAAATCCTACCATTTAGTAAAATGCAGTGCCAGTTCATGAGACTGTCAGTTCTTCATAGAGAAGGAAATAAAATTGTTTTCTTGAGCAAGCAAGGCATCACTGACTTATTTAAAACCAGTAAGGGCAGCTGACTGGTTTAGTTTGCTAATGTCCCTATTGGCGGCCTGGAGTGATCACAAAGTAGGAATTTTGAAAGCGTTCGTGACCTTAATAGCTACTGTCGATGTCATAGGAAGGATTGTCTATAGGTCACCTTGGGAACAATTTGACAAAACTCAGCAACCTGTATTGTCAGTTGGAGTCTTCTCAGGCACTGATCTACTAAAAAGATAAAGGCATAAAAGGAGAACTTTTTTTTGCCCAGTATGTAGCAAGTCCAACAAGAGAGGGTGCAATTTTAGACTTAGTTTTAGGAAATGAAGATGGGCAGGTGGAAGGAGTGGCAGTGGGAGAGCATTTTGGTCATAATTCAGTCAGTTATGGAAAAGGACAGAGATTGAACAGGAGTTAGAGTTCTCAAGTGGGACAAGACCAATTTTACTAAACTGAGGAGCGATTTAGTGAAAGTGGACAGGAAACAGCTACTTGAAGGTAAATCAGTGTCAGAACAGTGGGAGGCATTCAAAGGGGAGATTCAAGGGGTTCAGGGTAAACATGTTCCCACAAAGAAAAAGGATGAAGTGGCCAAATCTAGGGCCCCATGGATGACAAGGAGCTTACAAGGTAAGATAAGGCAGAAAAGGAAAGCTTATATCCGACACCGAGAACTCAATACTACAGAAAGCCGAGAGGAGTATAGAAAGTGGAGTGGTGAAATCAAAAAGGAAATTAGGAAAGCAAACAGAAGGCATGAAAGAATATTGGCAAGCAAAGTGAAGGTGAACCCAAAGATGTTTTATCAATACATTAAGAGTAACTGAGGAGAGAGTAGGGCCCATAAAAGACCAAAAAGGTAACCTATGTGTAGGAGTGGAAGATATTGGTATGGTTCTTAATGAATACTTTGCGTCTGTCTTCACAAAATAGGGGACCATGCAGATATTGTAGTTAATGAGGAAGAGTGTGAAGTATTGGATGTGATAAACATAGGGAGAGAGAAAGTATTAGTGGGATTAGCATCCTTGAAAGTTGATAAATCATCAGGGCCAGTTGAAATGTATCCTAGGCTGTTAAAAGAAGAAAGAGAGGAAATAGCAGAAGGTCTGACCATCATTTTCCGGTCCTCACTGGATACAGGTGTGGTGCCGGAGGATAGGAGAATTGCTAACATTGTACCTCTGTTTAAAAAGGGAGCAAAGGATAGACCGAATAATTACAGGCCAGTCAGTCTAACCTCAGTAGTGGGCAAATTATTGGAATCTATTCTGAGAGACAGGATAAACTGTCACTTAGAAAGGCACCGGTTAATCAAGGATAGTCAGCATGGATTTGTTAAGGGAAGATCTTGAATGACCGACTTGATCAAATATTTTGACGAAGTAACAAGGAAAGTAGATGAGGATAGTACAGTTGATGTGGTCTACATGGATTTTAGCAAGGCTTTTGACAAGGTCCCACATGGCAGACATGTTAAAAAATAAAATCCCATGGGATCCAGGGAAATGCAGCAAGGTGGATACAAAATTGGCTCAGTGGCAGGAAACAAAGAGTAATGTTGACAGGTGTTTTTGCGACTGGAGGACTGTTTCCAGTGCAGTTCCGCAGGGCTCAGTACTGAGTCTCCTGCTTTTTGTGGTGTATATTAACGATTTGGACATAAATGTAGGGGGCATGATCAAGAAGTTTGCAGACAACACAAAGATTGGCCGTGTGGTAGATAGTGAGGAGGATGCAGGAAGATATTGATGGTCTGGTCAGATGGGCAGAAAAGTGGCAAATGGAATTCAACTTGGAGAAGTGTGAGGTGATGCATTTGGGGAGGTCAAACAAGGCAAAAGAATATACGATTAATGGGAAAATACTGAGAAGTGTAGAGGAAGTGAGGGACCTTGGAGTGAATGTCCACAGATCCCTGAAGGTAGCAGGACAGGTCGATAAGGTTGTTAAGAAGGCATATGGAATCCTTTCCTTTATTAGCCGAGTACTAGAAAACAAGAGCAGGGAGGTTATGCTGGAACTGTATAACTCATTGGTTAGGCCGCAACTTGAGTATTGTGTGCAGTTCTTGTCACCTCATTACAGAAAGGATGTAATTGTACTAGAGAGGGTACAGAGGAGATTTACGAAGATGTTGCCAGGACTGGAAAAATGCAGCTATGAAGAAAGATTTGATAGGCCAGTATTGTTCTCCTTGGAACACAGAAGGCTGAGGGCAGACCTGATTGAAATGTACAAAATTTTGAGGGGCCTGGATAGAGTGGAGGTGAGGGGTCTATTTACCTTAACGGAGAGGTCAGTGATGAGGGGGCATAGATTTAGAGTGATTGGTAGAAAATTAGAGGGGAGATGAGGAAAAAGGTTTTCACCTAGATGGTAGTGATGGTCTGGAACTCACTGCCTGAAAGGGTAGTTGAGGCATAAACCCTCAACTCATTCAAAAGGAGTCTGGATAGCACCTCAAGTGCCATAAGCTGCAGGGCTATGGACCAAATGCTGGAAGGTGGGATTAGAATAGGTTGATCGTTTTTCGGCCAGCATAGACATGATGGGCCAACTGGCCTCTTTCTGGGCCTTAAACTTTCTATGATTCTATGAACATCTCTATTTGTAGATGTGGCTGTGAGGCTTTCTGCTGATGGGTGCAGAGTGCCATTGGTGCAGCCTGACATCACTCCACTGTTTCTTCTCTTCTTTCAAAAATGCACAAGTACAAAGTGATTCTCCCAGGGAAACCCATTGTGCTGTCATGTCTTGCATGAAAAATGAGCTGTTGACTGTCAGAATATATCAGCAAAGAAAAATTTTAAAACTAGATGCAGAAATACCTTTGAAAAGCTCCCTGCAATTTTCTTTTAGGGCTTGTTAAACAGTACAGCTTTCAACAACTGTGGATATCCATTGTATATGAACAGCTCAACTTGAATGGAAATAAAAATCGGGAGAGGTCTAAGATGGGCTGTTGACTCACTATCACCAATTTTACACAACAGCACAAAGTCAAGATTGTCCCCGTAGAATTTACAGCACAGAAGGAAAAATATCCAGCCTATCATATCTTTGCTGACTCGTTGCTGGAACAATACAAAATTAATCACAGTATCCCACCATCACCCTATAGTCCTGTGACATTCTTTGATTGCAAAATTATCCAATTTCCTTTAATAGCTACAATGGTCTTCGGCACAACCGTGCACTGTGGCAAAACATTCCATACTCCAATAATTCTGTGTAAATAAATAAATTACTCCTAACCTCTCTCCTCACTCTCTCAATTTAGTTTAGTTTAGTTTAGAGATACAGCACTGAAACAGGCCCTTCGGCCCACCGAGTCTGTGCCGACCATCAACCACAAACCACTGACCACCTCCAGGCGCGTATCCATTGTCTCTCGAGATAAGGAGGCCCAAAAGAAAAAAAAAGAAAGAATACTAATTCCATATTCCTACCACATCCCCACCTGTCCCTATATTTCCCTACCACCTACCTATACTAGGGACAATTGCTAATGGCCAATTTACCTATCAACCTGCAAGTCTTTGGCATGTGGGAGGAAACCGGAGCACCCGGAGGAAACCCACGCAGACACAGGGAGAACTTGCAAACTCCACACAGGCAGTACCCAGAATTGAACCCGGGTCACTGGAGCTGTGAGGCTGCGGTGCTAACCACTGTGCCTCCCATTGTTGATTCTAAAATGACAGACTCTAGTCACTGACTCCCCAACCAGAGTATATAGTATTTCCTTATTCACTTTATCATAACACTTCAAAATTGTGTTATGACCACGTGCTACATGGAATGATGATTTTTTAATCCATCGGCTGGAAACCTCAATTAAATTTTAGAAAAAGGTGACTGTTAGCAGCTAAAATGGGCACCAAAATTTGCATCAAAATCCCTTGCATTCCACTGCTTTGAGAGACAGTTGGATTGTTTGGCTAGTCGCTTCCAGAATAATGACTTGAGAAGTTTGGAGTGCCTCACCTGGCCAGTCCCCATTAACAAAACATTAAAGGCAATCTTGGGAAATTAAACTGGTGAAGATGGACCACTAGAAAGTAATCCCTTGAATAATGGGACCCTGTTGGAGAAAAGGGAAGTTTGAGACATGAACTAATTAAGTTGCAAGAGGAAATACATATTGAGCCATATGTGACAGATCCACCATCTGTGTGTTTTAAGCTGGCTTTTTTCTCTCTGCTGATCTAGTAAGAGTTTCTATAGACACTTAAAAAAGAAAAGATTTAACAAAGTGAGCATTGGTCCAATAGAAAGTGAGTCTGGGGAATTAATAAGGGAAAATAAGGAGATGGCAGATGAATCGAACAGGTATTTTGAATCAGTCTTCAGCATAGAGGATACAAGTAACATCCCAGAAATAGCAGTAAATCAGGAAATGGAAGGGAGGGGGGAACTCAAGAAAATTACAATCACCTCAGGGAAGTGGCACTGAGCAAATTGTTGGAACTGACAAGTCCCCGAGTCCTGATGGACTTCATCCTAGGATCTTAAAAGAAGTGGCTAATGAGATAGTTGATGCATTGGTTTTAATTTTCCAAAAGTCCCTAGATTCAGGGAAGGTTCCATTAGATTGGAAAATAGCAAATGTAACTCTTGTATTCAAAAAGGGAGGGATACAGAAAGCAGGAAACTACAGGCCAGTTAGCTTAACATCTGTCTTAGGGAAAATATTAGAGCTATTATTAAAGATGTCATAGGAGGGCACTTAGAAAAATTCAAGGTAATCAGGCAGAGTTAACATGGTTTTGTGAAAGGGAAATCATGTTTAACTAATTTATTGGAGTTTTTTGAAGAAGTAACATGTACTGTGGAAAAAGGAATCAGTGTTGGAGCTTCATCTTTTTACAATTTATATAAATGATGGATGAAGGGACGGAAGGTATGATTGCTAAATTTGCTGATGACACTAAGATAGGTAGGAAAGTAACTTGTGAAGAGGAAATAAGGAGGCTACAAAAGGGATATAGATAGGTTAAATGAGTGGGCAAAGATCTGCAAAATGGAGTATAATGTGGGAAAGTGTGAAATTGTCCATTTTATCAGGAAGAATAAAAAAGAAGCATATTATCTAAATGGTGAGAGATTGCAGAGCTCTGAGATGCAGAGAGATCTGGGTGCCCTAGTGCATGAATCGCAAAAGGTTAGTATGCAGGTTCAGCGATAAATTAGGAAAGCTAATAGAAAGTTACAGTTTATTGCGAGGGGAATTGAATACAAAATTAGGGAAGTTATGCTTCAGTTATATAGGGCATTGGTGAGACCACATCTGGAGTACTGTGTACAGTATTAGTCTCCTTATTTAAGGAAGGATGTAAATGCATTGGAAGCAGTTCTTACTATACTAATACCTGGAATGGGCGGGTTGTTTTATGAGGAAAGTTCGCACAGGCTAGGCTTGCATCCGCTGGAGTTTAGAAGAGTAAGAGGCAATTTGATTGAAACATATAAGATGCTGAGGGCTCATGACAGGGTGGATGTGGAAAGGATGTTTCCTCTTGTGGAAGAATATAGAACTAGGGGTCACTGTTTAAAAATAAGAGGTCGCCCATTTAAGACAGAGATGAGGAGAAAATTTTTCTCTCAGAGAGTTGTGAGTCTTTGGAACAGTCTTCCTCAAAAGGCAGTGGAAGCAGAGCCGTTGAATATTTTTAAGGCAGAGGTAGTTAGATTCTTGATAAGCAAGGTGGTAAAAGGTTATTGGGGGCACGCAGGAATGTGGAGTCGTTGTTACAATCAGATCAGCCATGATCTTGTTGAATGGCGAAGCAGGCTCGAGGGGCCGAGTGGCCTACTCCTGCTCCTAATCCGTATGTCTGTATGTATGTTCGTATGCAGACAAGCAACTGACACTGATCAGAAGGGATCCAAGTGGAGTTCCCTCTCTATCTCTCTTGCTCTCTCTCTCTTTCTCTCTCTCCCTCCCGCTCTCTCTCTCCTCCCAATCCACCTGGCAGGTTTCGAACCCTGCCTGCTGGCCGTAACCACCTAAGCTTCACTGTGACAGACAGAGACACCGTGAAGGAACTCATTCGCATCACTGTTTTCCTGGAGGACCACCGAGTCTGCTAGCCGTATCTACAAGCTGGAAGCCTCTGGACCACCAAGTTCATCCAGAAAACAACTGAGTCACCAAACTCCACAGTCTGTCTACCCCTTTATATTGCTTCGGATAATCTGATCAATCTATCCTTCCCCACTCTCTAACCTATTTGTGTGTGTGTAAGCTGGTGCGTAGTTTATTATTTTACTTAGATCAGTTTAGGTACAATAAAGCTAACCTCTTTCTTTGTTAAACACAAGAAAACCTGTCCAATTGGTTCCTTATGATCAAAGCACATAAATAGTGAAACACTCACTGAATTGGCAAGTACATTCACTTTTTAAAAAGAAATAAACCCTGTTGCGGTCAAAGAAGGAGAGGGAAAAGAGGAGAGCCCTTCGACCCCTCTTCACCTAATTGCAACAATTGAAAAAAAAACCTCTCGGAAATATTTTTTTTAGCTTTCCCTGCTCCAGTGAAAGTAATTTCAGTATCTGAGGTCTCTTTTGAGAACTACAGTTTCCCATACCTGGCATCATTCTGTTGAATCTATACAATATGCTTTCTGTGGCCTTTAATGTTCTTTGTATAATGAGGTGAAAAAATGGGAGATGGCAAATATACCAGTGTGGATGGTCGAAAATTGTGGTGCAGTTACATCATTTAACCTTTATTTGCATGGTCTAATGGTGAACTGGCACGTACCTCCAACATACTTCAAAGTTACGAGCTTGGGCATTGGCACAGAAGCCGCAAACACCTGTTATCATGGTTCTCCACCGTTTTTCCAATCAGTTATTGCCCACTTTATGCCCCATGTAACTGATCAGAAAACCACCCTTATTCCATCATTAGACCTCAGTTGTTCCAGCTAAATCGTTCAGGCTAAATTCATTTAGTGCTGTGGTTTCCTTCAAGATTCAAAGACCTATTGTATATGTATGCCTAAGCAGATACAATTTTTTTTCACTTCTGGTGCCTTCTGTAGCCTTCCTTGACCCTACCTCACCAATTTTTCTGACCTTATGCGCTCACTCTCACTTGCTGCTCGTCTAACATTGGGTGAATCCTTGTTCTCTGCTCCCTTTGTTTCACAATTGCTGACAGCTTTTTCAACCAATATACTCATATACTTCAGCATTCCTTCCTTAGGGCTGGAATTTTACTGGGAAGAGTGAAGTCCTGATGTTGGGATGAAATGCATGTCCTGATCCTGCGCCAGCCGGCAGCGGGACCACGGAGGCTATTTTACTGGTGGCAGCCAATTAAGAGGCTGCCATTGGGATTGCCATGCAATTAAGGAAGGCGGCCTGTCTCTCCGAGCTTCTGGCCCAATCAAAAGGTCAACAGCTCTGCAGCCTCGGCAGTGCCACCGATAGAGGTGCCCGCTGCTGAGGCTGCAAGGAGAAGGAGAGGGCACCTCCACCTTGAGATGCCTGTGAAGGGCAGGTAGGGATGTTTATTGTTTTGCCGGGGACAGGCAGACAGGCCCTGGTGATCAAAGGGTTGAACCCTCTAACGGAAGCCTCGTGGTCACAAGGGTGACCTTTGCTTCTGGTGGGCCCCTCTGTGGGCCATGGAGTGGCCAGAAAGGAAGGCCCCCTTCCACCCCCGTGAAGCTGCTGGGAGGCCAGCTCGATGTACCTGACAGTCTCCCCATGCAGCGGGGGGCCCGTCCCGACACAGTGAAATGCTAACAGGGGTGTAAACTGGCTGTTAATGGGCCAATTGGCTTAATTGGCTGCCTGCCTTCGGTCAGCGGGTGGCTGCTGCTGCTGTTCCTGCCATTGACAATATCCCATGGTGGCAGGAAGACGTCTGGCTTCCCTCTCAACACCTTCTGCTGCCATTTTACCAGCCCTCCCATCTCCCAGCCTGTCTCCGGAGGGCTGGTAAAATTCTGGCCTAGATTTCTCCAACTTGCCATCTATCTTTCTGCTTGCAAAAACCTTTTCAAAACCCTTATCAGTTGTTAATGCTTTTACCCCATCCTCCTCGCCTGAGGCACTATCTGCCTTCTCAGGTGGACGTCAAAGATCCCAAGACACTATTTTGAGGAAGAGTAGGGGCATTTTCCCTGGTCTCCCAGCCAATAATTATTCCTCAACCAACATTACTAAAACCAGTTTATCTGTTCATTTATCACATGACTGTTTGTAGGATCTTGCTGTATATAGTTGGCTGCCACATTTCTTACATTACAACAGACATACACTTCAGATTATTTTCTTTCTTTCTCCTATTCTACATTCATTGTTTTTATTCCCTGCTCAGCAGGCATTTTGAAATGCCTTTTTGTGCATGAGGAGTGCTATCAAAATGTGAGATGTTACTCTTGTATCGTATGCTGTTTCCATGGCTGCACAGGTGGTCTGACTCCAAGATTAACTCAGCTCAGTGAGTTTATTCCATAAGCAGTAAATCCATACAGATGGTTGACCTTAGCTGGGCAGCAGTAGGAGCTCTACAGTTGGCCTGAGTTAAGGAGGGGATGATCAGTTAGGATTCCACTCCTGACCACAAGAAGCACTCCCTGTTAAGTGTTCATGTTTAGATGTTGGGTGAGGACAGGACTGTGATGCTGATTGCATTAGGTAGCTTAATAATGATCATTGTGGCGGCTCATGCATGAATGATGCCACAATAATAGGTATTTCTCGAGTGCTTATGGTACTGCACTAGCAACCCAAGGGTTGTGCATTCAAATGCCACCAGGGCAAGTTGTGAAACTGAATTCAAAAAGTGGCCATGAAAGCTGCAGAATTATTGTAAAAATCTAACTGGTTCACGAATAAACTTGCACAGCCTCTTTTTGACAGGCAAGTATTTTCTCAGTCATTAGCAGGCTGCTATAAGCAATGACACTGACTAATTCCATGATGCAGAACAGAAGTCTGTAATTCTGCCACCACTTTAAGTTCTTAACATGATTAAGAGTAGTCCTATACTGACAGGGCTACAGAAGATGTTTACTGCATGCGTGACCTCAAGAGAAGCTTATGTTTCACAGCACACTAAACTAAGGACTGAATGAGCTCTTATGATATTACAAAGTGCTATGAAATTTGATGAACAGGAGCCCAAATTGCTCCCAGTTAAAAAGAACAACAGGCTGTTTTAGTGCCTTGTGGGCATGAAGGACTTTTAGATGAGTATTTGTTGGTAAATAACCTTCAATTACAATCCACACAGGAGTGCAGCATAATCTGATAAAGAGCAGCCTATTTTACTGCTGCCACTAAATTAGCCAATCAACCCTCTACTAGCAGTAATGCGACCAGAAGGGAATCGCAGAGGTTACTAGCGCTGGTACACAATGGCCATGGTCTCTGCACCAATCACTAACTTTGATAGTGCATGCCACAGCCTCACAAACTCTGTAAGAAGGTTTCTTCAGCTGTCTGTCTTAAATATTACTTAATCTCATATCTGGACCCTCGATAGTTGCTACCCATATTGTTGCATCCCTTCATAATTTTAAATACCTCTATGAAATAACCACCAACAACAACTTATATTTGTTTAATGTACTAAAATGTCACAAGGTGCTTCACATGATCATTTTAAAACCTAATACGACACTAAGCCAGGTAAGATCATATAACCAGAAGCTTAGTAAAAGAGGTAGGTTTTAAGGAGTGTCTTAAAGGAGGGAAGTGAGATAGAGAAGCAGAGAGGTTTAGGGACGGAATTTCAGAGCTTAGGGCCTCAGCAGCTGAAGGCTTGGCTACCAATGGTGGAGCATTTAAAATCAGGGATGATCAAGAGTCAAGAATTAGATGAATGCAGATATCTTGGAGGAGTGTGGGGCTGCAGGAGATTACAGAGATAGGGAGGGGCGAAGTCATGGACGGATTTGAAAACAATGATGAGAATTTTAAAATCGAGGCGTTGATTGACCAGGAGCCAATGTAAGTCAGCAAGCACAGAAGTGATAGGTGAACGGGACTAGATGTGAGTTAAGACACGGGCAGCAGAGATTTGGATGACCTCAAGTTTACCGAGGGTAGCATGTGAGAGACCAGCCAGGAATGCGTTGTAATAGTCAAATCTAGTGGTAACAAAGGCATGAATGAGGGTTTTAGCAGCAGATGAGCTGAGACAGGGTAAAGTCGAGTGATGTTATGGAGGTGAAAACAGGCGGTCTTAGTGGTGGCACGGGTATATAGTTGGAAGCTCATCTTTGGGTCAAATATAGGAACATAGAATCAGGTGTAGGCCAATATGATACTAAGTTCGCAAACAGACATAGTTAGCCTCAGACTGTTGCCAGAGAGAGGATGGAGTCAGTAGCTAGGGAACAGAGTTTGGAGCGGAGACTGAAAATAATGGCTTCAGTCTTCCCAATAGTTAATTGGAGGAAATTTCTGCTCACCCAGTACTGAATGTTGGATAGGCAGTCTGATAATTTAGCAACAGTGGAGGAATCAAGAGAGGTGCTGGTGAGATAGAGCTGTGTGTCCTCAGCATACATGTGAAAACTACTTTGTGCTTTCAGATGATGTTACCAAGGACAGAATATAGATGAGAAATAGGAGGGGGCCAAGGATAGATCCTTGGGGGATGCCAGAGGTATTGGTGCGGTAATGTGAAGAGAAGCCACTGTAAGTGACCCTCTGGCTACGTTTAGATGAATAAGAATGGAACTAGGTGACAGCAGTCCCACCCAACTGAATGACATTGGCGAGGTGTTGGAGGAGGATGGTGTGTTCAACTGTGTCAAAGGCTGCAGACAGGTTGAGAAGGATCAGGGGGCACAATTTACCTTTGTTACAGTTATATAGGATGCCATTTGTGACTTTGATAAAAAACCATTTCAGTACTGTGGCAGGGGTGGAAACCTGATTGGAAGAATTCAAACATGGAGTTCTGGGAAACATGGATACAGATTTTGGAGGCGACAACATGTTCAAAGACTTTGGAGAGGAAAGGGAGGTTGGAGATAGGGCAGCAGTTTGCAAGAGCGGTGGGGTCAAGGGTTGTTTTTTGAGGAGAGGGGTGATTATGGCAGATTTAAAGGAGAGATGGACAACACATGAAGAGAGAGGGCTGTTAACAGCAACAGCAACAATGGGACCAGGAGGAGAGGTTGGGTGGTCAGTAGTTTAGTGGAAATAGTGTTGAGGGACCAGGAGGTGAGTCTCATGGATGAGCTCAGAGAGGGCACGAGGGGAGATAGGAGAGAAACTAGAGAAATTTGCAAGTTCAGGGCTAGAGCATTGGGGAACTTTAGAGGGGGTTTGGCCAGGTGGGTTAGTGGAAGAGAGGGACATGGCAGAGGCAGCTCGTGGAGCAGGCTCAATGGGATAGATGGTCTACTCCTGCTCCTATTTCTTGTGTTTCTTGTATTTCTTGTGGATGGTCGCGATCTTCGCGGCAAAGAGGTCCATGAGCTCCTCACAATTATTGTTGGAGGTGAGGGTGGAGGGGACAGGGGAAAGGGGTTTAAGAAGATGGCTTTCAGTACAGAAAAGAAGTCAGGGATTATCTTTGCATTCCAGGATGATCCTGGAATAATGAGTAGTTTCGGCAAATAAGAGCAGGACTCAATGGTGCTTTATGTGGTCCAGCCAGATCTGGTGGTGAACAGCTAAACCAATTGTCTGCCATATCCATTTAAGTCTGCATTCCTTGGACATAAGGAAATAGAGATGAGGGCTAAACTGGGGGAAAGGCCAGTGTGAGAGAGGGTTTTATTGGGGACATCAAAAGTGGAGGCGAGGGTGCATTTGAGAAAATCAGTAGCTGCAGAAGTGTTACGGTGAACGGAGGGCCAAAGGTTAGACAGTTGGAATTTTGAAAGTGCTGTTGTAAATAAATTGGGGGATATAGGAGCAAATACAAAAGAAGGTAGCGTTGGGGCGTGGAAGGGGCTGTGTGTGAAAAGTGATACAAGAAAGTGATCAGAGATGGCCTTACCTGAGATAGTTACGAAGGGAATAGCAAGACCAAGTAAGATGGCAAGGTCAAAGGGGTGGCCGTGAATATGTGTTGGAGAATTTACATGTAGGGACAGATTTAGGGAGGATAAGAGGGCAGTGAACTCAGAGGAGAGAGAACATGATGAGTTGAGATGGAGGTTGAAATCAACGAGGATGAAAAGTCATTCAGTGCAGAGGCTGAGGGATGAAAACAGTGAAGATATCTCGGTGAGAATTTTTTTTATCATACTTGGGTGAGTGGTAGAGAATGATGTTTTTTGAATGAGCGGTGAAGGGGGTGGGACATGGTGAGAAGCTCAAAGGAGGAGAAAGTGCCAGAGGAGTAAGTGGGGTCAGGCAAGATGAGATTTGGCAATAAGCATCACACAGCCACTGTGACGGTCTTGACAGAGCAAGTGGTGGAAGATGTAGCCAGGGGGGAGGCTTCATTAAGGGGAAAGTTGTCATCACCTCTCAGCTAGATTTCCACTAAGGCCATAATGTCAATGCAATCATCCACAATAAGTTGATGGTTGGCAAGGTCTTGTTCACAAGTGAGCAGACATTCTGGAGGGAGATGTGTAAAGGCATGGTGAGAGTTAATCTGCTGGCAGAGTCTACAGGGTCAGCAGTGGAGGGGTGCTTTGGACAGGAAGGAGATTGGCAAGATTAGCCCCCAGTGGAGGCACTAGGCAGGAAGGTCAATACCTATTAATCCCTCCTGTTCTAATAAAAACAGTAGGAACATAAAACATTAAAACAAACCCCACTGCCTTGTGGGCGTCTCGGGAGAGACCAAGGCTAAGGGAGTAAACCCTAACAGAAAATCCGGAGCGGAACCCCGTAGGCGGTCATGTGTCACCTTTGGCATGTTTCCGGCAGTTCCTGCAGCCATACTGGTGCCAAACGTCGTGTCCTGCACTCCTTTGGACCCCACCAGAAAGGCCGAGAGGGGGGTTTTGACGACTGGGCAACTCTCAACCTCCATAAATTTGCCCAGGCATGCGCCATGGAGAGGTCACTCCATAGTTGCCTCACAGCGACTGAAACAACACGGAAGGCAGCAGTTACGGGTTATAAGTCCAGATAAATTGGCGTAGAAACTGGGCGCCACGGGTTGCCTTTGTCGGTGGGAGAGGTCATTGCACCTCACTGGACAGCTACCGCCCGCCTCAAACCGGGCAGCCCCCGGTCAATAAGGTTCTGTCCCGCCACAGTCTGCCTGCTTCAATGGGTGCTTGGAACTCAGGGTCATTGCCCGAAAGGTGGACTGATACACCGCACCAAACAACATGAAAAAAGGAAAGAAGGTACCAGCCCTTCGCTTTGCAAGCTGGAACGTCAGAACTATGTGTCCTGGCCTGTCGGAAGACCTTACACAAATCAACGATTCTCGGAAGACCGCCATCATTAACAACGAGCTCAGTAGACTCAATGTGGACATTGCAGCACTTCAGGAGACTCGCCTCCCCGCGAGTGGCTCTCTAGCAGAGCAAGACTACACCTTCTTCTGGCAGGGCAGGGATCCTGAAGAACCAAGACAGCATGGAGTGGGCTTCGCCATCAGAAACTCCTTGCTCAGCATGATAGAGCCTCCCTCAAATGGCTCGGAACGCATACTGTCCATCCGACTGCTCACCACCTCTGGTCCAGTACACCTACTCAGCATCTATGCTCCAACACTCTGTTCCGCACCTGAAGCTAAAGACCAGTTCTATGAACAACTCCATAACATCATTAGCAGCATCCCCAACACCGAACACCTATTCCTGCTGGGGGACTTTAATGCCAGGGTTGGGGCCGACCATGACTCATGGCCCTCCTGCCTTGGGCGCTATGGCGTTGGAAGGATGAATGAGAACGGGCAGAGACTGCTTGAGTTGTGTACCTATCATAACCTCTGCATCACCAACTCGTTCTTTCACACTAAACCCTGTCACCAGGTTTCATGGAGGCACCCAAGATCACGTCGTTGGCACCAGCTAGACCTCATTGTCACAAGGCGAGCTGCCTTAAACAGTGTTCAAATCACACGCAGCTTCCACAGTGCGGACTGCGACACCGACCACTCCCTGGTGTGCAGCAAGGTTAGACTCAGACCAAAGAAGTTGCATCATTCCAAGCAGAAGGGCCACCCGCGCATCAACACGAGCAGAATTTCTCACCCACAGCTGTTACAAAAATTTCTAAATTCACTTGTAACAGCCCTTCAAAACACTCCCACAGGGGATGCTGAGACCAAGTGGGCCCACATCAGAGACGCCATCTATGAGTCAGCTTTGACCACCTACGGCAAAAGTGCGAAGAGAAATGCAGACTGGTTTCAATCTCATAATGAAGAGCTGGAACCTGTCATAGCCGCTAAGCGCATTGCACTTTTGAACTACAAGAAAGCCCCCAGCGATTTAACATCCGCAGCACTTAAAGCAGCCAGAAGTACTGCACAAAGAACAGCTAGGCGTTGCGCAAACGACTACTGGCAACACCTATGCAGTCATATTCAGCTGGCCTCAGACACCGGAAACATCAGAGGAATGTATGATGGCATGAAGAGAGCTCTTGGGCCAACCATCAAGAAGATCACCCCCCTCAAATCTAAATCGGGGGACATAATCACTGACCAACGCAAACAGATGGACCGCTGGGTTGAGCACTACCTAGAACTGTACTCCAGGGAGAATGCTGTCACTGAGACTGCCCTCAATGCAGCCCAGCCTCTACCAGTCATGGATGAGCTGGACATACAGCCAACCAAATCGGAACTCAGTGATGCCATTGATTCCCTAGCCAGCGGAAAAGCCCCTGGAAAGGACAGCATTACCCCTGAAATAATCAAGAGTGCCAAGCCTGCTATACTCTCAGCACTACATGAACTGCTATGCCTGTGCTGGGACGAGGGAGCAGTACCCCAGGACATGCGCGATGCCAACATCATCACCCTCTATAAAAACAAAGGTGACCGCGGTGACTGCAACAACTACCGTGGAATCTCCCTGCTCAGCATAGTGGGGAAAGTCTTTGCTCGAGTCGCTCTGAACAGGCTCCAGAAGCTGGCCGAGCGCGTCTACCCTGAGGCACAGTGTGGCTTTCGTGCAGAGAGATCGACTATTGACATGCTGTTCTCCCTTCGTCAGATACAGGAGAAATGCCGTGAACAACAGATGCCCCTCTACATTGCTTTCATTGATCTCACCAAAGCCTTTGACCTCGTCAGCAGACGTGGTCTCTTCAGACTACTAGAAAAGATCGGATGTCCACCAAAGCTACTAAGTATCATCACCTCATTCCATGACAATATGAAAGGCACAATTCAACATGGTGGCTCCTCATCAGAGCCCTTTCCTATCCTGAGTGGTGTGAAACAGGGCTGTGTTCTCGCACCCACACTTTTTGGGATTTTCTTCTCCCTGCTGCTTTCACATGCGTTCAAATCCTCTGAAGAAGGAATTTTCCTCCACACAAGATCAGGGGGCAGGTTGTTCAACCTTGCCCATCTAAGAGCGAAGTCCAAAGTACGGAAAGTCCTCATCAGAGAACTCCTCTTTGCTGACGATGCTGCTTTAACATCTCACACTGAAGAATGCCTGCAGAGTCTCATCGACAGGTTTGCGTCTGCCTGCAATGAATTTGGCCTAACCATCAGCCTCAAGAAAACGAACATCATGGGGCAGGATGTCAGAAATGCTCCATCCATCAATATTGGCGACCACGCTCTGGAAGTGGTTCAAGAGTTCACCTACCTAGGCTCAACTATCACCAGTAACCTGTCTCTAGATGCAGAAATCAACAAGCGCATGGGTAAGGCTTCCACTGCTATGTTCAGACTGGCCAAGAGAGTGTGGGAAAATGGCGCACTGACACGGAACACAAAAGTCCGAGTGTATCAGGCCTGTGTCCTCAGTACCTTGCTCTACGGCAGCGAGGCCTGGACAACGTATGCCAGCCAAGAGCGACGTCTCAATTCATTCCATCTTCGCTGCCTTCGGAGAATACTTGGCATCAGGTGGCAGGACTATATCTCCAACACAGAAGTCCTTGAAGCGGCCAACATCCCCAGCTTATACACACTACTGAGTCAGCGGCGCTTGAGATGGCTTGGCCATGTGAGCCGCATGGAAGATGGCAGGATCCCCAAAGACACATTGTACAGCGAGCTCGCCACTGGTATCAGACCCACCGGCCGTCCATGTCTCCGTTATAAAGACGTCTGCAAACGCGACATGAAATCGTGTGACATTGATCACAAGTCGTGGGAGTCAGTTGCCAGCATTCGCCAGAGCTGGCGGGCAGCCATAAAGACAGGGCTAAATTGTGGCGAGTCGAAGAGACTTAGTAGTTGGCAGGAAAAAAGACAGAGGCGCAAGGGGAGAGCCAACTGTGCAACAGCCCCAACAAACAAATTTCTCTGCAGCACCTGTGGAAGAGCCTGTCACTCCAGAATTGGCCTTTATAGCCACTCCAGGCGCTGCTTCACAAACCACTGACCACCTCCAGGCGCGTATCCATTGTCTCTCGAGATAAGGAGGCCCAAAAGAAAAAAGAAAAAAAAAAGAATTTTGTTAAACGCAATAAATTAATTTAAATCATCATATCTTTGTTATATGTGCTTATGTGCTCAGGTAACACAAATAGATAATAGAACAAGCAACTTTGCCCTATAGCTGTGAATTTAATTTTTATTTCAATTTAATTTATCTTGAAATCAAAATATTTAATTTGTACGAGGTTGGTATGATTGTTTACCAAGGGTCACCAGGTATCGGTTAGTCTGGTATCTGGAATTTTTGGGTGAGCCCCGGGGAGATTGTCTTAACTGAGTTGGGCATCAATTAGATTGTTCCTAAACTCCTGTCCTTAAATTCATTTCATCCCTCCTCTGAGAGATGATAGGTATCAAAACATGTTGCTATCTTCCTTCTGAATTAATACATTCCATTTAGCCCTGCTCACTGTGGATTATATATATCAGAAAATTTCTGAAATAGGAACATGGCGAAAATTAATTGGATCCAACCATCCAATAACTGCCAATTGTCTCTTTACTGCCA
Source organism: Heterodontus francisci (assembly GCF_036365525.1). NCBI lineage: Eukaryota > Metazoa > Chordata > Chondrichthyes > Heterodontiformes > Heterodontidae > Heterodontus > Heterodontus francisci. The sequence continues at coordinate 72,247,589 of NC_090372.1, read as the reverse complement.
TTTTATATTAATATCTGAAACAGAACTGGCAGATTCCTACTCATTTCAAGCTGTGCATATTCTTCCAGCCAGCTGAAAATTATCTCACACATTCTGTACAAGGGCTTCATATTAATATTTAAATTCATTCAAATTACCCCTCAAGTGATTACCCTCTTCCCCATTTGGAGTATGTGAAAAGGGCAGCTTCAAATACAAAGGAGCTCTTCAAAGGACACAGATTATTTATGTGATCCTTTTAGTTTCATTTTCTTTAGTCACTTTTTCGTGCTTTTGTTCTGGAGTTTTGTTTTTGTTGTTCTTGGTATCAGCATACGGGGAATGTTTATATAGAAACAAAAACGGCTAAATATTGTCTGCAAAAAAAATCACCAGAAAATCTTTTAAAGGAAAAATAGTTAAAAAAAAGTAGGGATATAAAAAAGTCTGTTGCCATTCCAATTTCTATTGCAGCACAGGGAGTGATATAATATCTAACTGCAAACTAGAATCTGTGCTGTTTGGCAAGTCAATGGAAAATTAATGACAAATTTGCTTTTAAAATGTCCCAATTGCAGTATTTAATGGCATGAAAGAAGGTGTGCCAAGAAGATCAGCTGTCAGCAGAGCTGGAATGGCCACATCCACAATTACACCACCAACTGTATCTACACATCTCTCTAGTATTAACTAAGGGCAACTGTGATGTCTGCTGCAAGGACATCTGCAGCAAACCTGCAGCGAGAGCATAGCTCGCCACTGCCGTCAACCTTTCAACCTTTGCTTCATTTTAGGCTAGCGTACAGACGACCTGCACAATTAGTGAATGTGCTGCCTAAAATATATCAAAACACATGACAATCAATTTCCTACTGAATAGCAACATGTGGATGACATACCTGTTGAATTTCACCATACCATAGCATCTTCCAGTTCTATACTGTGACTCATATGGTGCTCGCTTTTCAAGCTCATAAATTTATTTTTTATTCATTAGCAGCATGTAGACTTCACTAGCAGGACAGTATTTATGGCCCATCCCAAAATGCCCTTGAGAAGGTGGTGGTAAGTTGCTTTCTTGAACTGCTACAATCCATGTGGTGAAGGTACTCCCACCTTCTGAAGGCGTTCTGGGATATTGATCCGGTAACAATGAAGAAACAGCAATATATTTCCAAGTCCAGGTGATATGTGACTTGGAGGTAGTAATGTTCACATGTGCCTGCTGCTCTTGTCCTTCTATGTGGTAGAGGTCACAGGTTTGGGAGGTGCTGTCGAAGAAGCCTTGGCAAGTTGCTGCAGTGGATCTGGCAGATGGTACACACCGCAGCCATGGTGCACCAGTGGTAGAGGGAGTGAAAGTTTAAGGCGGTGGATGGGGTGCCAATCAAGTGGGCTGCTTTGTCCAGGTTGGAATTGGGGTTCTTGTACTCAATGAAGCAAGTGGAGAGTATTCCATCACACTCCTGACCTTTGCTTTATAGATGGTGGAAAGGCTTTCAGGAGTTAGATGGTGAGTCACTCGCTGCAGCATTGTATCTTCTGGTATCTGTGGAGTGATGGTGTTGCTTGCAAACAGTGGTGACAGGAACATTGGCTGCCTCGAGGTACGCAGCTATTGGAAGAAATGGCAGCTGATTCATCTAGGCCTACCATGATAAAAAAGGAACAAACATTAGAATACTGGCTGCAAGACACATCTTCAATCAGAGCTTACATTGCATTGTGTGTGGTGCTTATGTGTCTAATTATATGATTGAATTAGAAAAGAGACAAGACATAACAAGAACTGGATGGTCTTAGCCCTGAAGTTAGGGGAAACTTCTAGCTTCTCCTTCTGTCACTCCTTTGCTTCACTTATGGACAAGGATATCCAGGTGACATCCTCAAAGAGAATCTAGGGCTTGTCATTTTTGAGTCCTCCTCCAGTCCAAGTTTATTCCCTTGCATTATGTGTCACCTTGTTGTGCAACACAAAGTTGTGTTGATGCATTTTAATTTGAAAAACCACATTCACATGATGGACATAGGCTCAACCAACAATCCATCATGTTTGTCAGCGTCTGATCATCTTTCATGTAGCTTGGTTATATTACATTGATTTGCTGTGGGATGTCCTTATAACCATCAGTGTTCCAAGAGTTTTAGTTCTAAGTTGCAGATTGATTTGTGCCCTGTTGGAGTATGGATATGTGTGATAAACAATGAGCTTGTCTGAGAGCTTAGCATGGGCCGACAGTAAATGTGTAACAGAACAACTTGATATGTGTTATGTATCTGTATTTCGGTATATTTTCAAGAACTTTGTTACAACTCTATGTCTTTCCCCATCTGCCAACTGTAGAATATTTTGGCTCTGTATGTTACATGACTCTTATAGAAAAAAACAAATATTTGTATTTTCTATAGCACCTTTAATGATCTTGAGGCATCCCAAGGCACTTTACAGCCGATGAAATACTTCTGAAGTGCAGTCACTGTTGTAATGTAGGAAATGTGGCAGCCAGTTGTGCACAGCAGGCTGTCACAAACTGCGATATGATAATGACCAGATAATCTTTTTTTAGTGATTGTCGAGAGATATATATTGGCCAGGAGACTAAGAGAACCCCCCTCCTCATCTTTGAAATAGTGCCATGAGATAATTTATCTAGTGTTGTAGTGTTTTGAAATTGCAATTGCATTATACATTGTGTGCACTTAGAACTCCTGTAGAACACACATGCTCACAAAGGGAAAGTGAAAGCAAAACAGAATAAAGACTTCATTATGTTCAACAGTCTGCAGCCTGTGTCTCACATATCTTATACTAAACTCGGCTAAACCTCACTCAAGTCATGAAAGACATCACAGTTTACATCCAACGGAGAGGGTAGACGGGGCCTCGCTTTAACGTCTCATCTGAAAGATGTCACCGATGACAGGGTAGCACTCCCTCAGTAATGCACTGGAGTGTGGTGAGCAGGAGACTCTAAATACCCCAAGCTTTTGACAGTGTCTATCCTTGTATTGATATCTAGGTAAGCTTGCAGAAATGTGCCTGATTAAACAAACAACAGATCCTATTTGGTAATTGCTTTTAGGTGTACTGGACTGTCTTGTGCCACAGTAAGATTCATCTGCTAATCTTCAAAAGTGCTAGAGCATCACACCTTTTTGTTCTGAAATCAGCTGATGTGTTTGCCTATGTTACAACAATGACTACACTTCAGAAGTATTCTTTATTACCCTTCTTCAATTCATCTGCACTCCAACAAATCAATACCTTCTGTTCCAAATGACTCACCCATTACCTCCAAAATTTAAATAGCACTTTCTGTACATGTTTGCTAATCAAATGTAAGTCTTTTTTAGAGAATCTTTTAATATATGTTAGTCAATGCTAATCTTTACTTCATTTGCATTACCATAAATTTGGTTTACATTGTATTTCATGAGGCCAATTTTTTCACAACACAAATAGCTTTCTTTCTTTACCAAGTCTGCTACAATAACTACTGCGTGATATTCATGGAGATGGTGGCTTTTCGTTCAAAATAAAGCTGAATTGAATTGTTTCCAAATGAGTAAAAGTGTGTTTTCATTTGTCTATTTGAACAATGTGCAAAGCAAAACAAGTAAAACAAAATGTTCTATAGATTTGTGGATAGTTATACATCTCAGTGGGTGCAAACATATTGCCAATGGTGCTAATCATCCCCCTACCCAGCACTCAGTGAATTTGCCAGTACTTATGATAATCATTATAAGACTTAAATATTCACAAGACCATCTGGCAGTGCTGTAATAGTCTGGCAGCTAACCTTTTAAAAAGCACTGAAGTGTGGAGATTAAGGATAGTCTGTCCAACCATTAAGTGTGGGCCAAATCCAAACAAGGGAAATTTCCTGTTGTCACATTATCCCACTCATGCTGTTTCAACGTACAGCTGAAGTCCACCTGTGCCAGACAGATGATGGACGAATTAAAGAAAATCTCACAGTTAATATTGATCAACTAGAAATTTAGAATACTAGTTGGTAATTAGTCTATAGTACACCTGTTCTATATAATTTGGTAGTAGACCAACAGTGTCAGCATTACAATTAGCAAATTAATTTTATCTGAAAGTAGTTATTACTGCATAGTTAAAAAAAAACAATTAAAAACCAGCAAATAAACTTATCAGCAAACAGAATTTCTGGTCCTAGATACCGACTTATAAAATGCTTGCCACCCCATGGATGCAAAAGTGTTAATGTATTGTAGTTTAGTAGAACTCACATTCATGGCTGAGACTGTTCATTTGCTGAGTTCTTCACCTAAACCGAAGCCACCTGAAAAGTAACTAAGTTATTGTGTTTCCCCCAAGAGTCTGGTGGGGTGGGCAGGAGGAGGTGGGGGTATATTCATTCGAAGGAGGAAAAAAGGTCCGAGCAGATTGGAAGTCAACAAATGTAACACCGCTATTCAAGAAAAGCGGGAGAGAGAAAACAGGGAACTACAGACCAGTGAGCTTGATATCAGTTGTCGGGAAAATGCTGGAATCTATTACTAAGGAAGTCTTAGCAAAGCACTTGGAAAATCATAGTATGATCAGACAGAATCAACATGGTTTTACGAAAGGGAAATTGTGTTTGACAAATTTATTAGAGTTTTTTGATGATGTAACTAGTTGGGTAGCTAAAGGGGAGCCAGTGTAGTATCCTTGGATTTCCAAAAGGCATTCGATAAGGTGCCACACAAAAGGTTAATATGCAAGATAAGGGCTCATGGAATTGGGGTAATACATTAACATGGAGGGAGCATTGGTTAATGGACAGGAAACAGAGAGTAGGGATAAATGGGGCTTTTTCAAGGTGACAGGCTGTAACTAGTGGAGTGCTGCAAGGATCAGTGCTGGGGCCTCAGCTATTTACAATCTTTGTTAATGACTTAGACAAAGAGACTGAGTAACTATCCAAGTTTGTTAACAATACAAAGCTAGGTAGGAATCTAAGTTGTGAAGAGGACACAAAGAGGCTCCGAAGAGACAGAGACAGGTTAAGTGAATAGGCAACAAGGTAGCAGATGGAGTATAATGTGGGGAAGTGTGAGGTTATCCACATATGCAGGAATAAAAACGCAGATTATTTTTTAAAAACGTGCAATATTTAAGTGTTGATGTTCAGAGAGACTTGGGTGTACAAGGAGCATAGAAGGTTAGCATGCACATACAGCAAGCAATTAGCAAGGTAAATGGCATGTTGGCCTTTATTGCAAGTACAAGAATAAGGAAGTCTTGCTACAAATATATCGGGCTTTGGTGAGACTACACCTGGAGTACTGTGCGCAGTTTTGGTCTCCATGCCTAAGGAAGGACATACTTACCTTGGAGGCAGTACAGCGAAAGTTCACTAGGTTGGTTCCCGGGATGAGAGGGTTTCCTATGATGAGAGGGTGAGTAAATTGGGCCTATACTCTCTGGGGTTTAGAAGAATGGGGCACAGACTCAGGATAAGGAATTGATCCTATAGGACTGAGAAGAGGAGAAATTTATTCACTTGGAGTGGTGTGAGTCTTTGGATGTTCCATTATTGAGTATGTTCAAGGTTGAGGTAGACAGATTTTCATCTCTCAGGGAATCAAGGCATAAGGGGAATGGGTGGGAAGATGGAGTTGAGGTAGAAGTTCAGCCATGATCGTATGGAATGGAGGCACCGGGCTCAAGGAGCCATATGATCTACTCCTGCGTCTATTTCTTATGTCCTTATGTGCTCATTCAGAACTTGGGTAGATGATGCAAAGAATCTGACACAGAGGAGGGACTTGAAAATTAGGCATAATGGGTGGGATTTCAATTCCAGGGTCAGGACCCCGACATCACATTTATTTCTGAGTCCCGACTCTGTAACACGTCGGTAATGTGCAAGGCCGTGATTTTAACTGGTAAGTAATTGGCCTAGAGTTGCGGACATTGTCTAATTAGCAGCAGCGGATGTGGGAAGGAGGCAGGACGCAGTCAGCAGTGCGTGAGTGGCTGCCATTACTATTGCTGCGTTCATCTCTGTGATGCAAGGAGGAGCTGAGCAGAGGACAGTGGGCAGGGAGGGTCCACGTGCCAGGGAAGCCCCCTGGTTTTTTGATGCCTCACTGGAAGTGCTGCTGGAGGTGGTGACTGAGCACCAAAACCTCTTGTTCCCTGCCAGTGGCAAAAGAAAGCCTGCAAGGCCTACCAAGAGGGCATGGCTGGAGGTGGCTGATGAGGTCAGCAGCAGGAGGAATTGGGGCAGTGCAGGAAACATTTCAATGACCTGCTTGGTCTGACAAGGTGAGTTCAAAGAAAGACCCAGAAGGCATGCCTCCTGGCCAACAGTCACCAGAATGCAAAAGTGAGGAGCATTCTGAGGGCGCATAGAGTTCTCCTGACCTTTGGAGAAATGTGCGCTCAGCAGCCTTGATGACCCATAAGTAGAGGCCAGAACCATTGTGCTGTTGGACAGGAGGCTGGAATGCAGACTGCAGAAGCGGCAAGTGGTGAGGGAGAAAGACATTGGCCTAATGGCATCTTTCTTCATCTTGCAGGTCAAACAAGAGAATAATGCCAGGGAGAGGGAGAGAGCACGCTTGGTCACTGGCACATTTCGAGGAGCTGGTCCTTGATCTGGCCAGACACGCAAGCCACAGGGACACTGGAGATGGAAAAATGGGAGTCCACCGTAGACTGGGTGACAAAGATCTCTATATCCCCAGGTTTAGGGGATGCATGCAATGAGCTGTCAATACATGAGCTGCCATCTCCTTATTTTAAGTAGAGGATCATCTGTTAACTGTCCCAATCTCTCATCACCACCTTCCCTTTTGTCTCCCATAGGGCCAGCTGCAGAGGGACAGGAGTCCACACAATGCCAACAAGTTCCCGAGGAGTCAGAAGAGGAAGACGCCTCGGAACCTGCACCATCACATGTTTCTTGCGCACCCTCCAACAGCGCAGATACTCACACCTCGGTGGGTCCTTGTGCATTATTAGAGAGGTAGCACCGGGTGAAGCACGCATCACATCAGAGCAGGAGGATACAGGGGAGGCAGAGTCAACTATGGCCAGACTCCCTCAGAGGGTAGAAGACAGGCACAGCCCTGCTCAGTAAGGCGGAGATGCAGAGCCTAGAGAGTCATGAAACAGGTGGCTCTGCCTGGAGAATGAGCGTGAAATGTGTGCTCACATGTCGGAGTTACTTGAGGCACTGTGGCATCATGGGATGAGAATGGAGGAGTCCATTCATCTCATGTGCTCCACAATGTCTCAGTGCTTTGAGTGCATGATAAGCTCCTCCATTGAGAGAGTGGCCAACCTCACGGAGAGCCATATGCAGCATCACTCAGAGTGAATGCAGGAACAGCACCTGACATGCACAGAATGCATACAGCAGTCTTTAGCATTGACTATTCAATGGTGCAAATGGTGCACAAAGCATGGAGTGGATGCCAGCTGTGCCCCAGCCGGTGGTTTCCTCTAGTGATCAAGAAGGCCATAAAAGGGCTGAGGTGGCCACAGATGGTGCTGAGGGGGCCACCCCTCATGGGGCTCATCATCATCCACCTCCATGGCCCCTCTGACAGATGAAGCATCTGTAGAATCGCGCCCTGCGATAGAGGCTGCCCCTGCAGTGATGCCGGGTGCCGGTTCGAAAACCTTTGAAGGTGCTCTCCTGGCGCATTCACATTGAGGTCGAGGGTCACAGGCATCTCAGTCCCAAACAGGCATTAGTCTGCCTCCATCTCATCCTCAGCCATAGGGGGAGCTCCTCGTATGAATGGCTGTGAGTGGAGGTTGCCATGTCAGTAATGTCACTTGATGTCCTGCATTTCTTGTTTTTATTTCAGATTTTCAGCATCTGCAATATTTTGCTTTTATTACAGTAATGTCACTTGGTGGGTCACTTGGGAGTGTCTATTGTAAATAATATCACAATGTACTTCGATAAAGCACTGGGCATGTTGTTGCACTAAGGTAGACAGACTTGTGAGTCTTCATTTCATCATGGAGAAAGGCAGGGGAAGGGGAAATAAAGGTTAGCAAAGTAAAGGAGTATGTTGACGCAGAGTGCATCAGATGGGGAATCTGGAGCTTTGCAGTGATTGTGTCATTGGAATGTTGCTGACATTTATTCTTAACGAATGCTTTCTCTCACTCAGATGAAGGAGAACCTTTTCTCCAAATATCCTGTAGACTGAAACATGTCTAGATCATTCTGTTCCATTCTAATAAGTGCTTCATCCCCGAAGCCTACCATAGCAACATCCCTGAAAAGCATGGGGACCATTCTCCAGTTCTCCTTCAGCCTCCTCCTCGTCCTCATCTTCTTCCTCCTCATCCTCAGCCTCTTTCTCCTATAAGGAGCTGTGTCATTCCAGTGCTTCTCCCTCTTCAAGGTCCACATCTCTCTGGAGGGCCATGTGATGAAGTGCCCAGCAGACCACCACAATGCGCGAGACCTCTGAGGGAGTATATTGGGAGTATATTGGAGGGCACCACCCAACTGGTTAAGACACCTGAACCTCACCTGCATAAAGCTGTTGCCATGGTCATTTGCCAGCTGCACGTTTAGGGAGTGGAATCCATTCCTGTTGAAGAATCTCCCTGGCTGTTGAGTCGGTGACTTGATGGTCACATGGGTGCAATCAATGATCCCCTGCACCTGAGGGAATCCAGCAACGGAGGCAAATCCCTCTGCCCTTTGAGCTTGAGTGCCGCTGTCCACCTTATTTTCAATGTAAACCCCTGCCCTCTCGAACAGAGCATCCGTTATCTCCATGACATAATGATATGCTGCTGCCTGCGAGATGCCACCAATGTCTGCTGCCACTCCTTGGAAGACCCTGGTTGCAGAAAAGTGCAAGGCCACTGTGACTTTTACAGCCACAGGAAGGCCATGACGACAGTTTCTGTGAAGCCTTAGATGATCCTTAACGAGGGCAGACAAGTCAGCAACCGTTTGCCTGAAAAGGCCAGCCTTCTGCAGCACTGATGCTCTGAAATGTCCAAATAGTTCCTCCTTTGGCTGTTCTGAGTGGCTTCCTACTTTCTCTGCACCTCCTCCCCCATCATAGTTCGGTCCCTGCGTGGATCCCATGCCTCCGAAAGCTCATTAAGTGGTTTAACTGGCCAGTTAGTGAACTCGGGTGAGCTGGCTCCTTTGGCTCTTGGTGGAGCTTTTTAAACTTTGAGCATGCCAGTTTCAAGTTGGGAAACCGGCACGCTGACCCGAGGGGCGTGTGTAAGCGACCGCCCTGCCCTGTTCCTACCTTCGCATGGAAATGAAAATCCCACCCAACAGGGGAGAAAAAAAATCTAGAAACTTCTATATGCTCGATAGTAAAATTGGAATAAATAACTGATAATTGATGAAGAACCTAATCAGTTTGTGAAATTGACAATTTTTTTTATTAGGTAAGTGTATCAAAGCTTATGGATTAAACGTGGGTAAATGGAGTGAGATACAGTCATGATCTAATGGAATAGTGGAACAGACTCAAGGGGTTGAATGGCCTACTCTTGTACCTGAATTGAACAAAAATCTAAAGAAAATAGCCACTATCCTTATGTGCTCTGATGAGCTATGTATAAGCTATATGGTTTTGTTTAACAGAGGTGCACTTCAGATGTTCCATGATGTGTGATAGGCATAATGCTCAGTATCATTTGCTTCCATATTGCATATAGTGCAAAGCAAACAAGATACTTCAGAAGACTGTTGAGATGGTTTACTGACCTCTGACCCTCAAAGCAGTGTCTCAGGGATACTTTATGACAGCAACCTGCTTTATCTAAAGAGCTATTTAAATCCAGCTGAGCATATCTTTAGCTTTTATCTTCTCCTGACAGCATACTTGAACTTTGACACAGGACTTCCTCATCATCATCTCTGGTACGGTTTATTTCGCTAGCATTTATCCAACTGTCAGAAACTCAACTTTGGCTCATGAAAGGATTTGGGAGAAAGATCCTGCAGAAACAATCACAATTGACCTGTAAAATCCACTCTTTATTTCCTTGAAACTTCTATATAGAAGTGCACAAAATTACAGCAGTGGGGACGATCCAAAGATACTGTGGTCAGTTCTAGCTATCTTTTGAAAATAAAGGTAAATGAATTCTTGTAGAACTAACAAAAATCAAGACTCCGCACTCCTCCTTAGGCAGTTGGATATATAACAGAAAGCAATGCCCTACTTCTGCCTTATACTATGTCTTGTACAATGACCTTATTACATTTGCTGTCTGCTTGTCAAAGTGAGCAGCCAAGTGCAATGTTTCCAGTTCTGCTTAAGCCATAAAATGCTGTCAATTTCCATTTCAAAGAAGAGCAAAAAAACACTCTATTCTGTCCCTAACTGAAGTAGGAAGCATATTGCCCCATTGCTCATAGATAAATAGGAAGACTATTATTCTTATAGTAAATTGTCCCAGATCTAACAAACATTTGCATTGTTCCTTTAATTAATGTTGATGTATTAAGTTTGAATTTGATTTTTTTTGTCACTAAAAGGGTCATTCTTCTCCTTAAGAGGCCCAATGTTGTTTTTCATGTAACATCAGCAAATGAATAAAGTTTGTCCCACTTTGCCTTGTCTGTGAAAATGAGTCTCTTCATTTGGAGCCTGGACTCTCCTAAAGATTTATGTCCAGGTAGATCAATTTCAATCTGTCACCAACTGAACTATGAAAGCCACAAATGTTATACTTTGCTGGCACATCACCGAGCAGTGAAACTTAACCCTTTAGGGATGAATGATCTTTGTAGTTTGAAGGGCACAGGTGCCTATTTTTCATGGCTTAGTAATGTTGCAAAGGATATTGTGTCAAATATAATACAAAAAATTAGAAATCAAAATTAAAGGGGAATATTATTCTTGGGGTATAGTATTTAAGTGAAAGCTACTCCCAAACAAAGACCAAAATAAAGTGCTACATATATCACTTAGTTTGTTTTGCCAGTAAAAATACAGCCTTCTAAGGTCCCATGGTGTTAGCATTTCTGAACAGCGATAGAAAAACATCTTTAAATTATATATTTCATGAGTCTGTCTTTGCTGTGATCAAACTGACTGGCATCCTTCCTGGTCTTGGTGCCAGTTCTGGCCCTGAGCTCCAAGTGGTTTAGTACTGGTGAGTGACATTTCCAACTGTTAGATTGCAAGCATGTCCAGGGAATGATATCTCTAGGCTGGTCATTATTGTAAGTTTTCATGATATTGAAACAGATCTTAATATTACAGTAACTAACTCAATCATATGTTGAGTAGCTTTATTACTGTAATATTAACTCTAAACTACAACTGCCTTTATTTTCTCTTTGCCATTTCTTTTCTTTGCCATAACATTTTCCCTATCTAATCCAATCAAAATACTCTAGTTCTTTTTCATCAAAAACAAAAAGAACTTTAAAGTCCTTTGCTTACTTGTTTTTGTCCTACAACTGGTTCCAATAATTCATTATTGGGCTAAGAGCAACTTCCAAAAATATGGGTTACATCAGATAATATAATAACTGCTCCAAAAGTCTGCTTTCAGCCAGTTGACAACCGGAAGGCAGAACAGTAAATTTTCATTGAAGTTGCACTCTGGATGTGAGCAACATTTATTGCCCATCCCCAATTGCTTTGAGGAGGTGATGGTTGGTTTTACAGTTGCGTAACTTGCCCACCCACTTCAGAGGTATTCAGACCTCAACATTAACCTGCCCACGAGGGGCAGGAGAAGGTCAAGCTAAAGTGTGAAATCCCTGTAACCTGACCCGATTTTTATGACAGCAGATATTGGGGCATCTGAATGACCCACCGTGGAGAGGTGAGGTGCTTATTAACATATGTAATTTGGGCTCCTATGGTGCAATTGCGAGCCTCCTTATCGGTGGCAGCCTCCTGCCAGCCCTCCCAATTGCAGATGTCCACCCCTTTTCCTGATTGCCGATCTTCCACCACTCCCCACCGAATGCGGGACACTGTCCCCTGAGGTTCCCAGATGCAGCCTCCTGCTACTGGTGTTTCCTTGTGCCAGAATGCTGCTGTCTGCCAGTTGGGAGGCAGAGATACAAATTGCAAATGAGCCATGTCATTAAGATTTGCAGGACTTCCATATCCTAAGCCTTCTGAAGCCATTTTTGGCCTTACCTGAACCTTCCCTGCCTCCCGAGTACTGGAGGATTCCCCTGAGTAGTCCTGGCAGCGGAACCTTTGTTTCAGGATGCCGATGGTTTGCTCCACAACCTTCCTTGTTCCAGCACAGCTCTCATTGTAGGCTCAATATCCATGTGTGTTGGGTGTGCAGGGCTGTCAGGAGCCAGGTGTAATGCGGGTATCCCTTGTGACCTGCAGTCTGGTTCTTCATGGTGGCTCAAAGCTAGTAGGTATGGCTGACTGATGCGGGATGAATGTGTTATGATCACTGCCAGGATAGCGGGCATTCACTGACAGGATCTTCTGGGCATCATTGCACACCAGCTGCACGTTCGTAGAGGTTGCAGTACGTCTCCCCGTTAATACATGGGGCCCGCAGAGCCACGTGCATGCAGTCAATGGCATACTGCTCCATTGGGAATCCCTTTGCCTGGCAAAGCCACATGCTCGCTCCTCCTGCTTTTTTCTGGTAAAAGTGAAGATGATGAAGTGCCCTTTCCTTCTATACAGAGCCTCTGTCACTGCCCTGATGCAGCGATGTACAGTGAAGTGTGAAATGTTGGAAATGTCACCTGCTCCCGCCTGGAAGGATCCTGAGGCGTAGAAATTGAAGGCCATGGTTAACTTCAGGGCCACTGGCAGTACTGTCCTCACTCTGTGTACAGCTTTCCCTCTCTGCTACCTCTGTTTCATCTTCCTGTCATGCTGCAGCCCCCATCACTGAAAACAGGCTTTCTCATAAGAACATACGAACATATGAATAGGGAGCAGAAGTAGACCATTCGGCCCCTCTAACCTGTTCCGCCATTCAATAAGATCATGGCTGATCTGTTGTGTCTCAAATTCCACACTCCCATCTACCCCCGATAACCTTTGATTCCCTTGCCTAACAAGAATCTATCCCTGCCTTAAAAATATTCAATAACCCGACCTCTACCACCTTCTGAGGCAGAGAATTTCAAAGTCACATAACCCTCTGAGAGAAGAAATTTCTCCTCATCTCTATTCTAAAAGGGTGACCCCTAATTTTAAAACAGTGCCCCCTAGTTCTGGACTTACCCACAAGAGGAAATATCCTTTCCACATCTACTTTGTCAAGACCGTTCAGGATCTTATATACTTCAATCAAGTAATCAATCTCCTGACAGGTCTTCCAACTGCTCTGACCTCCTTGTCAGAGTCCAGCACCAGTCACTTGTGAATGCAAAAACATCTGTCAACTCCTGCAATAACACTCAACACAGTACTTCCACTAACACCACAGCAGCAACTGAAAGTCAAAAACACCTCACCTGAAAGTCCCATGGTGATCCCTTTAAATGGTGCTACTGCGGGGGTCCCTCATGCAGCTGAATGCATGTTCAGCTGGACGTGATTAAGACAGGGCATTAACAGGACTTGCAAGATCCAAAATGGTAGACGGGGCACCAAATCAGCATTAGATGCCAGGGGTCGATTCTAGGATCACTGCTTTTCTTGATTTATGTTAATGACACAGATTTGAGTGTAAAAGGCACAATTTCAAAATTTGCAGATGGCACCAAAACTTATAAGTGTTGTGAAATGTGTGGAGGATAGTGATATACTTCAAGAGGTCCTAGTCAGGCTGGTGAAATGGGTGGACACATGGCATATGAAATGTAATGCAAAGAAGTGTGAAGTGATACATTTTGGTAGGAAGAATGGAAGAGAGGCAATACAAAATAAGGGATAGAATTCTAAAGGGGCTGCAGGAACAGAGAGACCTGGGGGTATATGTGAACAGATTGTTTAAAGTGGCAGGGCTGATTGAGAAAGTGGTTAAAAAGGCATATGGGATCCTGGGCTTTATGCATTGAGGCATAGAGTACAAAAGCAAGGAAGTTATGATGAACCTTTGTAAAACACTGTTTCAGCCTCAGCTGGAGTATTGTGCCCAATTCTGGGCACCACACATTAGGGAGGATGTGAAGGCTTTAGAGAGGGTGCAGATACGATTTCTGAGAATGGTTCCAGGGATGAGAGACTCGAGTTACAAGGATAGCTTGGAGATGTAGGGGTTGTTCTTGTCATGTGTACAAGAAGTGCGACAATGAAAATTATGGACTAAAACTGAAGAGTTATAAAAATTGATTTTGTCTTTTAAAAAATGGACTTTTCTTTTAAAAAGTGAACAATGTGCGCCAAAATGGCTGCTGAAAGTAAAAGGCCTCCTCCTGAGGTCCTCAGCATCACAGATGCCACTCTTCAACCAATTCGATTCACTCCATGTGACATCAAGAAACGACTGAAGGCACTGGATACTGCAAAGGCTATGGGCCCTGACAGCATTCCGGCAATCATACTGAAGACATGTGCTCCAGAACTTGCCGCGCCCCTACCCAAGCTGTTCCAGTACAGGTACAATACTGGCACCTACCCGGCAATGTGGAAAATTGCCCAGGTATGTCCTGTACACAAAAAGCAGGACAAATTCAACCCAGCTAATTACTGTCGCATCAATCTACTCTCAATCATCAGTAAAGTGATGGAAGGTGTCGCCGACAGTGCTATCAAGAGGCACTTAATTAGCAATAACCAGCTCAGTGACCCTCAGTTTGAGTTCTGCCAGGGCCACTCAGCAACTGACCTCATTACAGCCTTGGTTCAAACATAGATAAAAGAGCTGAACTCAAGAGGTGAGGTGAGAGTGACTGCTCTTGTCATCAAGGCAGCATTTGACCAAGTATGGCATCAAGGAGCCCTAGCAAAACTGGAGTCAATGGGGATTAGGGAGAAAACTCTTCGCTGGTTGTAGTCCTACCTAGCGCAAAGGAAGCTGGTTGTGGTTGTTGAAGATCAATCATCTCAACTCCAGGACATCACTGCAGGAGTTCCTCAAGGTAGTGTCTTAGGTCCAACCATCTTCAGCTGCTTCATAAATGACCTTCCATCAATCATAAGGTCAGAAGAGGGGATATTCGCTGATGATTGCACAATGTTCAGCACCATTTGTGACTCCTCAGATACTGAAGCAGTCCGTGTAGAAATGCAGCAAGACCTGGACAATATCCAGGCTTGGGCTGATAAGTGGCAAGTAACATTTGTGTCACACAAGTGCCAGGCAATGACCAGCTCAAACAAGAGAGAATCTAACCATCTCCCCTTGATATTTAATGGCATTACGATCACTGAATCCCCCACTATCAACATCCTGGAGGTTTCCATTGACTAGAAGCTGAACTGGAGTAGCCATATAAATATCTTTGTTACAACAGCAGGTCAGAGGCTAGTAATTCTGCGGTGAGTAACTCACCTCCTGACTCCCCAAAGTCTATCCACCATCTATAAGGCACAAGTCAGGTGTGTGATGGAATACTCTCCACTTGCCTAGATGAGTGCAGCTCCAACAACACTCAAGAAGCTCAGCACCATCCAGGACAAAGCAGCCTGCTTGACTGGCACACCTTTCACAAACATTCACTCCCTCCACCACCGATGCACTGTGGCAGCAGTGTGTACCATATACAAGATGCACTGCAGCAACACACCAAGGTTCCTTCGACAGCACCTTCCAAACCCACAATCTCTAACACCTGGAAGGACAAGGGCAGCAGTTACATGGGAGCATCATCACCTGCAAGTTCCCCTCCAAGCCACACACCATCCTGACCTGGAACTATATCGCCATTCCTTCACTGTCGCTGGGTCAAAATCCTGGAACTCCCTTCCTAACAGCACTGTGGGTGTACCTACCCCACATGGACTGCAGTGGTTCTGGAAGACAGCTCCCCATCACTTTCTCAAGGGTAATTAGGGATGGGCAATAAATGCTGGCCTGGCCAGTGATGCCAACATTCCATGAATGAATTTAAAAAAAAAATTGGCCTTTGTATATTCAAACTGTCTGACAAGGACAAAGGAATACCTTCAAAGCTAAAAGATGTCATTTGCACCTGTCCTACACCCATCCTGAAATATTCCCGAATTGAATGGGTTCTTCTGAAACAAAGAACATGTGAAGTAGAAACATCATAACCAGATTATTCTCATCCTGAACCCATCAAGAGACACTTCTGAATTGAATTGGTTCTTCTGAAACATAGAAGGTGTGAAATAGCAACATCCTGGGCCATTATCAGTCATTACAGGGAAGAAAATCCCTGTCTCCCAGCAGAGGCGAGATGTAACATGTTTTTACCTTAAAACGCAGCTCTCGAGAGACAGAGAAACCCAGAAAGAAGCATCCAAGAAGCTTTTCCAGCTAAAGGACTGTGGGAATTCCAGCAAGTCAGAAGGGATGCACCCTGCTGTGGAATTCTACATCTATACTTATACAGCAGTGAATTAGAAGTGGTCCACTGTCTTCGACTGAACTTTCAACCAAGAAAGAAACCTACAAACATCTCAGTCCTGTAGTCAATGAGAACTTGACTTCTGAGACAGTGCAGCAGGTTTACTGTAACCCCCGAAACCTACCCTCCTCCACCCCCCCCCCCCCCCCCACCACTTACAACTGCTTATCCCTTTTCCACTCTGTCTGTCTCTTCTTGTATGTGCGTGTGTGTGTGTGTGTCTGCAAGCGAATGAGTGAGTGGATGTGGTTGCGACAATTTTGGGATAATTGATCAATAAATAAATAATTGATTTTCTGCTTTCAACCAACAAGAAAACCTGTTGTTGTCTGTTTATTTGACAAATAAAAGAAAGGGATTGAACCCTAATAACAAAAAAATGCTTGCTGCGGTCAAGTGGGAGTTGAACATTAGGAACCACCCAAACCCCTCACCATGTGGCCGTAACATTCTCCTTGGAGAAGAGAAGGCTGAAAGGAGATTTGATAGAGGAGTTCAAAATCATGATGGGTCTAACAGAGTAGAAAGGGTGACATTGTTTCCTTTGGCAGAAAGATGGAGTACCAGAGAACACTGATTGGCAAAAGAACCAAAGGCAACAAGTGAAAACTTTTTTTAATGCAGCAAGTGATTAGGATCTGGAATGCACTGCCTGACAGTATGGTGGAGGCAGATTCAATTGTGGCTTTCAAAAGGGAATTGGATAAGCACCTGAAGATAAAAAATTTGCAGGGTTACAGGGAAAGGGATGAGGAATGGGACTAGCTGAATTGTTCTTGAAGACAGCTAGCATGGATTGATGGGCCAAATGGTCTCCTTCTGTGCTGTAAACACGTGTTTCCAGTGCATGCACAGCTAATGCCCTTACAGTCAGGTCAAGCCGGAAGTGGCCAGAAGCATTTGGCCGACATTTCCTGAGTTTTTATAGCTTGGCTTTCTAGTGCTGAATCATAACCATTATATTACCATACGAGATCACACCTGTGATGTGACTAGGCCAACCTTTGATATATCCCAAAGTGTTAAACCAGGAAGGTCTGTTGAATTTGGCCAATGTTCACAGGCCTTTGCCAAAGCTATGGTAAACAAAGAGGTTGCCAGGATACTGAATGATATAAAAATAAAGAGGAGGCACTAGAAAGGCTGGCAGTACTTAAAGTGGATAATTCACCAGGTCTGGATTCTGTACATCCTAGGTTACTGAGTAAAGCAAAGATACAAATTGTGGAGGTGCTGGCCACAATCTCCCAATCCTCCTGAGATACAGGGGTGCTATCAAAGGACTGGAGGACTACAAATATTACATTGGAGGTGAGGAAGCTTTTGGAAACAATAATCCAAAGGAAAATTTACAGCCACTTGGTCAAGCATGGACTAATAAAGGAAAGCCAGCATGGGTTTGTTAAGGGTAAATCATGTTTGTCTAACTTGATTGAATTTTTTGATGAAGTAACAGAGGACAGTACAGTTAATGTTGTGTATCTGAATCTTAAAAAGGTATTTGATAGAGTACCACATATTAGACTTGTTTGGTGGTAGCAGTATGGATACATAATTGACTAATGGATAGAAATCAGAGATTTGTGGTGAAGTGCTGTTTTTCAGACTGGAGGGAGGTATACAGTGTAGCTTCACAAGGTTCAGTACTAGGACCACTGCTTGTATATACATTAATGACTTGGACTTGGGGGTAGAGGACACAATTCCAAAATTTGAAGATGATTATAGATTGACTGGTAAATTGGGCAGACACATGCAGATAAAATTCAATGCAGAAAAGTGTGAAGTGATACGAATTGGTAGGAAAATGAGAAGAGACAAAACACATTAATTGATACAATTTTAAAGGGGGTGCAAGATGAGAGAGACCTGGATTCCTGTGCACATATCTTTGAAGACGGTAGGAGAGATTAGCAAAGCAATTAGCAAAGCCTTTGGGATGCTGAGCTTTTAAAATAGAAACATAGAGCACAAAAAACAAGAAGTTATACTAAACATATACACAACACTAGTTTGGCCCCAGCTGGAGCATTGTCTTCAGTTTATTTATTTAGAGATACAGCACTGAAACAGGCCCTTCGGCCCACCGAGTCTGTGCTGACTATCAACCATCCATTTATACTAATCCTACACTAATCCCATATTCCTATAACATCCCCACCTGTCCCTACCACCTGCCTCTACTCGGGGCAATTTATAATGGCCAATTTACCTATCAACTGCAAGTCTTTGGTGGTGTGAGGAAACCGGAGTACCCAGCAAAAACCCACGCAGACACAGGGAGAACTTGCAAACTCCACACAGGCAGTACCCAGAATTGAACCCGGGTCACTGGAGCTGTGAGGCTGTGGTGCTAACCATTGCGCCACTGTGCCATTCTGGGCACCACACTTTGGATAGCACAGGAAGGCTTTGGAGGGGGTGCAGAAGAGCTTTATTAGAATGGCTGCATGGATGAGGGATTACAGATATGTGGATAAACTGGAGAAGCTGTTCTCCTTAGTGCAGAGAAGGCTAAGAGTAAATCTGAGAGAGATGCTTAAACTCATGAAGGATTCAGATAAAGGAAATAAAGAGAAACTGTTTTCAATGGCTGAAAAACCAATAACCAGAGGACACAGATTTAAGGTGATTGGCAAAAGAACCAGAGGTGACATGAGGAAAAACATTTTTTACACAGCGAGTGGATAGGGTGATGGATACAGATTCAATAGTAGCCTTCAAAAGGGAATTGGATAAATACTTGAAGAAAAAATTGCAGGGATATGTGGAAAGGGCAGGATTATCTGGATTACTCTTTGAAAGAGCCAGCACAGACTCAATAGATCTGTAGTGTTTGATTGATCTGTGTTTGATTGTATTAGTCTGTCCACTGATCTGTGTTCACTGTGTTTGATTGCTTAAGCCTATGGGTGGAGCTGAAGAATTTGAAACTGAAACCAAAAAAGACAGAGACTGTTCTGAGAAGACATTGTGCTGAGATCTTGTAGTGCAGAGATATTTTAAAGTGCTGTAAATAAACTAGTTGATGATTTAATGCTAGTGTGATATCTGCATTGGTCTGAGATAAATCGAATATATCTAATATATCCAGCAACCCGACGTAGACATAACAGAACCAAATGGTCTCCTTCTGTTCTATAATTCTATAATAGCATAATTTCAAAGCAAAAGTTATTAACATTGAGAGTGTAATAAGTGACATCTGGGGCAGGATTTTTAAAGTCACCTGGGATGGGAGCGAGTGCAGGCGTGATTTGAAGATGGCGTTCTCAGGGGTCAGCACTGGGTACCAGATGTGGAACGTGAAGCCATTTTTAAAGGAAGGAGGGATTGGCAGCCCAGCATGCCTCCAATTAAGTGTCTGTTGAGCTCATTGTGGAGCTCAATAACATGCTTGTCAGCAGCAGTTTTGCATTTTCAAAGCAAGGGCACAAGGAGAATGCCAAATCTGGGCCATGACAGTGTTTAGAAGACATGAACAATGTGGAGGGCCATGAGGACTATAGGAAGGGCTGCGTAACATAATGCAGAGGTCCAAAATAAAGCTCAGCTGCTCCAAAAGTGCCATAGAGTAGCCATTGCTGGAGCTGTAAGACCTGCTTTTCTCAGTTGTAGTGGTAGGAATCTGAAGAGGGCCGTGTGCCTGCTGGTATTACTGGGGCAGCTGAGGTTGGCAGGGGAAGGCCTGGTAAATGCACAAAGCCCAGCTGAGGCAGTTCAGTTGGGAACAGTCTACGCTGACACTGGACAGAGCAGCCAGGATGAGCTGCAGCAGGTGCAACAGCTTGGACAGCTAGAGGCCAGAGGAGCACAGCAGGGGGGCTTCAAGAGGAAGAAGGCACTACCCAAGGTATTAGGTGTACAGCCCAAGAGTCAGTTACCTGCAAATGACAGTGCGCCAGTGCCATAGGTGGCTGCGCCTATCCAGGCAGATGGTCTCAGTCCTGTGTGCTTTGATCCACAATGAGCTGTAGCCGTGCAGTACCCTACCTACAGCCATCAAGGTCTCCATTGCCCTGAACTTCTATGCAGCAGGGTAATTCCAGGGATCAGCTGCAGACCTAGGTAGCATCGCACAGTCGGTAGCTCATCACATCATCAGGCAGTTCCCAGATTCAGGAGGGTGGGGAATTACATCCACTTTGACACAGATGGGCCTGAACAAGGACAGAGGGCATTGGGTTTTGCTTCCATTGCTGGATTCCCCCAGGTGCAGAAGAGATCCATCAACAGGAAGTGCTTTCACTCCCACAACGTTCAACAGGTCTGTAACCACAAGAGCTTCCTTCATGTATGCGCTCGCTTTCCTGGTACAAAATGTTCAGATAACTTTCCCCCTCCCTGATGTGTCGCAGTGTCTGCAGCTCAAACTCCATTTCAATGACTCTGAGCCAAAGCTCTTCAAGCCGCAAACACTTACTGCAGACGTGTTTGCCCTGGATCACACTGGCATCCAGGAGCTCCCACATGCTGCAGACATGACACATCACCTGTCCTGACATCCTTAATGTGTTTTAATTAACTACTTAATTATTTTATTCAATTATCTATTTTATTTTCCTTTGTGGAGAAATCTGGTAATAATAATGGGTTATACAATTAAAATAGTTATTTTTCCAATGAATTAGGGATTTAAAAATTAAAAGTAGGGATCATTTGCCTGAAAGGGTAGAAGAAGTTCATAAACATGCCTGGACATGTCCCTGTGGTCAAGGATGCAGCGTAATTGCCCCTTCCTACAACACTGAAAAACAGGAGCTCGCTTCAAAAAGTCATTAGTATCATCACCTCAGAAAAACACTGATAATACCGGTTTCATAAATTATCATTGTAAGTTACTACAGTTTAACAATGGACAATATGATTTTCTACAAATGGACTTAAATCACCTGTCAACTGAATCTGGAAAACTGAGTTATAATCTTAAAACACAATTGGGTGATGAGGAAGTTTATCATCATTTGCAACTTCCAGCATCCTGCTAACTCTAAGGATGTTGACCAGCATGTATGCTCACAGCTTTCTGCTGGCTCAGCCTTTTTTTAGAAATTAAAAAATGTGGATTTTACCTTGAAATTAACAGTTATATAGCCTTATTTGGGAATCAGATTGGGACGTACCTGCTTGCAAAGAGGTAACACCCCCACAGGTAAAAAAAAAGTTATGCAGCTTAGAAATAGTATAAATATTGGAACCACACAGTGGCTCTTTAGATTAGTTAGATTCAGTCCAGTGTTTTTCACGGTAAAGATACGGGTTACTGTGGTGCAGCAACGATAGCTCTCCCCTTAATTGGGATAGAGGTATCTTGCTAAACTCTGTAGCTTTCTACTTGGGGATTTAAGGTAAATGTTACTTTAAACGTTGATGGATATCTTAAATATATTACTGAAACAACATTTAGACTTAATAATTGGATTCTCTACTAGGAACAAGATTATACTTTCTTTTCCTAGAAATACTAATGTTGCGATTGACTTTCCCAACAAATGTGAATTGCACGTTCAGTTCTTTAATAAACTTCTATATAATTTAGAAATGATATTGTCTCATATAGCCTTCTGTATTGCAAACTTGAGAACCCATCTCTGTACGCTCTTCAGTGGGGAGGTACATTATTGAGGAGAGATGCCTGGACCCTTATAATATCTGGGTAGTTATAATCTAGCTAAAACATGTTAAAAACATTATCTGGAGGATAGTAATATTATCAGCCGGTTCCTTTCCTTTGGGGAGAGTTCGATCAGTTCTTCAGATCCATTCAAGGCCCTGTGTGATCTGTCTTTCTCAACCTTAAGTGAGAGTGATCATTTGGGGAGTATGCTTGATACAGGATGGTCTCAAAAAGGGGCTAGGATTATAATCCACTTTGCCCTGAAGACAGTAAGGCCCAGGAAGGAGACAGTTCATCTGAGGTGGAGCAGGAGTTAAAAGAGGAGGAGGAAGAGGAGGTGGCGTGGGATAACACTGAACAGAGAAGTGCCCCTGCTGCACGAAAAGGTGGCCTCCTCCTGCCACCCTCAAGGAAGAAGACCTCCCTCCACTCCCTCACAGCCTTCAGCATTAGATCTAGGTCTGCATCGATGAAGCGAGGGTCTGCCCTG
This sequence comes from Heterodontus francisci, assembly GCF_036365525.1. NCBI lineage: Eukaryota > Metazoa > Chordata > Chondrichthyes > Heterodontiformes > Heterodontidae > Heterodontus > Heterodontus francisci. The sequence goes on along the minus strand of NC_090372.1, from coordinate 72,225,052 downwards.
CCCCTAGTGCCAGGCTGCCTTGTCAGCTTGCTTCCCTCTGGTGCAGTGGAAGGTTTTGGCACAAAATGCAGATCTCTCCTTCAGGACAACCAACAACCTCAGTGATGGCTGGTGTGCGGTATCTACATGAGTTCCACACTTCATTTCACCCCCTCCATTTCTGGCCCCACTGGCTCTAAATGGACAGGAGACCTGTTGCCACACAAATTAAGGGCTTCCCCATTTGAAGATCTGAACCTGAATTAGTTTCTCACCAGAGGTGGAATTCTGACCCAAAACCAGACCCAGTTCCTGTTTCCTGCCTCTGTAACAAAACTCTAGCCCCTGGAGTCCAGTATCTGAAAAAACTAAGAATGGAGCTGACATATCTTTTTATCCTGAGTTGTTAATGGACAGCAATTCACATATCAGCTCTGAGGGAACTAAATTGGATAGCCCCAAAATTGGGTGCAGGAAATACGATGCGTGACTATCACATGCCCAATTGAAGTGGTGCAGGCAAACTTCATGCTGCCTGCTTATTCACTCCATGCCTTGGCAAGGGGCCCAAGTTCATGCAAGGCTAGCACCGCTTAAAGTTAACTTGCATTACTTAAAGCCAGCCTGCATCACTTAAAGGGGAAGTGCATTCTGGCTGTAGCAGAGGCAGAAACTGCTTGGACAACACTTGAAGACCTTCAGGAACACTATGAAATGGCGCAACAGGTAAGAGAGCATGCCGTAGATTTTCAGATGCTGCACTGGAGTTACTGGTGCAGGAGGTGGACTGGAGGAGAGAGATTCTCTTCCCTCAGGGGCCAGGACCCTGCTTGGAAGGCAGTGGGAGCAAATGGCTGAGTAGTCAATGCCACCGATCTGGCACGGAGGGCCTGGATAGAGTGCTGAAAGAAGTTTAATGACCTCACACGAGGGGTCAAGGTATGCAAATGAATCTTTTCATGTCAAATCCTCACGTCACTTCTCCATTCACTACACCCCTTCATGCACCCACCAACAATCTATACTAACCACGACTCATACCTCACATTCATACGCTTCACCTCACCCTCACACACTTACCACTGCTGCAAGCCACACACTCACATCTCACAGCTTGTACGCACAGCCAGATATTCAACTGTGGCAGGCACATCACCCAAACCCATTGCAACACAGTCACTGGCACACTTCCATCTCTTTTGTAGGACCCATAATAGGTGGTGGAGATTTTAGGGTTTTATACCCCCTTCTAAGGCAGAAACAGACTTGGCAGCAAAACTTTGTTGTGAATTAATTTTATTGAGACGAAGTTAGGACAAGTTTATTAAGTTTTCAGATAAACTATGGTCACAAACTAAGGCAATGATTAACAGTCTAATGCAGATTATACTACCTGTGTCAAGAACTGGACGGTAGAGAGTACGACTAGCTTCTCTTGCTGCTTTAGGTCTTCTGCTTTCTCTCTCTCTCTCTCGTCTCTCTGGTCTTGTTTTTTTAAAGATTCTTTCAGACATACAGAGACAAAGTCAAGGCATATTTATCCTGGCTGCCATACAAATAACCCCTCTCTTTTCTCAGTCATCTTTAGCCTTGTGTTAAAGCATGCTTTCCTTAACCAATTGGGAATGATTTTGTGGCTGTTGTTAGCCTTACAGATTTACGTAAGTAATGCCCTTTGCATTCACTACTGTATCTCCATGCTTTTACATTGCGTGGTTCCTGATCTCATTGGGCGATGCATCTGCATACCATTCTCACACAAGCTGCTACTCACATACTGCCTTCAAGGTCTCACCCTTTTTTCTGCAAGTAAGCTTTTTAAAACTTGAAATAAGTTTGCAGAATCCCTCTTGTCTATACTGTGCCCTATTTCCTAAGTTTTCCCTCGTTACCATACTACAAAGAAGGATACTAATAAATGTAAATGTTAGTTTACAATAATAAGTTAGTTGCTAGTTTATAATAGCTAGATTTTAACAATTAGTATTCTGGTAACTAACCTAATAATCTTACAATTCCCCCAGTTGAAGGGAAGGTGTCCTTATTGACCCCTATTGTTGAGAAAGGCCGTGAGCGGTAAGCTCCGTGTCTTGTAATGCACTTGTCGCACAAGGTGCCTCAAATGGCAAAGCATGAAGATTCCTATTACTAACACTATGGCCTGGGTTAGTATCATAAACATGGACAGAGTCTGGAGCCATGGGTGTTGGCCTACATTATATACAGTCTCCCACCATTGGTGTTCGCCTTGTTGGTGTATTTCCTGCCTTCTACGGTCATTGTGCTGCAACATTTTTACTAAGTGTTTCTGTGAGGAGGTGGTCCTTTCTGTTATGGACCACGGCCTAAGGAATAATGGAGGTATCTGGACTGATTAGAAGGGATGGAGAAGATTCTTATGAGGTATGCATATCTTGGTCCACAGTCCCTATTGACTTTACATTAAAAACTTCCCATTCATCTTCTACCCGTAGGCAGGACAACAATAGTACCACTGGAATTATGGCTTCTTTCCAATAATCCCTGTCCCCCTTAACCAAGTGTGACAATGGGTGCTGTCTGCCCCTCATATCCTAATTGTGGTCTGCCAGCCATCCATTCAGCATACTATCATTTACAAAAGGGGGAATGCGGTTGTTCCCAATGTCCGCAAGTCCAGTCACTATGAGTCGATACAGGGAACAGGACATGGCCGCCTATAGCAGTTGTCTGGGTAAGTTTGAAACAAAAAGATGGACTCTAAAATAGGTCATTCTCTCCTTCCATGTTTCATTGTCTGAGCATTAGTTGTAACACAATACATGCCTGTAATGTCTTTATGTTCTTTTTCTGGTTCCCAGATGTTGGAAAGAACCACAGTTTAAACTTGGAAAAGGCTGGAGTTGGAGTCAGTCTTGATTATTACAGCAACATGCTGTCTGCAATAGAATCTGATTCAACTGGTTGTTGTGTAACATATAACATGACTCCCAAGTGCAGCTGTGAATGTGGCCCCCTACTGGAGCACGTACACATAACAACTAGTCCTAGCTAATTAGTTCCTAACACTTTACATATAGTATAACGATATATAATATATATAACAGTGCCCATCCGAAGGTAAACAGAGTTAGCACTATTCCTACCCTACCTGTGGATGTTTATGTCGCACGTTGGTGACTCCTGGTCCAAGGTAAACCCACACGCACGTTTCCCTGGATTCCTCACATCATACTGGCATATGTTAACTATTACTGAGAAAGGATGTGAGCTCTACGCGTAGTGTTTTGTAACACATTTGTCACACGGACAGAGTCCAGAGCCATGGATGTTGGCCTACATTATATACAGTCTCCTACCATTGGTGTTGGTCTCGTTGGTGTATTTCCTGCATTCTACGGTCATTGTTCTGCATCATTTTTACTAAGTGTTTCTGTGAGGAGATGATCCTTTCTATTATGGACGGCAGGCTAAGTGATAATGAAGGTATTTGGACTGATTAGAAGGGATGGAGAAGATTCTTATGAGGTATGAGGTCCACGGTCCCTATTGACTTTACATTAAAAACTTCCCATTCATCTTCAACCCATGGGCAAGACAACAATAGTACCACTGAAACTATGGCTTCTTTCCAATAATCCCTGTCCCCCTTAACCAAGTGTGATAACAGGTGCTGTCTGCCCCTCATAGCCTAATTGTGGTCAGCCAGCCATCCATTCAGCATACTATCATTTACAAAGGGGGGGATGCGGTTGTTCCCAATGTCCGCAAGTAGAGTCACTATCTGATCTAACATATAACTCCCAAACATTGAGCACACGATGGCCTTGGATATATTTGCCTCACCTTCTCCTTTGGCCTTAAATCAGGTTGTTAAGGCTATCCCGGATCTCTGAGAATATTTTCACCTCATTCTTAATTGTGAATAGGTCCTGAGATAACTCCTTAATCACATCCTTATCCTCTTTGTTCTCATTAATCAGGATCACCTTTAGTTGTCTTCTCATAGCCTCCCACATACCTCAATGTCTATCCTATTCCAAGCAGTAGTTCCCGCTGCGGCCCCGATACCTATCCATTCCCACAGCTGTTTTCCTTCTACTAGCTGGTCTGGTGGAATTTACTTCTACTGAAATTTCATCTGCTGTTCCGGCTCCTAACCTATCCAGCCCCTAGTTTTTTATCAAGAAATCCCCGACTAACTAACAGTAAAACGTTTCATATCTCTTATGGCACAATCCTTGGGGAAATGGGGTCTCTCCAAAATGGAGTATCACGGGTACTATGTTGCATCTCACGTTGTTGTATAATCGTGTTAGTCCGTTTGCTGTCCCTTTATGTTGTTGGGGACACTCATCTGTTTTGGGGTGGTCACCCTCAACTGAACTTTCCCGCTTCTCCTTTTCATATACCTGAACATATTGAATCATTTTGCAGGGTATGGTGTATGGGAAGCGCCATATGTTTTTCACACACAACTCCTTATCAAGGCATTCCACAAATCCCTGGTGTCTCTTACTTATTTTTGGCCAATTGAGGGTGCCTTGAAGTTGTCCCAGGTATGGGCCCCCCCCCCCCCCCCAATTCCAGTAACAGTAAATTTACTCGACCTGAATCACTCTGATGGCCAATCGAACCCTCCTCTCCATGTTCCCTTCCCCAGTTGAAATTCTAGCACTGTCCTGTAATTACATTGACACTGTATCATCAGTCCTTCCCTTCTTGTATCGATATCACAGACTTTGTCCAATTACAGTTCTCACAATAGACCCTCATGTTGCAGTCTTCGAGCTGGTCTTCCACCTCTCGGGTTCCCTTGGGGTCTGATGCAGTTGCGAGTCGTAGAGGCAAACTCTGTACCAAGATGATCCATTCAAGTATGGTCATCATCGACTTTCCTGGATCCATGGCCCTGCAATAAAAACAAGATCAGTGCTATATTTACTCTTTCTCAGTTTTCAGCTGGTTTATGTGGTACCACCTTGGGCCTCATTTCCCCGGGAGCTGAATCAAATAAACTGTGAGACTCAAATGGTCCACAACTGGTTATGGCCCCTGTCATTTCTATTCAAAGGAATGCTCCTTTTTACTGCAATTTAGGACCATAACCAATTCTCTCACTTGATATTCAAATGGTTGCACCTTTTTGTCAAATTATTTCTAATTTACTGCTTTGACTTCTCCAGCTTTTGTGGTACATTTGATTAATGTGTTCCCTTACATCCTCCAGCCACTTAGAACTACATGATTCTTGTAACAAAGGTTCTGCACATGGCAATGCCAGATGTTCTGGGGCTCTCATCAGTCTCCTGGTCATAGCCTGATCTGGAGACACGCCAGTTGTTTTGTGTGGAGTCGAGTGGATTGCCATTAAACACATTGCAGCATGTTAGCCCATTGACTGGGGTGATCTGCACATAGCTTCTTTAACATGTGTTTCAGGGTCCTATTGCCTCTCTCCACCACTTCTGAAGTCTGGGGGTGGTGAGAGATGGGAAGTTTATGTTTTATCCCCATTATTTCTTGAAGGTGAATTAAACTTTTCCAGTGAAGTGTGTTCCCTGGTAGCTATCAACTTGCAATGGCACTCCCTGCCTCTGGCACAGCAGACCAGCAGGAGGTGGGGGGAGGGGAGGGTATGGGTGGAGGGCATGGGTGGGGAGGCATGGCTGCATGTGCTGACCCCCATGGAGGAGAAAGTGCTGGGATAATTGGAGCGGCCGTGGCGTTGTTGAAGCTTTCATGGATGATGATATGTTCCTGTCTAATCCGTCTTCTCAGATCCCACTTCACCCTCATCTTATAATCTGTGATGATGAACAAGCTTCAGATGGTGGAACCCCCCCTTTGCTTTTCCCCTTTCCCTTCCCTGAGCCCAAAATTCCCCTTGTGCATTTAGGCTTTCAGATTCCTATGAACTGCCGCCAGACCAGCCAATGGTGCCTGAGACTGAAGGCCTAAAAGGAGAGCAGACTGAGGGGGAAGACACACCATCACTCGATCTGACACTCGCAGCCACCAGCTCAGATATTGGCACTGTGCTTACTTTAAGGGCAATGTGGGGGTGAGATCTGCACATGGTGGGCAGAATTTCGTGTGGCCGTTAGGAGCAGGTTGGGAGACAGGAGGGGACGAAAAATGGGGGTGTGATGTGTTCGCTTGAAAATCCGACGTCGTGACGTCGGTTCCGGATTTTGTCAGAAGCAGAAAAGCTCCAAGGCAACATTGCTCCTAGGAGGTGGCCAGACTAAAATTAGACTTGCTGATCAGGTACTTAACATGCATCTGCATGGACCTCACTCCAATTTTATCTGGGGTTTCAAATTTAATGAATGATCATTTGCTTTCTGATTCCCTGTCTGGTTAAAGATGGTGGTAATGAGGCGAAGACTGCTATGGGGAACATTGGATGAATGCAGGAAGGGGAAGAGGGTGGGGAAGGCCTGGCAGCTATTGCCCAACAGCAGTGCTGGCCTGATGGCAAGGCTGGGCGCAAAGGGAGTGCTGGCCTCACGGTTAGGGTGGGCACTGAGGGGCATTAATCCGTGTTCAGAGGTGAGTGGCAAACAAATATTTCCAAAGGCAAGGCCCTCATTCCGGAGACAGCACATGGGAGGGGAACAGATCAACTGGGATGGGTCTCATTCATCAGTTTTTGTAGATCCCCACGCTACACAGCAGAGTCTCAGAAGCAGGTGTCGGCAATGTGTCCGTACACAGACACCAGCATCTGTGGTAAAACGTTTTGAAGTCCGTGACTGGTAATTTCAGGGGTGAGAAATTTCCCAATGGCTTCTTCTTTCTGAACAGACTGACTTAAAAAAAAAACGGACATTCAGTTTCACAGTTGACTAGTGCTGAGAGCAGGAATAGCGCTTCTGAACATCGGACAGGTTCGTGTTTTTCCGGCAGGGTCTGATTTTTTTTAAAAAAGCCCAATGGAAAACCACGAAGCTGCCCGAAGTTCGGAAACTACTGTTCCCACTCTCAGCAATGGTGAGAGAGAGAGAGAGAGAGACAAAGGGGAGGGGCAAAGAGAGATGGTTTAGAGAGGGGTGCACTGAGAGAGAGAGAGGGCAGAGAGAGAGGGGGAGATAGAGACAGAGGGGGGAACAGAGAGAAGGGGGCAGAGAGAATGAGAGAAGAGCAGAAAGAGAGGGAGGACAGAGAGATGCAGAGAGAGGGGCAGAGAGAGAAAGAGGACAGAGAGATACAGAGAGAGGGAGTGGGGAACAGACAGAGAGAGAGAGGGCAGATAGGAGAGAGGGGACACATAGAGAGAGGGGAGAGAGAGAGTGGGGGAACAGAGAGAGCATGAAAACAGAGAGAGAGGAGAAAGTGAGAGAGAAAGGGGGGGACAGAGAGAGAGAGAGAGGAGCACAGAGAGGAGGGACAACACAGAGAGAGGGGATGACACAGAGAGGGGGGGACAACACAGAGAAGGTGGCACAACATGGGGCGGGGGTGACGATACAATGTAACGATAGCATTAATAAACTTTAATCTATGATGAACTGTCTATGATTCCTTAACAAAATCCATGCTGCATTTGCAGTTTTAAAAACTGTTTGGGAAGACATAGTAAAAATTTATTATGTTTTGCTGACCATGTTAGAAACAGTCATTAACTGATTTTTTTTGCTGCAAATTAGATTAAAGGACAAGTTTGACAATTATTTCAAAGATCAGTAACTGCAATGTGCATATATTGGTTAGTCTGGAGTACAATCTTACAGAAAGTGACTAAACATTTTGTAACTGAATAATACATGCAGTAACAAGTGCTCAACTTTTGAAGAAAAGCTTTTTGTTAATAATGATCTTGTCAGAGCTGAATCAGAATCAACATTGATAGACTGAGATTTAGACATACATTAATTTAAGAGAATTGCTTTATTGGAGGAACTGAAGGGTGCTCTTTATTTATAATTGTGTTTATCTAATTTTGTCACCAGCCTTGGTGAGTAAATGACATTTTGTCCATGAGAGATGCTGTTGTTTCTGTATTTTAGAATCCAGGACCTAGTTTAACAGCCTGTCAAGATGAATAAACTAGTCTTGGCTACCTAGCATTAATCTCTCTGTCCCTTCTTGTCCCACTCTGCTTTCCTGTTTGACATGACTCTTCTGAACTACTATCTGCTCCATCCTATAAAATTCTTCTGATTTAGAGATCACTGTCCTTTTGTTGGCTGCCCTGTCTTCAGACCCATATTACAAGCAGGTGGAGAAGTTGCACAAACATTGACGATCACGGGTTAGATTTTCTTGTGACAACAGCAGTGTGAGAAATGGTCCGTCTTCCTACTGCTGATTTTGCTACTGCCTCACCTCAATAACAATCCTCTCCTTGAGTTTCATGGTTTATTGGATGAATTTCCACTCCTGATGCCATGTGAATCCACAGAGGTCATCCAATAAGGTCCATCTACCACCCCGTGACATGGTGTAGCTAGCACTATTCTGTCAACAAAAGTATTTTGCTTGTTAGCTAGCTAATATAGTTGTGCTGCTCTCCATTGATGTTTGTATGCTTAGCTACTTTATTTATCGGGAGAAATGTATTCTAAATCAGACTGTGTTTTGATGGCATTAGATTGGCTATACACATCATATACAGATTAATCCCCATGTCCGTTGCTGAATCAATAATTTTGTCAAATATCCGTGATGCAACATGTTTGTGCCTATCGTTGCTCATATGGAGGCAGGGCCAGGCATCAGTTAGGCAAGCTGCTGAACTTCAAGCAGGGGAATGACAGCAGCCAGCTGTGCCAAGAAGGGCCTATCTGCAGCAGAGAGCATACCAGACTTGCCTCAACTACCTACAAATGTCCGAACGGCAGTGTCATTGAAGGCTACGACTCTCCAGAGAGGCCATCATCGACTTATGCGCCATGCTGTAGGGTGAGCTATGATCCATGGGCTTCGGTGGTCACCCAATACCCGTGGCCCTGAAGGTCACAGTGGCACTTAACTATTACACATCCAGTTCTTTCCAGGGATCTACTGGGGATATGTGTGGGGTCTCCCTGGCAGCAGCCCACAGCTGCATCAAGGAGGTGACCAATGCCTTGTTCAAGAGGACCAGCAACTGTGTGCGGTACCGACCCGACCCTGACAGGCGGAGAGGGCCATCGGCCTCCGAGCCATCGCTGGATTCCCACAGGTGTAAGGTGTCGGCAGCTGCACACATGTGGCTATCAAGTCTCCCATGGAGAAGCCACCGACCTTCATCAATAGGAAGGGCTTCCATTCCATCAATGTCCAACTGGTCTGACCACCAAAAGCGCACCCTGCAATTGTGTGCCTGCTTCCCGGGAAGCAGCTATGACACCGACAGACCTCAACAGTTCCCGATACAACAGCTTTTCCGGCCCCCGCTCGCCTTCGGAGATGGATTCACCGGGACATGGGCTACCCATTGAAGACGTGGCTACTCACGCCTGTGAGGAACCCTTGCATTGCAGCAGAGGAGAGGTACAACACCTGCCACAGGTCCACTTGAGCGACTATTGAGCAGGCCATTGGGCTGCTGAAGATGAGATTCTAGTGCCTGGATTGATCCAGTGGAGCCTTGCAGTATGCCTCAGCTAGGGTCTCAGATATTGTGGTGGTCTGCTGTGCTCTGTACAATCTAGCACTGTAGCGGGGGGGCGGCCTGACATCAAAAGAACATGATTGATCTCCACTCCTCCGACAAGGAAAATATGGAGGAGGCTGCTGAGAAGGCAGGACAGGATGATGAAGCCCTTGTACCGGAGGAAAACAGCATTGAGAGATGCGTACGGGAAGCTTGGGACAATCTCATATATACCCAGTTCCTGCCACCATGATGCCCATTCCAAGTGAACTCAGTAAATAATCACCTCAATGTATTCCGCCTTATTCCTATCGCACTTCAGCGTTTAGTGCCCAGGTTCACCAGGCATACTCACAGAACTGAGAAGGTGAACGATATATGGCCAAACCCTACACTGGCAGCCCATTGAGGCAGCAAGGGGGAAGGTGGCATCTGACAAGACAGCAGGGAATGCATGAGAAATTTTCAACAATGAAATTGACCTCCATTTGTTTAAACCTTTGCAACACCCAATAACAAGACCAAGTGAAACCTCAACTGCATCTAGGTGCTCCTCATAAATTTCCATATACCTGTACAAGGTGCACCCCCTGTATTGGCTGCTGAAGTGGAGGCAGGCTGCTGAACATGCTGATGACCTTGGTGACCGTCCTCTGACTGCCTGAGGCCTTGAGGGACCCGGCTGGTTGAGGGGCCTCCTGAGTCATTGAAGTTCCTGGAGCTGGGGCAGAGGGGCTGAGGAGCTGCTGCCATACTCGGAGTGCCTTGAGAGGTTCCCCCACAGGTGGAGGGCAGCCTCTCCTCCTCCCTTTCAAGGCTCACTTGAATATCCCTGCTAACCAGAGAAGGACAAGGGCCTGGAGAAGATGCCAGGTGCCTCATTTCCCTCTCACCATGCCGCTGCTTCATTGAGCTCATGGCCAAGGCGAAGGTATGCAGATCTTCATGCATTTCCAGGATCTGGCTCTCCAGGAGGGTCGCCAACCTCTCATTGGAGGAAGCCACACACTTGCAAACCTGAGACATGGCATGGGTGGACTCTTCTATCATTCTCTCATGGCTGTGCATTGACTCTGGCAGCTCCGTCAGATGTTCCCTTATTCTCACTGCAACTTCAACATGTTCTGAGCTGCCGACACCAGAGACTCACCATTGGCCTGGGGCTCAGAATGGGCCATGATCCCACAGTCCTTCGACTGTCAGTCGCCTCGGCTGTCACGGCCTCTGCCAGTTGCTCGGACGCATGTGCAGTGCCCTCACCAGCTTGTGACCCTGAATCTAAGCCCAAGTGCATACCCACTGATGAACCTCTCTGCGTTGGTGGAGGGTGTAGGAGCACAATGGGACAGTGGACCATCTGAGGATTCCTCCTCCTCTTCAGAGGACAATGAGATTCCACCGGTGCCAGCAGATGAGAGCCCCTCCGACGTGTCATGACCTAAATGAGAGAACACAAACATTTAGGTGTTATGATGCATGGATCAGCCCATGCCAATCATTCGTGATGTGGTTCTCTAGAAGGGCAGTGGTGAGCACATGAACACTATGCCTCCTCACTCTCTGGGTGGACACTCCAGTCACTTCATCTGTCACTGAACAGCTGCCTGGGAGCCTGCATTGGCTGCTGAAGTGGAGGCAGGCTGCTGAACATGCTGATGAACTTGGTGACCGTCCTCTGACTGCCTGAGGCCTTGAGGGACCCGGCTGGTTGAGGGGCCTCCTGAGTCATTGAAGTTCCTGGAGCTGGGGCAGAGGGGCTGAGGAGCTGCTGCCACACTCGGAGTACCTTGAGAGGTACTGGAATCCATTCGCAAATGTCTGGGATCCCACCTCCAGTCTGCATCCTTTCCCTGGTGTTATGGGCCTTTCTCTCCTGCAAGCAGAAAGAGGCACATGGTCAGCCCTCGCAAGAAGACCAGCATGACACTTATGCTGATAGAAGCCATTCAGCTGCTGATGGGGGTTCCTGAATGCCTCCTCCTCATGTCTGCTTTCAAGGGATGTGTTGGGATAAGCTAAGATAGAGGTCAGGCTGTTGTGGAGATGCAGTCACACATCTGACAGGACCTGCTGCTGCCTAAGTCCCTTGCCATCACCTTTGTGTCCACTCCCTCTCCATATTGCGCTCACTCCCACCTTGACCCATGCAAGTCCCAAAAAGGAGAGCACTGTGGAGGACTCACTTGGCGGAGCGAAGGAGGTTATTGACCCTGTTCGACATTGGACCCAGGCTCGGTGGGTAAACCAATGCCTGCTGACCTCCTCCACGATCTCTGTCTGGGCTCGATTAGTCAGGTGGGAGGGTCTTTTCCTGCTTCCCCTTGGGAAAAGTACTTCCCGCCTTTCCCTTACAGCCTGGAGGAGAATCTGCAGGGACGAATTGCTCAACCGTGGAGCCACCCAGTGTCTTTCCCTGGACATGGTCCCATTGGCTCCTCCTCAGCTGTTAGTGTTATGAGCCTCTGGTTTGGAAAGCAGTAGCATAGAGTCTCCAGAGGGAGTTGAGTCACGGGGTCAGCAGCACAGCAGCAAAGGGTCTCTAGTCAGTCAGTGGCACACTAGCACAAGCGTAGGAAGGCAAAGCAGCTGCAAACTTATTAAGTGAAGACGTAGCACAAACAGGGCTGGCAGTGCTTTAAATATGGCACCAACAACTGCATTCCAGTCAGCTAACAGCGCCATCAGTACCTCGTAACCTATGTCCTCCAATAGGACAGGGCCCACTGCGTGATCGCGGTCGGCCAGCCACATGCGTCATATGTGGTGACGGCACCTGCTTCCGATGCTGCCGCCGGGACCCATGACAGGCTGACAAAATTCAGGCTGGTGAGTCACCGGGCACAAGTGGACTGTAGCCAAGCTAGAGGGAAAGTACACTGCAGGTGTCAGCTCCCCAAAGGACTGAGATGAGGACCTTGATCGAGGTGGCGTACAGAAAAAGGCTGATAGGCATACACACAGAAATGTTTGGTGCATTGGCAGGCCTGCCAGAAAGCCTGTTATCACTAACACAGGCAAGGAGCATGGAGGAGTTTGACACCAACTTGGCACAGGGCTTTGTGTGGAGCTTGGAGCCCATCCTTACCAGCATGGCCAACTCCATGAGAACACTTGTGGATGCAGCCATCATACAGCATCTGATGACCACTGCCTCAGCTTCCATTGCAGCAGAAGCGAAAGCCAAGCAATGTCTGATTGCTGCAATGGAAGTTCATACACAGGTCATGAAATCACTGCTTGTTGTCATGCAAGCCCAGTTTGGTGCCATGTGTTATGTTTCATACCCCAAGCATGAAGAAACTAGACTCACGGGGCTAGATTTTACCAAGCCCATGATGTTGGGCTCTGTGGCGGGGGTGCTGGAATATGGGTCCAGCAACAGCCTGCCATGGAGCCTGACACCAGGAGGGCCCAGCCCGATCCTCCCGGCCACAGCAAATCTCAGCCACTGGGCGATGGGAACAGCATTTCAATATTTAAATGAATAAAATGAATAAATTTAAATAAACTTACCTAAAATCTTCCGGGCCTGCTGCGAACATTGACGACATGGCCAGCACTCCCGTGCCTTCAATTCCCCATTGGGGGAAAACAGGCATGACACTGGTGGGGAGGGCGGAGGAGGTAAGATTTTCAGTGTGCGGCGGGGGGGGTGCATGGGGTCAAATAAACATAATGGGTGTAGGGGACAGTGGGATGGGGTGAACTTTAAACTTTGTGCAGTTTGGGGGGAGGAAGGTCACATTTAAAAGGTAAGTGTCTTATGGGGGAAAGGGCAAATAGTTAATTTAATTGTTATTGGGGGATGGGAAAGAGGCATTAGAAATTTATTGGATAAACTTTGGGATGATACCCTTTAAAAATGGCACCAGCGCCTGTGCACAGGCGGCTGACACCATTGCTAGGGATGGACAGTCGGCCCCCTCCACGTGATTGGGAGGGTTGGGCCGCCCCGGCTATTTAAATGAGCCACTGCATGGGAGATTGCGGCGGCTCTTTAGCATGAACAAGTCGCCATTTTTGAGCTCACCGCTGAGATTGGCAGCGGGCTCTTAAAATTCAGCCCATGATTTCTTTTTGTGTAGGCTTTATTCAGATGGCTGCTGAGATCTGTCTTAGTTTCACTTTTTGGAACCATGCCCCCTCAGGATTGACTGACAGCATGGTAAGCGGTCTTACAAACACAACACAGAGCAATCAATCACTGAACAATCAAACACAACATATGTTCCCCCTTGCCGACTAAGGAGCTCACTTTGAATTAAACCTTCATAAGCATCAAACAGGTATATATTGAGTCATCTTTTAGAGTCCGTTTGTTCCTCTAAGTACACAATTAATCTTCGAAATATCGTGGTCTCCTATAATGGTGCTGAGATTGACAAAGAAGTGGTTGTAGTTCAGCGCGATCATCTTGTTCAGGTAGATTACTAATTAGAAAAGGAAACATATCCTCGTGGTCACGATCGTCGAAATCGCTAGGTCCGCTCGCAATCAAGCAGTGTCGTTGCTATTGTCTGTCTGCCAGCCGGCCCAGGCTGCTGCCACCCATGCAGAGGTGATGCAATCCAAAACTGGGTCTTCAAGGCCCAGAACTGCTCGAGGGCATCCTGCAAGGCCATCTGCAGTCGTCCCCAGTGAAAGTCAGCAGCTTTCCACCAGCCATGCTGAAACCATTGGGATAGCACCACATAGAAGCACTAGGACAGGCAAAGGCACCTGCAGGACAGGCACTAAGGAACTGCATAAGCGTGATCCATTGAGTATTGTATAGAGTATTGGAAGTGTTGTTGGATAAAGTTGGTATGGAACGGTAAAGGTTGTTTTGTGATCTCTTTTATTTCAGGAAACTGATGATCTGTTACAGAGAGTTGGTAAGGTGGGGAAGTATCGATCAATGAGGATCTGGGGTTTCATTCAGGGGATCTGGAGTCTGATGATGCGCTTTTTGACAGCTCTGGATATGGATGTGGATGTCTCAGTCTCCCCAGCTTCTCCTCTCACCAAACTCATTGGTAGCAAGAGCTGCACCCTCATGACCTCCAGGTTGTGGAGGATGCAACAGACCAGCACACTGTTGCCCTGCTCAGTGATGTTCTTCGTTGCAGCACAGCTCTCATTGAATGACTGCTAGCTGCTTGTGGTGAAGATGCAGAGAAGAGCCATCAGCCAGGTGTAAAACGGATAAAAACAAGAAATGTTGGAAATACTCAGCAGGTCTTGCAGCATCTGTGGAGAGAGAAGCAGAGTTAACATTTCAGGTCAGTGATCTTTCACCAGGAGAGTGATAGCCCTTGTTAATGAGCAGCAACCCTCTGGTTTGACGTAGTGGCTGAAAGATTGCTTTAAGAACCGATTGGCTTAGGATGAAAGCATCATGACTGCTGCCAGGATAGTGGGCATTCACCAGCATGATGCTCTGTGAATGGTCACACACCAACTACATGTTGAGTAAGTGGTACCCTTTACAGTTTCAGTGCACTTCACCATTGAGAAGTGGTGCACGCAAAGCCACATACATGCAATCGATGGTTCCCTACACCATGGGAAGTTCACTATCCTGTCAAAGCCATGTGCCCACCATTCCTGATTCTCTCTGTTTATAAAGAAGACAATAAAGTCCCCACTTGCAGCTCACAGAAACTCTATGGCCTCCTATAGGCAGCGATGGACAATGAACTGTGAAATGTTTCTAATGTCACCTGTTCCGGCCTACAAGGCTCTGTTGGTGACAAAGTCAGGGCCATGGTCACCTTGATGGCCACTGACAGTGCCGTCCTTACATTGCTCTGTGGCTGTAGGTCTGGGTCTAAAGAGGTGACACAGTTCCATGACCACCTCTTTGGTGAAGTGCAGCTGCAAACACACCGCTTATGGCTTAGGTGCAGGTAGGAAAAATGCTCCCTGAAGATCTGAGGTGGGTAAGGCCTCCTGATGAGACCCCTCCTCCTACTCCCCCTATGAGCAGCTTGTCTCCTCTGCTGCCTCTGCTTTATCTCCCTCTGATGCTGCAGCCCAACGGGAACTACAACTATAGACTCTATCGCTGGGAGCAAATGGTGTACTCAGAGGCCTTTCAGAAGTACACAACACCTTCCAAAGGTCCAGAACCACTCTCTGCAGACTTAACTAACTTTTCAGAACTCCTACAACAGCCTGGTACTTCCATTAACTCAGCAAGAGTAAGTAGGTAGTAAAAAGTAACTGAGGTGCAAGTTGGATGGTGATAACTTTGAATAAAACTGATGGGTAGTGATGGGTGGGGGGGGGGGCGGTGGGGGTGGCAGGGTTCCCTTGTGCAGTAAACGGAGTGGCAAAATCGAAAATAATGGGTTGGATGTAAAACCAGCATTAGACTGATGTCATGATCTGTCTACTCTGCAAACCTTCGGCTCACACATATAACACCTCTGCTAATTCCCTCAACAAAATGGCGTTTGGCACGCCGGACATGGCTGGGAGCGGCACTAATGCCATTTCTCACATCAACCAGCACCTGAAGCACCAAAACTACCAGTGCTACAGGGCCATATTTTGTAGCCTAAATTTCCATAAGGGTTCTCTCAATCTCCTGCTGTAATTTTGGTGGCAGATCGGTGGAATCCTTGGAGAAATATTTAAACAGCTGTTTTCAGCTCTTTGCTTTATTACCCTGAGGGTTCCTCCAATCTCCTGCTGAAGTTAGAGCAGAAGATTGGGACAGCTGCTGAAATTCAGGTTCATTACGTTTTGCCTTTCATATTCTGTATTAATGTAGCTACATACATGTTCTCAAAATAGTGTACACAGACAGTATCAAATCTTAGCAAACATGCATTCAATTTCTTTACTTTGCAAACATTTAGGCTACTGTAGGCTGTAAATTTCAATATTATCTGTATTTGCGGAGGTGGGTTAAGGGACAGGACTGGGAGTGATCTTGTTGGAGGTAGGGGTCAAAGCAGCTGGGGCTATCTGCTCGGCAGCAGCAGGTAGCCGATTAGGCCCATTAAAAAAATGGGGATCAATTGACAGAAAGGATATAATGCTGCTGGGATCTTCCTGATGGTGATGGGAGCCCCGCTGAGACGGAAGCCTGGCATTTACCTGGAGGCAGCCTCCCAGCCATTGACTGCTCCTCTCACTCACCCCAGCATGGACATGCTGGGATGCGACGTCTGCAGCTACAGCCTCAAGCCATCATTTGGAGGGGCTGCCCCTCCACAATGATAGCCTGACAGCAGTGGGCATGCATGAGTTTTAATTTTTTCCAATGCTGCAGACAGCACCTCCGTTTTGATGGCACCCTCATGTTCTCCTGCCTGCCTCAACAGCACCGCCTCTCCTGGTGCAGCTGTCAGTCAGACATCACTGTGGATCCTCCTATTGGGCTTCCTGCTTCCCTGGTTTGTCCAATATCCTTAATTGGATGGGGCTTCCGGAGGCAGCTACTTAATTGGCCGCTTCCGGGAAAAATGCGAGCAACGTCCCACCCTGGAATTGAGGCCGCCTTCGGATCATGACCCAACCAGGAAAATTCGTCCAATTAACTGATGGTACAAGGACTAGGGGTCACAGATTGAAGGTTTTAGGCAAGAGATGCAGGGGGAATGTGAGGAAGAATTTTTTATGCAGCGAGTGGTAATAACCTGGAACTCACTGCCACGAGGATGGTGGAAGTGAAAAAGGAAATTGCATGGGCATTTGAAGGACATAAGCTTGCAGGACTACGGGGATTGAGCAGGGGAGTGGGACTGACTGGATTGCTCTGCAGAGAGCTGGCTTGGACACGATGGGCCGATTGGCTTCCTTCTTTGCCATAAATGACTCAATGACTCTGTGTTTCATATGGCTTGAGATAGACAGACTAAATCAAATTGAAATTTGGCTTCAGTCAGTTGCACCTCTGTGTGAAGCTCATTGTTTCTGTGGCAGTCCAATACATACAACTTGCTGCACATTCACCCTGTGACAATGGAGGACATCCATCTTGAGTAGAGTTTCTTTGTTTGTGTCTGTTCTTAAAATTAATTAAGTCAGAGATTGCGTGATCGCTAAGACCAAATGTTAATGTATGCAGAGCAAAAGATCATGGAATATACTAGTCTAATCACTCTGGTTGCTGAATCATTAAAGTGTGAAGCCTGTGGGAAAATAGTAATACCTACACTTTAACACTCTATCTTATAAAGATGTGAGAGGTGATTTCAAAAGATATTGTTGTAACTCGAACAGTTCCCCACTACATTAAATCACAGGTCTTGTTACTTAATTTAGTTCTGACTGGAGATTGAACTGTGGATTGGAAATTCACATCATTCACATATATCACATCATGATGCTTTGTAAGAAGCTTCATCCAAAAGTTTGGCCAATTACCAAGCTATATAAGAAATATGTTCAAAGTGCATTTTAATCCCTTGTGTACCGATTCTAACTTTACCATTTGAAGTACTGTACTTCCAGTACATGGTGTGTTTTACAGCTTCAGTACATTGTTCAACTTGTCAATCTGAGGGACTTGAAGGGGAGGGAGGAGAGGGAAAGGGGGTTAGGAAAGAGGGAGAGAAGGGAGGAGGAGATGAAGAAAAGTGGGAGAGAGAAGAGGATAGATGTGAGAGGGATGTGATTGATGGAAGAGTAAGGGGAAAGAAGGATTAGGAGGTTGGCTCCAATCAATGGAGATTCTGGGGGAGGGGAGATATGCTCAGATGAGGAGGCTGGGTTACAGTCACCAAAACAATACTTAGATGGTGGGGTGGGGCATGGTTTGGCTGACAGGTGTGAGCTCCAATCACCTAAGTGATGGCCATTCTGGAAAGTGGGGAGATGTACTCTGACGAGATATGTAGACTGTGATCGCCAAGATAACAGCCAGTGTTGTAAAGGGGGTTGTAACTCGGTTGCTTGTGGAGGGTTCCAATCACTGAGTAATGCTCAGTAGTGGGGGTGGCAGTAGTGATTGTCTTATAACACTTAGGAACTACTCAGTGGTGAGGAAGTCAATCACTATATTTCTGCACAGTGCAGGGTTGCCATGTAGGGGATTGGGGGTGGGGGGGTTCCCTCAGTCTAACGGTATTTACTGTGGGAAGAGAGAAGGGTGCATAGAAGGGAGAAAATATTACCATATCGCTGTTCAACAGGAAGGAAATGCATTAGGGGCTGTGATAACTTATGATACTTTTACTCCACAGTGGAGGGAATTCAGTGCAAGTGGAGGATTGTGCTGTCTCTGCTTAGTGATCGTGAGGGGATGAATTCAATGGAGTGAGTAGGGACTGATCCCATTATTCTGCTCAGTGGCAGGGGTGTGGGGAACATTTGAATGTGAATTTTTTGTCTATTGTCAGAATTTCTGCCCATTGGGGTTTAGAAAAGCAATGAGGAGTTGGGTGGCAGGGAGGGTTGATCCTAATGTTTCTGCTCAGTGGTGGAGCTGAAAGTGGTTTACAGCCTGATCTCAGAAGTTCTGCTTAATAGGGTAGGACCAGCATATTAGATCATTCTTGGAAATGGCAGAGGAGCACATCAGCAAATCAACTGTGGGACTCAGTTGTATACAGGTTGTGATTGGTTGGATCAAAAGTCTGATGTCAAACATCGAAAGTGATTTTTCCTGAAGCAGCCAAGGTACAGTTGGTGATTAAAAACATGATCGGTCTAGGTACCTGACAAATCTCAGTTTTTTTTTGGATTTTAATCTCATGGCGTCTGACCTTGTTTGTCTATAACAAGCAAAATGTCTTTCCTCTTTTATTTTTTGTAAACTAATTTTAGAATAGGAACAAGACTTGGAGCCACAGTAGAAACTAAAGTAATGCCCATTACTGCTTTCTACAGGTCTTATTCCTTTGCCTACTCATGCCACTTTTTTTCAAAATAATTAAGACACAAGAAAATATGACTTCTAATTTTCATTCTTAAATATAAGTTATCAGTGGAGCTTTCTTACATCTCTGTGCTAGTTTTAGATCTAGATTTCTTTCCATTGAGTCCCTCTACTGGGAAGTGTGATTGGCAGAGATATCTAATGACTCTCTTTTGTAGTTATAACCTGTCAGCAATACCCATTGTCATGCTAGGTCCCCACCTGCCAAGAATGAGGCACATTAATTTTGTCATGAACATTGATTTTAAACTGTTACTGGAGTGAAGAAGACTTGTTAACCAGATCAGCCGTGGCTGGAAAAGACATTTGCATATTAACAGACAGTGTTTGGAAGGACAAAGCAGCCATTCCCTGACACACTCAACCCACAATGGACTTTTGATCACCAGATATTGAAGACGGGGGAGCTCGCATTCCAGGCGGACTGCTAAGATGGCCGAATACACAAATGGACATGGTCAAACCAGCGAGTCACATGACTAACCTGCTGGGCAACCAGAGTTTTTTGAATTTGCACAAACAGTTTGGGGAGAAAATCTGTTTGCTCCTGGACTGAGAAGATCTCTTCTGGCTGGCTCACCACAGCCCCTCCTGTCTGCCTACTCCCATTTCTTTCTCACAAGCCTCTGAATCCACTGAAGACACATGAACCCCAAGAGAGAAAAGTCTCCTACAGCGAACAAGGTTTAAGAAAAATACTGGGCCCCAAAAATAAGCAAGATCTACCTACAATCAAGGACTCGACAGTGAGCTCGAAGACCTGTAACAAAAACTCTTCAGATGGTGCCTCAAACTTTTCCACTTTATTTCTTTTGCTTGTTTCTATCTCTATTTGCATGTGTGTATCAATTGTGCATGCTAGCGTGGGCGTGTCGTGTATCCGTAGATGTCAATCGAATTACAGCTTAAGTTTAAGTTTAATAAATTTCAACTTTTCTTCTTTAAACCTAAGAAAGCCTGTCTGTGCTGGTTTCTTAGCCTTATAATTGGAAAGCGGTGAACAAGGATTCACCAAGGGGGAGCTAAATACACGGTGTGTTTAAAATTAAACCCTGTTACAGTAAGACCAGGTAAAGGCTGAAAGGGAACCCCAGACCTCTTTCTCACCTGGTCATAATGCCATCAAATGTTATAGCTGTCATTGAACTATCCAAATTGTTTGGCAAAACTTTCAAACATTTGCACCTTTTTTAGTTTAATGCATTTCTGCTTTCTTTCCCCCCCAAAAATTCAACTCAGCATCTAGTAATTTACAATGCAAGAATGTTCAGCTAATACTACAGGCAAGAGTCTGCAAGAGGAATCTTGGTGGGGAAAGCAACCATATCAATATTCTTCAGCTTTCTGTAATGGTACCTTGAAAGACTGATGGTCATAAACACAAATAAAGATTGGCAAATCAATTCACTGGTAACACTACCTACAGATAATACTGTCCCCCAGCCATGCTATTTTCTCTCGGCTTTTCTTTCCATCATTTCTCTCTCAATCTCTCACTCTCACTCTGCCACGTGACACCTTCACTCTTTCCACTTTCAGTATTGTTTTGGTGTGACAGAAAAGCATAATTATTTAATTTATCCCTTAGTGCTCTAGGATCTGATGCAAGCATTAACTCTTTAAAGAAAAATAAACTGTAAAGCAAATCCACCAAAATATAACTCTTTTGTCAAAGATGGCAACTGCTCATCCACCACTCAAGAAGCAACAGTCTGCATGCTCAGAGAAAAATATTGATCTTATGTTTATGTCACCCCCCCTGTTTGTTTTGAGATGGGGCAGGCCAATGCAAACCCAAAATGATCCACATTAAATTAAACTTGGCTATTCAGAATCCTAATTCAGGCTGAGTTAGTTTGAATTCTACTCCTAGTAAAACTGCCAACATTTTCAGAATATCACAATTATTCACAAGAATGTTAAAAGTATAATGATAATAAAATACATTATTTTTAAGAATGTAAGATATTTTATAAAAATCGACATCTTAAGAACTACTTTCAGGAATTATGCATTTTTTTTCTGATTTGTACGGTATTACCTTTATTAAGAGCTAAGAAATATTTCTGTTAAACACTCCTGTTCTCATAAATCTGTGGCAATACCTAGAATTTTCTTATGATACAACTCACTGCACTGATGACAATCATGTGTTACTGCAGATATTTATTAGCCAATAAATTAATCAGCTTTTAATCTTTTAAATCCTGATAATGAATGTCTGAGAGTATCTTTCCAAAGTTAATGAGTCCCAGTTCCAGTCAAACAGAGTTCTGTTAATAATTTATTCACAAAGGGAGAGTCTGTACCAGATGTTCCTGTATAGTAAATCAATGTTCACACTGACTTGCTTTAGTCATTTTTAACCTTATCAGTTGACACCAGCCTAACAGCCAAGGTTATTTATCTTCATTCGAGAGCTTCAAGTTACAAAGAAAGAATAAAGTAAAAAGAGAAAATAAGTGAAGGTTAGCTTCATTAAAATGAAGCTCTTTAATTTATATTTAAGACAAATTAACTTCTGATTTAATGCTACCCTAATGCATCAGTGTGTAATTACTCGTTTAAATTAGTTTCTTTGTGAAATGCAATGTGTCCTTTCACCAAACTGATTTCAAAGTGGTAAAATATGGTTTTATTTCAGTTTATGCAATTAATTAAACAGCTTCGATCTTTGCACTCATTCAGAATGCTTTTTAATCCTGAATCTTGCTGTTGCAATCCAATATCAGGATTTGAGTCTGCACAGAGAAGCTGTGTGAAATACTTTGGCTGGGATTTTCAGTTGCCAGTGGGGTTGGGAAGGGGTGCGGGCGTGATTTGAAAATTGCATTCTCGGAGGACGGCACTGGATCCCACCGCTTCAACGGAAGGGCAGGAGGGGGGGAATGGGGAACCTGCTCGCTTCCAATTAACGGCCCATTAGGCTCCTTGAGCAGCTTGCTAATGGGCTGGGGGAGGGCGAGAAGGCAATTTTCAAAGTTGAAAGCGCCAAACCTGAACAGTTTGGTAAACGTTAGTGCACAGCTGTCGGGTTCGATGTGGACAGAAGTTTTCCTTTGATGTTGAAAAATTTTGTGAGCTGGAGGATCTTGCTCCAGATCATGCACTTTACCAATTGCACCATTTGGCCACTTTTGTATGCAGTGAAGCTGCTGGCCCTCTGAGGTACTGTCTACTGTTTGCTGCAAGGCAGTGGCAGGCCCCATCATGGCTGCCATCTGCCTTTGCCACTTGCACTCTGCTGGCATCTCCCACCTCCTGGTTATGCTCAGTGCCACTAATTGAGCACCAAACTTGCGGCTGCACAATTAGGGCATTTACATTTCAAGACAGCATCACGTGAGTGATGCAGTTGCAGTATGGGGTCGGGACCCGGAAATTATCCAGGCGTCAGGTTCCTGACCCCAATTTGAAAATCAAGCCCTTTATTTCTACTATAATAAAAGCAAGAAAGGCTGGAAATGCTCAGCAGGTCTGGCAGCATCAGTGGAGAGAGAAGCAGAGTTAACGTTTCAAGTCAGTGACCCTTCTTCAGAGCTGGCAAATATGAGAAATGTCAAAGGTTATCAACAAGTAAAGCGGGGGTGGGGCAAGAGATAACAAAGGAGAAGGTGTAAATAGGACAAGGTCACAGAATAGCTGACCAGAAGGTCATGGAGCAAAGGCAAGCAATATGTTAATGGTGTGTTGAAAGACAAAGCATTAGTATAGAAAGGGTGTTAACGGACTGAAAATTGAACAGCAGCAAGTACAAGCATGAAAAAAAATTGGGTAAGCAAACTGAACAAACTAAGATGAAATAAAATAAACACACAAAAAATATATAAAAAAGAAAAAATAACTAAAAATAAAAGTAAAAAGGTCATGCTCTGAAATTATTGAACTCAATGTTCAGTCCGGCAGGCTGTAGTGTGCCTAATCAGTAAATGAGATACTGTTCCTCGAGCTTGCGTTGATGTTCACTGGAACACTGCAGCAAGCCCAGGACAGAGATGTGAGCATGAGAGCAGGGGGGAGTGTTGAAATTGCAAACAACCGGAAGCTCAGGGTCCTGCTTGCGGACTGAGCGGATGTGTTCTGCAAAGCGGTCACTCCAGTCTGTGTTTGGTCTCCCCAATGTAGAGGAGACCACATTGTGAGCAACGAATACAGTATACTACATTGAAAGAAGAACAAGTAAATCGCTGCTTCACCTGAAAGGAGTGTTTGGGGCCTTGGATAGTGAAGAGAGAGGAGGTAAATGGGCAGGTATTACACCTCCTGTGATTGCAGGAGTAGGTGCCATGGGAAGGGGAAGAGGTGGTGGGGGTATTGGAGGAGTGCACCAGGGTGTCGCGGAGGGAACGATTCCTTCGGAATGCTGACAGGGGAAGGGAAGGAAAGATGCGATTGGTAGTGGCATCACGCTGGAGGTGGCGGAAATGGCAGAGCATGATCCTTTGGATATGGAGGCGAATGGGGTGGGAAGTGAGGACAAGGGGAACCCTGTCACGGTTCTGGGAGGGAGGGGAAGGGGTGAGTGTAGAGGTGTGGGAAATGGGCCGGACACGATTGAGGGGCCTGTTAACCACAGTGGGGGGGAATCCTCGGTTGAGGAAAAAGGAAGACATATCAGAAGCGCTGTCGTGGAAGGTAGCATCATCAGAGCAGATGCATCGGAGAACGAGAAACTGGGAGAATGGAATGGAGTCCTTTCAGCAGGCAGGGTGTGAAGAAGTGTAGTCAATGTAGCTGTGGGATTCGGTGGGCTTATAATAGATATTAGTAGACAGCCTATCCCCAGAGATGGAGACAGAGAAGTCGAGGAAGGGAAGGGAAGTGTTGGCGATGGACCACATAAAGGTTAGAGAAGGGTGAACATTAGAAGCAAAGTTGATAAAGTTTTCCAGTTCGGGGCGGGAGCAGGAAACGGCACCGATACAGTCATCAATGTACCGGAAAAAGAGTTGGGGGAGGGGACCTGAGTAGGACTGGAACAAAGAATGTTCAACATATCCCACAAAAAGACAGGCATAACTGGGACCCATGTGGGTACCCATAGCAACACCTTTTACTTGAAGGAAGCGAGTGGAGTTGAAAGAGAAGTTGGTTCAATGTGAGAACAAGTTCAGCCAGGCGGAGGAGGGTGGTGGTGGATGGGGACTGGTTGGGCCTCTGTTCAAGGAAGAAGCGGAGAGCCCTCAAACCATCCTGGTGGGGGATGGAGGTGTCG
The DNA here is from genome assembly GCF_036365525.1 of Heterodontus francisci. Taxonomy (NCBI): domain Eukaryota; kingdom Metazoa; phylum Chordata; class Chondrichthyes; order Heterodontiformes; family Heterodontidae; genus Heterodontus; species Heterodontus francisci. Next base: position 72,200,425 of record NC_090372.1, on the reverse strand, counting down.
AGAGATTGGACATCCATCGTGAAGAGGAGGCGGTTGGGACCAGGAAACTGGAAATTGTCACAATGACGTAGGGCGTCAGAAGAGTCACGGATGTAGGAGGGAAGAGACTGGACTAGCAGAGAAAAGATAGAGTCAAGATAGGAAGAAATAATTTCAGTAGGGCAGGAGCAGGCTGACACAATGGGTCTGCCAGGACAGTCCTGTTTGTGGATTTTGGGATGGAGGTAGAAGTGGGCTGTCCAGGACTATGAGGTTGGAAGCTGTACAGGGAGGATCTCCAGAGGAGATGAGGTCAGTGACAGTCCTTTATTTCTACTATTGGATAGTTTCCCACCAAGAGCTAAAACAAGAGCTTAGCACATATTGTCACACATTGTTGGATCAGAGGGGAGCGTGCTTAAAACTCTCCATTTAATGACATTTTCTCCAGACTATTTTGAAGTGACACACAAACTATTTCTAAAACATTATTGGACTGCAAACTTGGCTTCTTGTGGAGGCAGGGCCTTTATTTTGTATCCCATTAGTTACACAAAGAGAGACGAAGTCCGACTAGCTTTAAGAAACTTTATTGCAGTACTTCTTGATTACATCATCAGCAAAGCAAACAGCAACAACACCTGGGCTCTTCTCTCCTTTCCTTCTCTCTCCTGCCCTCTCCTGTCTGAGCAGGGAAATCAAGCCTTTTCTTATAGTTCTTCATACACATCAGTGACACCCCCTTTATGTTCCCAATTGGTTTACAAACTTTGCAGTTTCTTGGTGTCAGGGCCTGATTGGGGTACTGCCTTGTCACCCTCTCCTCAAGCAGTTTCTTATTCCCCTATCTCCTTGGAACGTTGGGCTGATTGTGGTACAATAGGCTATTCTTCGGCAGGCTGCAGCTGTCCTGTTAGTTTTCTCTTGTTAGTCTACTCCTACTGATAAGCTGTCTGTGCAGCCCTGAAGTTATGAAGTCATTTCTGATAAGCTGTCTGTGCAGCCCTGAAGTTATGAAGTCATTTCTGATAAGCTGTCTGTGCAGCTCCGAGGTTAGTTTGTTAGTAATACATGATTGATTAATTATTTCATCTTAAATGTCCCCATATTATTCTGTTCTCGAAAATTCTGTTCTCACACACATTAAATGATTCAGCCTTATTCCAAAATTATTTTTCTGAATATTTTGTATTAGTCAGTGCATCAATGGTGAAGGAACATGGCAAGCAAGATGGAAAGCCTCCACTGTTGCCCCATTCCCTGATCTGCATTCACCTCTTGGAGTTTACTGTTGCTGGAGGCTCAAACTTCATTTTTTTCTGTGAAGTGAGTTGCCTGTGGGAGCATGACAGGAACTGGCAGCTCACTTTAAAGATGTAGGTGGCTGCAAGATCCAATTTTGGGACGGCCTCGGGGGCTCTGTTCAGGCGCCTGTTGCTCATGCAAAACCGAGTCTGTGCCCAGAAGCAGACAGAAACTCACTTCTACCTCACTGTGTTGATTGGGAAGAAGAGGACTGCATCAATGAATACATTGGAAGTCAAGTCATTAATCCATTATTAGTTTAATGCATCCAGATTAGTACCAGCTTATGACCTCCCTTGTGGAGTCCGATTTCAATACTGGTGATAAAATTCATAGTTTATTGCAGCAAACTGAGCTGCAATTTTGGCTTCGTACAGGGTTATCTGTAGTATAAGGATGTAAAGAGTTAATACTGAGAGACCCCTCCACTGTACAAGCGTAGATATAATAGTCACATGAGATAAGCTTGAGAAGAAGGTATCGCAGCACGAAGGATGCCAGCTTAGGTAGCTTGCTGAGAGTGCATATAAGAACTGTAAATAATAAAGAGTTGTTAGTTAACCTTTACCGGAGTTTAAGACTTTCCCTAGAATGGCCTACAACGCTATTAATACAAACCCAACAATGCAACATTATCCATCTTCTGCCTTTATTATAAATAGCATTATATAGCAGTTATCCCTTCCCCCAACACCCTATATATAAAATACAAAGCCTGTGATATTGTGCACACTAAGAACATAAGAAATAGGAGCAGTAGTAGGCCATTCTTGAACCTGCTGTGCCATTCAGTAAGATCATAGATGATATGATTTTATTTATTTAGAGATATAGCACTAAAACATGCCCTTCGGCCCACCGAGTCTGTGCTGACCAACAACCACCCATTTATACTAATCCTACATTAATCCCATATTCCCTACCACATCCCCACCATCTACCTAAACTAGGGGCAATTTACAATGGCCAATTTACCTATCAACCTGCAAGTCTTTAGCTGTGGGAGGAAACTGGAGCACCTGGCAGAAACCCACACAGTCACAGGGAGAACTTGCAAACTCAGTGCAGGCAGTACCCAAAACTGAACCTGGGTTGCTGGAGCTGTGAGGCTGCAGTGCTAACCACTGCACCATTGTGCTGCCCCTATTGTGGTCTTAACTCCACTTTCTTACCGGCCCCACATAACCCTTTACTCCCTTGTAGATCAAAAATCTGTCTAACTCAACCTTGAGTATATTCAATGGCCCAGTCTCCACTGCTCTCCGGGGAAAAGAATTCCAAAGGTTAGTGACCCTCTGAGAGAAGAAATTCCTCCTCATCTCTGCCTTAAATAGACGACCCCTTAATTTGAAATGTGCTGCCTCGTTCTAGATTCCCCCACGAGAGAAAACATCCTCTCAGCATCTACCCTTCAAGCCCCCTCAGAATCTTATACATTTCAATAAGATCACCTCTCATTCTTCTAAACTCCAATGAGTTTAGGCCCAACTTGTTCAACCTTTCCTCATACGACAACACCTTCATCCCAGGAATTAGCCTTGTGAACTTTCTCTGAACTGCTTTCAATGTAAGTATATCCCTCCTTAAGTAAGGAGACCAAAACTGTACACTGTACTTCAGGTGCGTTCTCACCAATGCCCTGTACTGTTGAAGCAAGACTTCCCTACTTTTATACTCCATCACCCTTGCAACAAATGCCAACATTCCATTTGCCTTCCCAATTACTTACTGTACCTGCATGCTAACTTCTTGTGATTCATGTACAAGGACACCCAGATCCCTCTGTACCGCAGCATTCTGCATCTCTCCATTTAAATAATATTCCACTTTTCTATTCTTCCCGCCAAAGCGGACAACTTCATATTTTCCCACATTACTCCATCTGCCAAATTTTTGCTCACTCACTTAACCAATCGATATCTCTTTGGAGACACTTTGTGTCCTCCTCACAAGTTGCTTTCCTACCTATCTTTGTATCATCCACAAATTTGGCTACAATACACTCGGTCCCTTCATCCAAGTCATTAATATAGATCGTAAATAGTTGAGGACCCAGCACTGATCCCTGTGGCACTCCACTAGTTACAGTTTGCCACCCTGAAAATTACCCATTTATCCCTACTCTCTGTCTCCTGTTAGTTAGCCAATCTTCTATTCATGCTAATATATCACCCCACAACACCATGAGCTCTTATCTTGTGTAGTAACCTTTTATGTGGCATCGTATCAAATGCCAAATACACTACATCTATTGTTACCCTTTTATCCACCCTGCTTGTTACATCCTCAAAGAACTCTAATAAATTTGTCAAACACAGATTTCCCTTTCATAAAACCATGTTGACTCTGTCTGATTGCATTATGATTTTCTAAATGTCCTGCTACGACTTCTTTCAAAATGGTTTCCATCATTTGTATCTCAAATCTAAAAAATCTAAAAATCTAAAAATATTTTCCCAAAGGCAGATGTCAGGCTATTTGGCCTACAGTTTCTTGCTTTCTGCCTCCTTCCCTTCTTGAATAGACGTGTTGCATTTGCAGTTTTCCAACCCACTGGGACCTTTCCAGATTCTAGGGAATTTTGGAAGATCACCATCAATGTATCCACTATTTTTATTTTTATTTAATTTTATTTTATTTAGAGATACAGCACTGAAACAGGCCCTTTGGCCCACCGAGTCTGTGCCAACCAACAACCACCCCTTTATACTAACCCTACAGTAATCCCATATTCCCTACCACCTACCTACACTAGGGGCAATTTACAATGGCCAATTTACCTATCACCTGCAAGTCTTTGGCTGTGGGAGGAAACCGGAGCACCCGGCGAAAACCCACGCAGTCACAGGGAGAACTTGCAAACTCCGCACAGGCAGTACCCAGAACTGAACCCAGGTCCCTGGAGCTGTGACTACTTCATTCAGACAAAACTGTCATTCTTAGTAATAACACATTTCACTTTACCAATATACTGATGTCCTAAAACTTCTGAAATAGCAGACTTGGGAAAGATATCCACTGTTTACTATTTGTAATTAAATCATTAATGTTTTTGAAATATTTGGATTTATAATTTGGTTAAAATAGTGAACAGAAGGAATAGAAAACTCACTATCCTATTTCACATGTTATTTGTATGGCCCCTGCAAACAACATTAGAAACTGGGTGCGTTGTATTTAGGTTTGAACAAAATGTTCAAACGGAGATAGAATTACATAGAATATACAACAGAGAAGCAGACTGTTTGGCCCAACCAGTCCATACTGGTGTTTATGCTCCATATGAGGCTCCTCCCATCCTCCTCATCTGACTTGAGCAGTATAACCCTCTATTCCATTCTCTCTCATATGCTTATCCAGCTTCTGCTTGAATACATTTATACCATTTGTCTTAGCCACTCCCTGTGGTAGCGAGTTCCACATCCTCACCACTCTCTAGGTAAGAAGGTTTCTTCTGAATTTGCTATTTGATTTCTTGGTGACTATCTTATACTGATGGCTTCTAGTTTCCTATCAAAGGAAAACTTTCTCCCTATGTCAACGCCATCAAAACCTTTCATAATTTGAAAGACCTCAAGAGAAAGGGACTCAGCCTGTTCATCCTGATAACCTGTGTATATCTATCATAAATTATTATATGCAGTTTGGGCCCTACCAACATCCCACTTGTGCACCAGAGTGAGCTGCTCCCCTCATCAAGCTGTTCCAGTACAGCTAAGACACTGGTATCCACTCAACAATGTGGAAGATTGCCCAGCTATGTCCTGTCCACAAAATAAAAACAGGAAGTGGGTGAATTTCTGTGCAGGTTCTCTTGACACACCAGCCCATGGATTTTTAAATCACATTGGGGTCAGGAGTGGGTGCAATTTAAAGATTGCATTCTCAGAGGTCAGCACTGGATCCCGCTGCCTCTGGAACACGAAGCCATTTTTAAAGGGATGTTGGGAAGGAAGGAATGACAACCCCACATGTTTCCAATTAAGTGCCTGTTGATTATATTGAGGAGCTCTTTAACAGGCTTGTTATCAGCAGTTTACAATTTTTAAAGGAAGGGAACGTGGAGAATGCCATGTCTGGAACAAGGCAGCATGTATAATATGTGAACACTACAGGGGGTCATGAGGGCTATGGGAAGGGGTGATTAAAATAACGCAGAGACACAAAATAAAGCTCAGAGCTCCAAAAGTGCTACAGAATAGCCATTGCTGTAGCTGTAAAGATTTGCTTTTCTCAGTGGTAGGAATCCAGAGAGGGACGTGAGGCCACTGACTAGCATAACTGGGGCACCTGAGGTTGGTAGAGGAGGGCCTGGTGAATACACAAAGCCCAGCTGAGGGAGTTCAGATTGTTATGAACGCTGGACTTTGTAACATGATTATGCTTTAAAAACTGTGATTTTTAAATTTTAAGATGGAGTCCAGAAAGTCAGGGAACCTCATCCTCACTCTGCTAAAGGACAAGACAGAAATTTTGGTTACCAGGACAACAGCAAACACAGATCAAAGACATTTTTTTCTCGAAAAAACAGAAGCTGCAGGGGTAACACCTGAAGAACAATGGTTTTCACCCTCCCTGACTTTCGGGTCATAAACAAGAAGTCAGTGATTCTGAAGATGCAAATGTACCAGACAGCTGTTAACACCTGGGAATAATGGAAGGCCCAGGTCGCACTGTGAAACCAGACTTATGGACTTTGCATATTGGAAAAGGATAATAAGCTATTGACTTTTGAGTCCAGATAAATTTAACAGATTTTCTGAAGGTAGACAAGCTGTAGGAAGGGAACCCAGCAGTTGCAGCCTCAGAGTAGGCTGTAAGGAAGACAACCAGTGGTGGCGGCTGAGAGAGAGGGAACACCTGCTCTCGAACGCCTGATACAGTGACAGGCTGCAAAGACGTGAGCCTGTTTTGAACGTTGAAGCTTGCAGAGAAGTAGAAAACCAGCAGGATCACCAGGAAACCCCTCATTCACAGACATCCAGGTTGGAAATAGTCAGAGAAGTGAACAAAGAGAACATTGATTTTTGAAAAGGTCTGGGAGATCCAACCCATTGCAACTGGGAGGAGTTTTGGACTTTTAACCAGAAAGGATTTTGCCACCAAAAAGGACTGTGTAATCTATAAGTGTGGTGTGAGATTTTCAAGTACTTAATAAGTAAAGAAAATACCTTTCTTTACAATCTGAGGTATCAGCGATTTACAAGGTACTATTTAGTTAATGAGGATTTCTTTTAGTTTAGTTGTTTTAATAAAAGTCCTAAAATGTGAAATCTTGTGTAATTCTTTAAATTGGTCTGGGGGTTCATATCTCATATTTTAACCTTAATAGTCTCACTGAGGTCATAACAAGGTGGGAACAGGCTACTCTGACATTGGACAGAGCAGTCAGGATGAGCTGCACCAGCTGCACCAGATGCAACCTCCTGGACAGCAGAAGGCCAGAGGAGCACAGCAGGAGGGGCTGCAAGGGGAGGAAGGTGCTATCCAAGACATCGGGTGCACAGCCCAAGACTCAGTTACTTGCAAATGACAGACCGCCAGTGCCGTAGGAGGCTACACATTTCCAGGCAGATGGTCTTCGACCTGTATGCTCTTATCCACAATGAACTGAGGCCTCGCAGCTTCCATGGCAGCCTGTCCACTTAGAGCCAATGGGGCATCAAGGTCTCTCTTGCCCTGAATTCCTGTGCAACCGGGTCATTCCAGGGATTGGCTGTGGACCTAAGTGGCAGCTCATCACACGATAAGGCAGGTAACGGATACCATATTCAGGAGGGTGGGGAACTACATCCATATTGACATAGATGGGCCTGCGCTGGCACAGAGGGCATGGAGCTCAGCCTCCACCAGGTGCAGGGCATCATCGAGTGTGCGCATGTGGCCATCAAGACACTCAGCAACTGGCCAGTGAGATCCATCAACAGGAAGGGCTTCCACCCTCTCAACACCCAACTGGTCTGCAACACAACAAGAGCTTCTTTTATGTTTGCACTCGCTTTCCTGGCAGCTGTCATGACTCCTTCCTCCTCTGCCAGACAAAGGCTGCCTCAGATCTTCAGTCCATCCCCCAAAGTGTGCGGATGGATCCAAGGGGACAAGGGAAATCCCTTGAAGAGATGGCTACTGACCCCTCTACGGGAGCCCCAAACAGAGGCACAGAGTCAATACAACCACTGCCACCTGCTAAGCAAGCCAACCATAGAGCAGGTATCGGCCTTCTGAAAATGTCATTCCAATCCCGGACTGGTCAGATGGTGCCCCCCCCAATACCCTCCTGCAACGGTCTTGGTCATTGTGGTCGCCATAACAAAACTGCAGTCAATGGGAGTCAAAAGAAAAAGCTTCTGTGGCTAGAGTCATACCTAATGCAAATGAAAATGGTGCAGTTGTCAGAGGTCAGTTATCACAGCCTGGGACAGTGTTGCAAAACTTCCTCATGGAAGAATTCAAAGCCTAGGGACCTTCAGCTGTTTCTTCACTGAACTTCCCTTCATCCATTTGTCCATAACATGGCCCTCCAGAGAGGTGTGGACCCTGAGGATGGTGAGGCCCTGGAAGAAAACAACTCATCAGGGGGGAGCAGCTGGTAAGAGAGAAGAAGGTTAGAGGGGGCTGAGGGGATAACACTGAATAAAGAGGTGCTCCTGCTGCATGACAAGGTAGCCTCGACCTGCCACCAGCTGGGAAGAGGACCACTCTCCTGTCCCTCACAGCCTCCCGCATTCGATCCAGGTCACATCGATGAAGCGAGGGTCTGCTCTGCCCCCAGTGCCAGTCTCCAGCTCCCCTGTGACATCTCATTTCCCTCTGGTGCAGTGAAAGGTTTTGAGACAAAATGCAGATCTCTCCCTCGGGGCAAACTGTAGCCTTAGTAATGGTTGCCATGGGGTGGCTACATGAGACCCACACTTCATCTGACTCGCCGCCATTCCCAGCCCCACTGGCTCTAAGTGGACAGGAAACCTGGCTCCATATCAATTAAGGGCTTCCCCATTTGAAAATCTGAACCTGCATCACTTTCCCACTGGAGGCTGGTTTCTGAGCCAAATCCAGAGCAGGCTCCTGTTTCCCACTTCCGTAATGAAATGCAGCCCCTTAACTTTGATACACATTCCACCGAAATGGTGTTTGCACCATTTTTCCAGAGGTTCAGCTAAAGTTTCATTGAAGT